>NC_091291.1:4003701-4376333 GCF_032444005.1 Ranitomeya imitator
CAGGATGATTGGAGGATGGATGGGGTCATGTATCGTGAGATTGTGACCAACAACCTCCTTCCCTCAGTAAGAGCATTGAAGATGAGTCATGGATGGGTCTTCCAGCATGACAATGACCCCAAATACACAGCCAGGGCAACTAAGGAGCAGCTCTGCAAGAAGAGTTTCATGGTCCTGGAGTGGCATAGCCAGTCTATAGACATGAACCCAATAGAAAATCTTTGGAGGAAGCTGAAACTCAATGTTGTCCAGTGACAGCTCCGAAATCTGAAAGATCTGGAGAAGATCTGTATGGAGGAGGGGGCCAAAATCCCTGCTGCAGTGTGTGCAAACCTGGGCAAGAACTACAGGAAATGTCTGACCTCTGTAATTACAAAGGTTTCTGCACCAAATATTAAGTCCTGTTTTTCTATTGTATCAAATACTTATTTCATGCAATAAAATGCAAATTCTGTAACAATCCTACAATGTGATTTTCTGGTTTTTATTTCTAGGTCCTGTCTCTCACAGGTGAAGTGTACCTACGATAAAAATTACAGACCTCTATTCTTTGTTAATGGAAAAATGTGCAAAATCGGCAGAGTATCCAATACTTATCTTCCCCACTATCCACATTTCATAACCACGAGTAGTGATGGCGACATTTCGGCTAGGACAGAACCTTGGATGCGTTAAGTCTTGTGACATTATATTCTATGATTACCAGGTATAACGTACAGCAATCTGCTAAGCATCAGTGACACATTTATGGGGGGGATCTGTCAGTGATGGTGGTCGATCACTTACAGGCGGATTTGGCTCTGTCTGAGCTGTGTGATGTTCTGCAGACAGGTCGCAGACCCTCCCCGATGGGGGCAGATGGAGTTTCGCGAAGGTCACCATCACTCTCCGTGCTGGTATTCCTCCCGTCCTGCAGGGTAAGGTCCTCATGTTGGTCTCTGTGTGGGCTCTGGGGCTCCATGACTTGCTCTTGTCCTTTGTTGTGGAAGCCCATGGTCCAGTGATCCGGTATATGGTTTGTGACTCCCGGGATCCCGGTTTTGAGAGGACTCTGCACAGTACTGAACCCAAACTGTCTCTCCGTGCACAGAGGGGGAACAGCGCCAAAAGCCAAGCTCTCCTGCTGGTACATCACCAGCCGATGCCTCTCTCTGGGGGGCGCGTCTCCAATGCCGGACACCATACTGCTTTCACGCCCGTACGGTATCGGGCTGTGGTGTGGCTGGAAGTCAGAGAGGGCTTTATAATCCATGAATATCGTGTTAGGGAGACCGGGCCTGTGAAAAAAAGACAAAAACAGGATAAGGGATAGCAAAAATGTATAGTGCGAAATATACAGTGACCACAGAGAGAGCGGTCCGGGGGCAATGACCGTGCAGGGTGTCATCTATCGATAGGGCAGCATGCTGCACAACAAGCGTGATGCTCAGGATGTGGAGCCTAGAGAGCGAGGGGGCGGGAGGCCGCAGAGCGAGGGGGCGGGACGCCGGAGAGGCCATGGGGCGGGACGCCGGAGAGGCCAGGGGGCGGGACGCCGGAGAGGCCATGGGGCGGGACGCCGGAGAGGCCATGGGGCGGGACGCCGAAGAGGCCAGGGGGCGGGACGCCGGAGAGGCCAGGGGGCGGGACGCCGGAGAGCAAGAGGGTAGGAACCTGGAGAGTAAGGGGGGGGGGGGAGCCCGGAGAGGAAAGGGTCAGGAACCTGGAGAGTAAGGGGGGGGAGGAGCCCAGAGAGGAAAGGGGCAGGAACCTGGAGAGTAAGGGGGGGGGGGGGGGGGGAGAGCCCGGAGAGGAAAGGGGCAGGAACCTGGAGAGTAAGGGGGAGGGGGGGGGGGGGAGCCCAGAGAAGAAAGGGGCAGGAACCTGGAGAGTAAGGGGGGGGGGGGGAGGAGCCCAGAGAGGAAAGGGGCAGGAACCTGGAGAGTAATGGGGGGGGGAGAGCCCAGAGAGGAAAGGGGCAGGAACCTGGAGAGTAAGGGGGAGGGGGGGGGGGAGCCCAGAGAGGAAAGGGGCAGGAACCTGGAGAGTAAGGGGGGGAGGAGCCCAGAGAGGAAAGGGGCAGGAACCTGGAGAGTAAGGGGGAGGGGGGGGAGCCCAGAGAGGAAAGGGGCAGGAACCTGGAGAGTAAGGGGGAGGGGGGAGGAGCCCAGAGAGGAAAGGGGCAGGAACCTGGAGAGTAAGGGGGAGGGGGGGGGGGAGCCCAGAGAGGAAAGGGGCAGGAACCTGGAGAGTAAGGGGGGGGGGGAGGAGCCCAGAGAGGAAAGGGGCAGGAACCTGGAGAGTAAGGGGGAGGGGGGAGGAGCCCGGAGAGGAAAGGGGCAGGAACCTGGAGAGTAAGGGGGAGGGGGGAGGAGCCCGGAGAGGAAAGGGGCAGGAACCTGGAGAGTAAGGGGGGGGAGGGGGGAGAGCCCGGAGAGGAAAGGGGCAGGAACCTGGAGAGTAAGGGGGAGGGGGGAGGAGCCCGGAGAGGAAAGGGGCAGGAACCTGGAGAGTAAGGGGGGGGGAGGAGCCCGGAGAGCGAGGGGGCGGGAGCCCGGAGAGCAAGAGGGTAGGAACCTGGAGAGTAAGGGGGGGGGGGGGGGGACCTGGAGAGTAAGGGGGCAGGACTGGGAATATTGAGGAGTCTCAGAAAGTTCAGGGATTTGTCAATAAAAAGTATCAACTTCTGGAATGTTTATAATGGTTTGTCAGTAGCCAGTACCCAGACACACCGTCCATCCCGCATCCGACACCCAGACTCACCGTCCATCCCTCACCCGACACCCAGACACACCGTCCATCCCGCATCCCACACCCAGACTCACCGTCCATCCCTCATCCGACACCAAGACACACCGTCCATCCCGCATCCGACACCCAGACTCACCGTCCATCCCTCACCCGACACCCAGACACACCGTCCATCCCGCATCCGACACCCAGACTCACCGTCCATCCCTCACCCGACACCCAGACACACCGTCCATCCCGCATCCCACACCCAGACTCACCGTCCATCCCTCACCCGACACCCAGACACACCGTCCATCCCGCATCCCACACCCAGACTCACCGTCCATCCCTCATCCGACACCAAGACACACTGTCCATCCCTCATCCGACACCCAGACTCACCGTCCATCCCGCATCCGACACCCAGACTCACCGTCCATCCCTCATCCGACACCAAGACACACTGTCCATCCCTCATCCGACACCCAGACTCACCGTCCATCCCGCATCCCACACCAAGACACACTGTCCATCCCTCATCCGACACCCAGACTCACCGTCCATCCCGCATCCGACACCCAGACACACCGTCCATCCCGCATCCCACATCAAGACACATCTTCCTGCATCCAGTACTCGGATACATTGTGCCGCACCGTAGTCCCGTCCTGTATAAATCTATAAAACTTTGCGCCTGAATAATACTCTTCTCCTGCAGACGTTCGGTAGCTTTCTGACAGTGATCGTCTGTCACCCTCCACACAGGACACCGCTCATTAGAGCGGCCATTCTGGAAGGACGTCGCCAGTCTCCACACCTGTCGTACGGGGCTGAGGTGAAAGTGCAGGAAGTGAGGGCAGCACCTTCTCCAGGTCATGGTCATTAACTAGACAGGAAAATGTCAGGTCGGAAAATACTCAGAAATCCTGAATCCCGAGGCTGTGCTGACTCACGGACTCTACGAGCGTCAGCTTCTAGGATTGTAGCCACAGGGGACAAAAACAAGATTCCTCTCAGGATGTGGCAGGCTGAAGGTGCGTTCTCTGGCTTCTTACACCACCATGGATGGAAAATGGCAGATGATGGCTGTGTGCAGATGTAGCGGGGCGCAGGGTGGTGCCATGGTCCAGTGGCATGTCTTCACCGCTCTGGCCCGCTACAGGAAATGTACAGAGCCACACTGCCAGAGGGCCCGGAGGACGGTCGCCAAATAATCACCAGTAGAAAATTGAGTAGATAGAAGGTGCAAAATTATCCCCTGTGACCGGGACAGCAGAGGCGGGGACGGTAGAGCAAGACGGCAGAGCGGGGGAGGGTAGAGCAAGACGGCAGAGCGGGGGACGGTAGAGCAAGACGGCAGAGCGGGGACGGTAGAGCAAGACGGCAGAGCGGGGACGGTAGAGCAAGGCGGCAGAGTAAGAGCAGAGCAGGGGATGGTAGAGCAAGACGGCAGAGCGAGGGACGGCAGAGCAAGACGGCAGAGCGGGGGACGGCAGAGCAAGACGGCAGAGCGGGGGACGGTAGAGCAAGACGGCAGAGCGGGGGACGGTAGAGCAAGACGGCAGAGCGGGGGACGGTAGAGCAAGACGGCAGAGCGGGGGACGGTAGAGCAAGACGGCAGAGCGGGGGACGGTAGAGCAAGACGGCAGAGCGGGGGACGGTAGAGCAAGACGGCAGAGCGGGGGACGGTAGAGCAAGACGGCAGAGCGGGGGACGGTAGAGCAAGACGGCGAAGCGAGGACGGTAGAGCAAGACGGCAGAGCGGGGGACGGTAGAGCAAGACGGCAGAGCGGGGGACGGTAGAGCAAGACGGCAGAGCGGGGGACGGTAGAGCAAGACGGCAGAGCGGGGGACGGTAGAGCAAGACGGCAGAGCGGGGGACGGTAGAGCAAGACGGCAGAGCGGGGGACGGTAGAGCAAGACGGCAGAGCGGGGGACGGTAGAGCAAGACGGCAGAGCGGGGGACGGTAGCAGAGCGGGGGACGGTAGAGCAAGACGGCAGAGCGGGGGACGGTAGAGCAAGACGGCAGAGCGGGGGACGGTAGAGCAAGACGGCAGAGCGGGGGACGGTAGAGCAAGACGGCAGAGCGGGGGACGGTAGAGCAAGACGGCAGAGCGGGGGACGGTAGAGCAAGACGGCAGAGCGGGGGACGGTAGAGCAAGACGGCAGAGCGGGGGACGGTAGAGCAAGACGGCAGAGCGGGGGACGGTAGAGCAAGACGGCAGAGCGGGGGACGGTAGAGCAAGACGGCAGAGCGGGGGACGGTAGAGCAAGACGGCAGAGCGGGGGACGGTAGAGCAAGACGGCAGAGCGGGGACGGTAGAGCAAGACGGCAGAGTGGGAGACGGTAGAGCAAGACGGTAGAGCAAGACGGCAGAGCAAGACGGCAGAGCGGGGGACGGTAGAGCAAGACGGCAGAGCGGGGGACGGTAGAGCAAGACGGCAGAGCGGGGGACGGTAGAGCAAGACGGCAGAGCGGGGGACGGTAGAGCAAGACGGCAGAGCGGGGGACGGTAGAGCAAGACGGCAGAGCGGGGGACGGTAGAGCAAGACGGCAGAGCGGAAGGCAGAGCAAGACAGCAGAGCGGGGGACGGTAGAGCAAGATGGCAGAGCGGGGGGCAGGGCAATACTGCAGGGCGTGGGACGGTAGGGCAAGACGGCAGAGCGGGGGACAGCAGAGCAAGATGGCAGAGCGGGGGGCAGGGCAATACTGCAGAGCATGGGACAGTAGAGCAAGACGGCAGAGCGGGGGACAGCAGAGCAAGACAGCAGAGCGGGGACAGGGCAGAACGCACTCAATGAAAGCTGCACATGTAACAATTTGTTTTTAGGATCTCAGCCTCTAATCAAGTAAACAGAAGCATTATTTTGGGAACACGGAGCTCAATGGCGCCAAAACGAGGCCCAGGGAGACCCCTCCTGAGATATAGGTGGTCCAATATAAATATATGTAAAAAACACACATACAGTCCTACCTAAAATAAGTGTAACCAATCCACAGGATAAAATGAGAGGATTCAAAGACATAATGTATAGTGCAGGTCCCATTCTTAGCAAACACCATATAGAGTTAGAGATATTGTCCACATTCAGGAAAGTTGCTCCTAAACTTTGTAAAATACCTGAATTAACAACCAGTACCACCCTCCCCAGGTCCAGCGCCGGCTCCCCGCAGTCTCAGTGTTATGGCTGTAGCCGGTGCTCCAGAATTGTACCAAAATGTGTGAAAATTACTGGAACAAAGTGAACCTCATTGTGTTCGGGATCTCTAGTTCTGAGCTGCTTCCATTTCCCTTCAGGCTCAATGCCTGAGGCTGCACTACTGAGACAGTCCTCTGCTGAGCGTTATGGTCACATGAATTGGGGTGCATCATATCACCACCCGCGTCCTCATCCTCCCCTCACCCTGGCTACCAGGGCTGTGGAGTGGGTAAGGCAAACCACCACCATTTCCCTGACTTCCGACTCCATGACTCGGACCCCACAGCCCCGGTCACTACGGACCTGGACAGAAAGTGCAGCACAGATTCATCTCAACTACAAGCCGAGATAAGGAACACAACAGACATTTATAGGACATTTCAGAACTTTCCCAAATTCTTATGGAAACATTTACAGCACATTCTGCATTGTACTACTGCCCCCAATGTGTTATATATGATAGGAGTCGGAGTAGCGCCATTTCATACCAACTCCAACTCCACGGCCCAGCTGGCTACAGAACATAACTGAGCAGGCAGGTGAACCACGATCAAGGCTCAGTCTGCATTACACGTGTCATATTACACATGCGATATTACATTGGGGGGGGATGGGGGTGTCTGTATTTCACGTGCGATATTACCCGGGGCAAAAAGGAGGAACGCAGCAGCACTTTGTAGAGGCCAATACACATGTATTGGTCTCTACAGAGTGCTGCTGCGTTCCTCCGGTTTGCAAGTTATGTATTATTCATTGCAGTACACACCTGTTCATACTATATGGAGGTGCAGGTCAGGTTTTTAGCCTTACGATATTATCCGGGGAGGGGATGTCTGTATTACACATGCGACATTACCGTGTGATATTATCCAGAGGGGGGTGTCTGTAATACACGTGTGATATTACTCCTGCGATATTACCCGGGGGGGGGGGGGAAGAGTGGTTAGGGTGGGTGTCTGTATTACACATGTGATATTGCCCGTGCAAAATTATCCAGGGGGACCAGTGTTACACGTGCGATATTACACGGGGGACCAGTGTTACACGTGCGATATTACACGGGGGACCAGTGTTACACGTGCGATATTACACGGGGGACCAGTGTTACACGTGCGATATTACACGGGGGACCAGTGTTACACGTGCGATATTACACGGGGGACCAGTGTTACACGTGCGATATTACACGGGGGACCAGTGTTACACGTGCGATATTACACGGGGGACCAGTGTTACACGTGCGATATTACACGGGGGACCAGTGTTACACGTGCGATATTACACGGGGGACCAGTGTTACACGTGCGATATTACACGGGGGACCAGTGTTACACGTGCGATATTACACGGGGGACCAGTGTTACACGTGCGATATTACACGGGGGACCAGTGTTACACGTGCGATATTACACGGGGGACCAGTGTTACACGTGCGATATTACACGGGGACCAGTGTTACACGTGCAATATTACACGGGAAGACCAGTGTTACACGTGCGATATTACAGGTGTCGGGAGTTTCATGTTCTTTGCGTGTACACTGATACCCAGCTTTGTGCGCTGTCATCCAAGTTGGTTCCTGACAGGAAGTCTGTTGTGCGCAGATGAAATGCGTCCCCTCTCCGCGCATCTCCCCATTCTCACTGCTGCATGAGACTCAGGAGAAAGTCTACGACATAAATACGCAGCAGCCGTGTAATCGGGGCGACCCAGCGACGTGTTTATCAGCGGCTCACTCAGTCGTGGATAATGATTGTGACTATGGAGGAATTAGAGGCTGCAGATTCTGAGGTTTCATGCATCGCGGCCTGAGGACAAGATAAAAGTGCGGCCCCTGGCATGTTATAGACTGAAGAATGTGTGGCCCCCACCCCGTGTCAGGTGACAAGACGCTCACCTGCACAGGACGAGAAGCATGGAGGACGTCCTGGGGGCTGTGCTAACACGGACATATCACACATGATAGGATTAAATACAGATCTCTGGAAATCTTTATTAGATTCTATATTACTACTAATGATTTGTAATAATTTTTTTTTTCAAACTACCGAATTTAAAGAGTAATACTGGGATCCAAGTTTGCAAAAAAAAAAGTATGATAACCATAGAAATTTGTTATATCACCTGTAGCCATGGTGCATGCAGGGAGGGGGGGGGGGGGGTACTGAAGAGCCTCGACGCGCGTTTCACCGCCTACCACCGCAGCTTCTACCCATATATAATATCACAAACTTATGTCTCCAAAACTTACAGCCGGGGAAATCACGGATGGTCCAGAAAACGTATCTAAACGTTGCACATTAAAAAGCATTGCCTTACAAGGAGGAGAAGAAGTCCTTCAGAAAGGAGGAGACATTATGGCTCAAGAGAACCAACCACTATGGAGAGAGGTCAGGAAAAATCTCATTTATTTCTAGATTTATTAAAATTATGCAAAAGTGTTAGGCAGATGATGGCTCATCAATACAAGCGATAATCAGCATTTTCATATCGAGGTTGAAACACTCAGTCATTAACAGACACAAACAGCCATGTAGGAGGCATAAAAGTGGGAGAGCAACAGCCAAACAAATAAAAAAGTGAGGGTGTGGAGGACAGATCAGAGGTGATGAGACTGAGCGCAGCAACAAGACACCAGGTAGTTATACTGCAGCAGCGAGGTCTCTCCCAGGAAAGAAAGATGTCACAGCGACCGGGCTGTTCAAGAAGAGAAACCAAGAAATGGGCAACGTCGGTCAACAAAACTGCAGATAAAAGGACATCATACACTTCAAAATCAGAAGAAGATCTCCAGCAGTGTCATCAGCACAGAACTATCAGCAACCGATACATGAACTGACCATAATGTGACACCATCAGGAGGCGTCTGATCGTCCCCAGAATTATCCTGCAGCCGGACAACGACCTTCAACTTCCAGCCAATATCAGAAAGAACGAGGAGTGATGGAGGGGAATGATCCGGCCCTGGAGCCCTGACCTCACATCATCCCGTCTGTCTGGGATCACATGAAGGATCTGCACAAGAATCACACACAGAAGATCTGGGGTCAGGTCTCCAAGATGTTTGGAACAACCTCCTGCCAAGATCCTCCATAAGGCTACGTTCACACTAGCGTTGTGCGCCGCTGCGTCGGCGACGCAACGCACGCAAAAACGCAGCAAAACGCATGCAAAAACACTGCGTTTTGCGACGCATGCGTCGGTTTTTGCCGAAATTTGGACGCAAGAAAAATGCAACTTGTTGCGTTTTCTTGGTCCGACGCTAGCGGCAAAAAAGACGCATGCGTCGCACAACGCAACAAAAAAAAACGCATGCGTCCCCCATGTTAAATATAGGGGCGCATGACTGCATGCGTCGCCGCTGCGTCGCCCGACGCAAACTAGCATAACGCTAGTGTGAACGTAGACTAACATGTACAAGTGATGAGAAGAAGTGATGGAGGCGACGGGCGGTCACCAGATACTGATGATGGAGGCGGTCACCAGATACTGATGATGGAGGCGAAGGGCGATCACCAGATACTGATGATGGAGGCGGTCACCAGATACTGATGATGGAGGCGACGGGCGATCACCAGATACTGATGATGGAGGCGGTCACCAGATACTGATGATGGAGGCGACGGGCGGTCACCAGATACTGATGATGGAGGCGGTCACCAGATACTGATGATGGAGGCGACGGGCGGTCACCAGATACTGATGATGGAGGCGAAGGGCGATCACCAGATACTGATGATGGAGGCGGTCACCAGATACTGATGATGGAGGGGACGGGCGGTCACCAGATACTGATGATGGAGGCGACGGGCGGTCACCAGATACTGATGATGGAGGCGGTCACCAGATACTGATGATGGAGGCGAAGGGCGATCACCAGATACTGATGATGGAGGCGGTCACCAGATACTGATGATGGAGGCGACGGGCGGTCACCAGATACTGATGATGGGGGCGGTCACCAGATACTGATGATGGAGGGGACGGGCGGTCACCAGATACTGATGATGGGGGCGATCACCAGATACTGATGATGGAGGCGACGGGCGGTCACCAGATACTGATGATGGAGGCGACGGGCGGTCACCAGATACTGATGATGGAGGCGGTCACCAGATACTGATGATGGAGGCGACGGGCGGTCACCAGATACTGATGATGGAGGTGAAGGGCGGTCACCAGGTACTGATGATGGGGGCGATCACCAGATACTGATGATGGGGGCGATCACCAGATACTGATGATGGAGGCGACGGGCGGTCACCAGATACTGATCGGATATATCGTGCCTTGAAAAAAAGTCTTCAGACCCAGTGAACTTTTGTTCATTTCTCTCATTACATCCACAAACTGGCGATGGCACCAAATACTAATGAAATAGATGGAAACCTTTGACTTTGCAGTAAGTAATAAAAATGCCTTAAACATTCTCTCTCTCTCATTATTCTGGCATTTGGTAAATATTAATAATTATGGTAATCCTACCGGACCTAAAAATGGGAAAGGTTTATTCTGATTTCATGCCAGATATTGAGGAAAACCTGCAGATGTGTCTTTATATACAGTGGATGGAAACTTCTGGTTTCACCTGTATAATGTTTATTGGGATTTTCTGTGACACAAACACTAAGTAACAAATATTTGTGACGTGTAAAGGAAATAATAGGAGGTTACTTTATCTGGGACCCTCTTTTACTGTAATTAATGCTGCAGTCCTTTGGGGTCTGTCTCTTGCACATCTAGAGGTGACATTTTTGTCCCTTTTTTGCCCCCTCGCTCCGTGACATTGGATGGAGACGTCTGTGATCTGTAATTTTCACATCATCACAGATTCTCTGGAATTTGGGTCTGGACGGTGACTGCGCTGTTCACAGACAGGAATATGCTCTGATCTACACCCTCCATTGTAGCTCGCCAGGATGTTGAGGGTCGTTGTCCTGCTGGAAGGTAAATCTAGGCCCCAGGCTGAAGTCTTGTGTAGTCTCTAAAGGCCCCTTCACATTAAGCGACGCTGCAGCGATACCGACAACGATCCGGATCGCTGCAGCGTCGCTGTTTGGTCGCTGGAGAGCTGTCACACAGACAGCTCTCCAGCGACCAACGATCCCGAAGTCCACGGGTAACCAGGGTAAACATCGGGTTACTAAGCGCAGGGCCGCGCTTAGTAACCCGATGTTTACCCTGGTTACCAGCGTAAAAGTAAAAAAAAACAAACAGTACATACTTACCTACCGCTGTCTGTCCCCGGCGCTCTGCTTCTCTGCACTCCTCCTGTACTGTCTGTGTGAGCACAGCGGCCGGAAAGCAGAGCGGTGACGTCACCGCTCTGCTTTCCGGCTGACCGACGCTCACAGCCAGTACAGGAGGAGTGCAGAGAAGCAGAGCGCCGGGGACAGACAGCGGTAGGTAAGCATGTACTGTTTGTTTTTTTTTTACTTTTACGCTGGTAACCAGGGTAAACATCGGGTTACTAAGCGCGGCCCTGCGCTTAGTTACCCGATGTTTACCCTGGTTACCAGTGAAGACATCGCTGGATCGGTGTCACACACGCCGATCCAGCGATGTCCACGGGAGATCCAGCGACGAAATAAAGTTCTGGACTTTGTTCAGCGACCAACGATCTCCCAGCGGGGGCCTGATCGTTGGTCGCTGTCACACATAACGATTTCCTTAACGATATTGTTGCTACGTCACAAAAAGCAACGATATCGTTAACAATATCGTTATGTGTGAAGGTACCTTAACACATTTTTCTCCAGGATTGTCCTGTATTCAGCTTCATTCATCTTCCCATCACCTTTGACCAGTTTCCCTGCCCCTGCTGAAGATAAGCCTCCCCACAGCAGCATCCTGCAGCAGGGATGGAGTTTTCAGAGTGATAGGCAGTTTTAGTTTTCTGCCACACATTGCCCAAAAAGTTCTCCTGTGGTCTCATCTGACCAGAGCCGCTTCTTCCACATCCTTACTGTGTCCCCTACATGGGATTTCTCATGGCTGCTTCTTGCCATTCCTGGCTTCTTCACTTTCTCTGCTGACATTCCCACCATCATCATGGGTGACTTCAACATCCCCACTTATACCCTTCAGTCAGCAGCCTCTAAACTTCTGTCCCTTACTTCATCTCTTGGACTTACTCAGTGGTCCTCCGCAGCCACCCACAGGCGGATCTACCCTAGACCTGGTCTTCACCCGTCTCTGCTCCCTATCTAACTTCACCACCTCCCTTCTCCCTCTATCCGACCACCATCTACTTTATCATCCCTGTCCTCCTTACCTGTCACCCATGTCCAGCAACATGCGAACCCACACAGGAACCTTGCACACCTAAACACCCACACGCTCTCTGACTATCCATACACTGACATCCATATCCTCACTCCACGACACAGACGGTGCCACTGCTTTCTACACTGCCACTCTCGCATCAGCTATTGACACGATTGCCCCTCTCATTCATGGCAGAGTGCGACATATCAACAGACAACCCTGGCACCATGACACCACTAAAAAGCTCCGGCAAGTGTCCAGGGTTGCGGAGCGGCTTTGGAAGAAAACACATTCGCAAGATGACTTAACTGCATTCAAACAGGCAACACTCGCTTTTAAATCTGCTCTCACCTCTGCTAAACAGGCGACTTCACAACCCTCGTATCCTCCCTATCCTACAACCACAAACAGTTATTCAAAACTTTTAACTCCCTCCTCCAACCTCCCTCATCTCTGCTGAGGACTTTGCCACACACTTTAAAAATAAGATCAACCAGACAAGGCAAGTCTTCATTGTTCAACCACCACAACCCCTTTGTATACCAGACCAATGCCCAAACCCCATAACCTCCCTATCCAACATCACTGAAGGGTGGCTTAACTGTCTCCTCTCCAAATCGCATTTCACCACCTGTGCGCTCGACCCCATCCCATCCCACCTCCTCCCCAACCTCACCACCACACTTATCCCAACCCTAACCCACCTCTTCAACCTATCACTAACTTCTGGCACCTTCCCTTCCGCTTTCAAACATGCCACAATCACGCCTATCCTTAAAAAGCCAACCCTCGATCCAACTGCTATGTCCAGCTATCGCCCAATATCGCTGCTCCCATTCGCTTCCAAACTTCTGGAGCAGCACGTCCACACTGAACTTTCCTCCCACTTTTCATCTAACTTGCTCTTTGACAATCTACAATCTGGTTTCCGCCCCCATCACTCAACTGAGACAGCCCTGACCAAAATCAGTAACGACCTACTTACAGCCAAAGCTAACGGACAATACTCTGTACTCCTCCTTCTAGACCTGTCGTCTGCTTTCGACACGGTTGACCACTGCCTCTTACTACAGATCCTCTCCTCCTTTGGCATCAAAGACCTCGCCCTATCCTGGATCTCCTCGTACCTTTCCAAACGCACATTCAGTGTCTCCCACTCCCACACTACCGCCTCATCTCACTCTCTCTGTTGGAGTCCCCCAAGGCTCTGTTCTAGGACCCCTACTCTTCTCAATCTATACACTTGGCCTGGGACAACTCAAAGTCCCATGGATTCCAGTACCACCTCTATGCTGATGACACTCAGATCTACCTCTCTGGCCAAGACGTCACAGCTCTGCTGTCCAGAATCCCGGAGTGTCTATCAGCCATATCCTCCTTCTCTCGCTTCCTCAAACTCAATGTGGACAAATCTGAACTCATCATCTTTCCTCCATCTCATAGATCTTCCTTACCTGACCTATCACAATTAACGACATCACGCTTTCTCCACTGCCTCGGAGTAACCCTTGACTCTGCCCTTCAAACTGCACATCCAAGCTCTTTCCACCTCCTGTCACCTCCAGCTCAAAAATATTTTCAGAATCCGTCCTTTCCTCAACAGTCAATCTACTAAATGCTTGTGCATGCCCTCATCATCTCCCGCCTCGATTACTGCAACATCCTCCTCTGCGGCCTCCCTGCTAACACCCTTGCACCTCTCCAGTCCATCCTTAACTCTGCTGTCCGACTAATCTCTCTCCTCACTACTCCTCCGCTTCCCCCCTCTGCAAATCTCTTCACTGGCTCCCATTCCCTCAGCGTATCCAGTTCAAATTACTAATACTGGCCTACAAAGCCATCCATAACCTGTCTCCTCCATATATCTCTGAACTAATCTCCCGATATCTTCCCTCACGTGATCTCCGGTCCTCCCAAGACCTCCTTCTCTCCTCCACACTTATTCGCTCCTTACCCAACCGCCTCCAAGACTTCTCCCGAATATCCCCCATCATCTGGAATTCTTTGCCCCAACACATCCGACTATCAACCACATTCGGATTCTTCAGACGGAACCTGAAATCCCACCTCTTCAGGAAAGCCTACAGCCTGCACTGACCCCGCTGCCGCCTCACCAACACCGGAGCTACCGCCTCACCGACACCGGAGCTACCGCCTCACCAACGCCGGAGCTACCGCCTCACCAACACCGGAGCTACCGCCTCACCAACACCGGAGCTACCGCCTCACCAACACCAGAGCTCCTGCAACCCTCAACCTACTGTCTCCTTCTCCATAATCCTGTAGAATATAAGCCCCCAAGGGCAGGGTCCTCGCCCCTCTGTATCAGTCTGTCATTGTTGGTTTACTGTAAGTGATATCTGTAGTTTGTATGTAACCCCTTCTCATGTACAGCACCATGGAATCAATCCTACTATAGAAATAATAGCCAGATTTTTGGAGGATATGACTAAGGCCATGTTCACACGTTCAGTATTTTATTAGTATTTGTAATCCAAAACCAGGAATGGACAAAAAAAAAAAGGAGGACTAGAGGGGGGTAATCACTTCACGTGATCTAAGCTCTTATTACATCCTAGAACTGTGTTTGCCTTTTTGCTGCTGCATCACACTGTTGACTCTTGTGCAGTCTGTGATCTATTAGTATACACAAGTCTCTTTCACACGTGCCGTTTCTTAGTACTATTCTTCCCATTCTATAGATGTAATTTTCATTTTTCTTGCCCAGATGTAGAATCTTGCATTGCTTCCTATTAAATACCAATCTATGATACCTTTCTTCTGATTGTAACTAGGAGTGGAACAAATACTGATGTAAAATACAGACCAAATACTGAATGTGTGAGGGTGGCTTAATAGTCGTCTTGTGGACAGATTCTCCCCCTGAGCTGTGGATCTGCGGCTCCTCCAGTGACCATGGGCCTCTTGGCTGCTTCTCTTATTAGTGCTCTCCTTGCTTGGGAGGTCAGGTTAGGTGGACGGCCATGTCTTGGGAGGTCAGGTTAGGTGGACGGCCATGTCTTGAGAGGTCAGGTTAGGTGGACGGCCATGTCTTGGGAGGTCAGGTTAGGTGGACAGCCATGTCTTGGGAGGTCAGGTTAGGTGGACGGCCATGTCTTGGGAGGTCAGGTTAGGTGGACGGCCATGTCTTGGGAGGTCAGGTTAGGTGGACGGCCATGTCTTGGGAGGTCAGGTTAGGTGGACGGCCATGTCTTGGGAGGTCAGGTTAGGTGGACGGCCATGTCTTGGGAGGTTTGCAGTTGTGCCATACTCCTTCCATTTTTGGATTATGAGTTAAATAGTGCTCCATGAGATGTTCAGAGCTTGGGCTATTTTTTTATAACCTAACCCTGCTTTCCTTTTCTGAACAACTTTATCCCTGACCTGTCTGGTGGGCTCACTGATCCCTAATGTTCTCACACAATCCTCTGAGGCCTTCACAGAACAGCTGTAGTTATATTGAAGAAATCACACACAGAGTGACGCAGTGTACTAATTATGTGACTTCTGGGGGTGATTGGTCACTCAGGATTTTATTTAGGGACATCAGACTCCGGGGGGCTGAATACTAATGCACCTGACAATTGTCATTTATATTTTTACAATAATTAGTACACCCCTGCATCATTTCCTTTACACATCACAGATACTTGTTACTTTGTGTTTTTCTCACAGAAAATCCCAATAAAATATAGCTAAGTTTGTGGTGTAACGTGAAAAAGCTCAAGGCGCTGTCGAATTTTCTTTATCCACTTTGCATTTTGTTGACTGATAAAAATAAACTATTAACCCTTCTATTGTAGACGGTTTCTTCCTCCGCAGCATTTTTCTACAACTTCAGCGTAGTACTATATATCTGTGCACTCAATCATCACACATCAACTGTAAAAACATCAAAAATTAGAGGGAGAGCATAGGAAGGCCGTTCCTGGAGGGCAGGGTATGTGTACAGGTGCAGATCCAGATGAATACCAGGGTGGAGCGGCCGGCCCCCTGCACCATGGGCCCCCTGCGCCACCGGCCCCCTGCGCCACCGGTCCCCTGCGCCACCGGCTCCCTGCGCCACCGGCCCCCTGCGCCACCGGCCCCCTTCGCCACCGGCCCCCTGCGCCACCGGCATTTTATTCTGCAGCCTGATGACATTACTAGAGAGCGCCTGCGGCACCCAGTATTCACCCAATGGTACGGAAGATAGATAGCAAATATATGTTGTACAAAGCAACCAATCAGATCTGACTCCATTCTGTACGGTTGTGTGGAGGGATGATAGCCGGTCAGGTTGGATGCTGCGGCCCACACCTCCGCTCCCACACCTCCGCTCCCACACCATGTCGTTAGGACGGTCGGCCCGTATGGAGTCTTGCAGGTGAACGCTACTTTATAGCTCAAATTCCCCAACCCCGGCTAGATATTTGTGACATCACTGCTGACATATTTTGGCCATCGCGCGGCTTGTGAGCCCACGGCCCCTTCTTACCTCCCAATAACTAATCCCATGACAGGTGCTGGTGACTGCGGAGACTGGGGGTAGAGGCTGCAGCCCGTCACCTGCAGATAATGAATGGATCTGAGAGGAATTCCCTGCATTCACTGACAGCCAGCAGAGGTCTTATGGATAGTCCCTGCAATCACTGACAGCCAGCAGAGGTCTTATGGATAGTCCCTGCAATCACTGACAGCCAGCAGAGGTCTTATGGATAGTCCCTGCATTCACTGACAGCCAGCAGAGGTCTTATGGATAGTCCCTGCATTCACTGACAGCCAGCAGAGGTCTTTTGGATAGTCCCTGCATTCACTGACAGCCAGCAGAGGTCTTATGGATAGTCCCTGCATTCACTGACAGCCAGCAGAGGTCTTATGGATAGTCCCTGCATTCACTGACAGCCAGCAGAGGTCTTTTGGATAGTCCCTGCATTCACTGACAGCCAGCAGAGGATCTGTAGGTCTTCCTCATCCACAGCAGTCACCAACCTGTAGGCCCCATAGTGCGGCACGCTGGCTCCGGCCCCCACCCCAGTGTAGCCCCCCAGTCCCGGGATCAGCGACCCCTCTGCATTGTCCCAGCAGAGAAACAAAGGGAGAGAGCCGGGCACAGTGACCAGTCTGCAGCGCTGCCCCCCATCCTCCACTAACTCCAGGCCCCTCCGACTACTTGCTGGAAGTTTGCGATCAACAAGTGTCGGCTGCAGGGACTCGGGAGACCCCGCACACAGGAGAGAGCCCCACACACAGGAGAGAGCCCCACACACAGGGGTCAGTCATGGGGCCCACAGTACCTCATTGTGCGGCTCCTCCTTCCTGGGGGTCTTCAGACGACACATGGCAGAGGGGCTGCCGCTGCCGCTCCCGGGGTGGCCTCACTGTCCTGGGGGTCTGGTCCTCTGCAGCAGGTGCTCTGCGGCCTCTGGCATCCCCTCCCGGGGGCGGTGTGGCTGCTGCTGCTGCTGCATCTCCCGGGCCGCGGCTCAGCGCATCCTCCTCCTCCGCACCTGCCGCTCATCGGGCCCGGGCTGCACTGGTGCAGGGGGAGGAGACGGCCGGCGAGTGCTGTGCAGACACGTCCAGCCCCCTCCTCCTGCCCCAGTCCCCCAGACAAGTCTCTGCCGCGCGCACAGGCGAAGAAGAACTGGTTTGGCAGCTCCGCAAATAACAGGAGGATCCTGGAGGAAGAGGAGCAGTGCCAGGCCGGGAGGAGGGGGCTCAGCTCCGGCCAGCAGAGGGTTAAGGGGGCTCAGCTGCCAGCAAACTCCACAAACAGGCTGAAACTTTCTATGCAAACAAAAGGCTGAAAGCAAAACATGCAACTCAGCCCCCCATCCCCAAGTCAGCCCCCCATCCCCAAGTCAGCCCCCCATCCCCAACTCAGCCCCCCATCCCCAAGTCAGACCCCCATCCCCAAGTCAGACCCCCATCCCTAACTCAGACCCCCCATCCCCAAGTCAGACCCCCATCCCCAAGTCAGCCCCCCATCCCCAACTCAGCCCCCCATCCCCAAGTCAGACCCCCATCCCCAAGTCAGACCCCCCATCCCCAAGTCAGACCCCCATCCCCAACTCAGACCCCCATCCCCAAGTCAGACCCCCCATCCCCAAGTCAGCCCCCCATCCCCAACTCAGACCCCCATCCCCAACTCAGACACCCCATCCCCAACTCAGACACCCCATCCCCAAGTCAGACCCCCATCCCCAAGTCAGCCCCCCATCCCTAACTCAGTCCCCCCATCCCCAAGTCAGACCCCCCATCCCCAAGTCAGACCCCCCACCCCCAAGTCAGCCCCCCATCCCCAACTCAGACCCCCATCCCCAACTCAGACACCCCATCCCCAACTCAGACACCCCATCCCCAAGTCAGACCCCCATCCCCAAGTCAGTCCCCCCATCCCCAACTCAGACCCCCCATCCCTAACTCAGCCCCCCATCCCCAAGTCAGACCCCCATCCCCAACTCAGCCCCCCATCCCCAAGTCAGACCCCCATCCCCAAGTCAGCCCCCCATCCCTAACTCAGTCCCCCCACCCCCAAGTCAGACCCCCATCCCCAACTCAGACCCCCCATCCCCAAGTCACACCCCCCATCCCCAAGTCAGCCCCCCATCCCCAAGTCAGACCCCCCATCCCCAAGTCAGCCCCCCATCCCCAAGTCAGCCCCCCATCCCCAAGTCAGACCCCCATCCCCAACTCAGACCCCCCATCCCCAAGTCAGACCCCCCATCCCCAAGTCAGCCCCCCATCCCCAAGTCAGACCCCCCATCCCTAACTCAGTCCCCCCACCCCCAAGTCAGACCCCCCAAACCCAAGTCAGCCCCCATCCCCAAGTCAGACCCCCATCCCCAACTCAGACCCCCCATCCCCAAGTCAGACCCCCCATCCCCAAGTCAGCCCCCCATCCCCAAGTCAGACCCCCCATCCCTAACTCAGTCCCCCCACCCCCAAGTCAGACCCCCCAAACCCAAGTCAGCCCCCCCATCCCCAAGTCAGCCCCCCATCCCCAAGTCAGACCCCCCATCCCTAACTCAGTCCCCCCACCCCCAAGTCAGACCCCCCAAACCCAAGTCAGCCCCCATCCCCAAGTCAGACCCCCATCCCCAAGTCAGCCCACCATCCCTAACTCAGTCCCCCCACCCCCAAGTCAGACCCCCCATCCCCAAGTCAGACCCCCCTTCCCTAACTCAGTCCCCCCTTCCCTAACTCAGTCCCCTCATCCCCAAGTCAGCCCCCCATCCCCAAGTCAGCCCCCCATCCCCAAGTCAGACCCCCCTTCCCTAACTCAGCCCCCCATCCCCAACTCAGCCCCCCCATCCCCAACTCAGCCCCCTATCCCCAAGTCAGCCCCCCATCCCTAACTCAGTCCCCCCACCACCAAGTCAGACCCCCCATCCCCAAGTCAGCCCCCCATCCCCAAGTCAGCCCCCCATCCCCAAGTCAGACCCCCCTTCCCTAACTCAGCCCCCCCATCCCCAACTCAGCCCCCCCATCCCCAACTCAGCCCCCCATCCCCAAGTCAGCCCCCCCATCCCCAACTCAGCCCCCCATCCCCAACTCAGCCCCCCATCCCCAACTCAGTCCCCCCATCCCCAACTCAGCCCCCCCATCCCCAACTCAGCCCCCCATCCCCAAGTCAGACCCCCATCCCCAAGTCAGCCCCCCATCCCTAACTCAGTCCCCCCATCCCCAACTCAGACCCCCCATCCTCAAGTCAGACCCCCCATCCCCAAGTCAGCCCCCCATCCCCAACTCAGCCCCCCATCCCCAACTCAGACCCCCATCCCCAAGTCAGACCCCCCATCCCCAAGTCAGCCCCCCATCCCCAACTCAGACCCCCATCCCCAACTCAGACACCCCATCCCCAAGTCAGACACCCCATCCCCAAGTCAGACCCCCATCCCCAAGTCAGCCCCCATCCCTAACTCAGTCCCCCCATCCCCAACTCAGACCCCCCATCCCCAAGTCAGACCCCCCATCCCCAAGTCAGCCCCCCATCCCCAACTCAGCCCCCCATCCCCAAGTCAGACCCCCATCCCCAACTCAGCCCCCCATCCCCAAGTCAGACCCCCATCCCCAAGTCAGCCCCCCATCCCTAACTCAGTCCCCCCACCCCCAAGTCAGACCCCCATCCCCAACTCAGACCCCCCATCCCCAAGTCACACCCCCCATCCCCAAGTCAGCCCCCCATCCCCAACTCAGCCCCCCATCCCCAAGTCAGACCCCCATCCCCAACTCAGACCCCCCATCCCCAAGTCAGACCCCCCATCCCCAAGTCAGCCCCCCATCCCCAAGTCAGACCCCCATCCCCAACTCAGCCCCCCATCCCCAAGTCAGACCCCCATCCCCAACTCAGACCCCCCATCCCCAAGTCAGACCCCCCATCCCCAAGTCAGCCCCCCATCCCCAAGTCAGACCCCCCATCCCCAAGTCAGCCCCCCATCCCTAACTCAGTCCCCCCACCCCCAAGTCAGACCCCCCAAACCCAAGTCAGCCCCCCATCCCCAAGTCAGCCCCCCATCCCCAAGTCAGACCCCCCTTCCCTAACTCAGTCCCCCCTTCCCTAACTCAGTCCCCTCATCCCTAACTCAGTCCCCTCATCCCCAAGTCAGACCCCCCATCCCCAAGTCAGCCCCCCATCCCTAACTCAGTCCCCCCACCCCCAAGTCAGACCCCCCATCCCCAAGTCAGCCCCCCATCCCCAAGTCAGACCCCCCTTCCCTAACTCAGTCCCCCCTTCCCTAACTCAGTCCCCCCTTCCCTAACTCAGTCCCCTCATCCCTAACTCAGTCCCCTCATCCCCAAGTCAGACCCCCCATCCCCAAGTCAGCCCCCCATCCCTAACTCAGTCCCCCCACCCCCAAGTCAGACCCCCCATCCCCAAGTCAGCCCCCCATCCCCAAGTCAGACCCCCCTTCCCTAACTCAGTCCCCCCTTCCCTAACTCAGTCCCCCCTTCCCTAACTCAGTCCCCTCATCCCTAACTCAGTCCCCCCATCCCCAAGTCAGACCCCCATCCCCAAGTCAGCCCCCCATCCCTAACTCAGTCCCCCCACCCCCAAGTCAGACCCCCCATCCCCAAGTCAGCCCCCCATCCCCAAGTCAGCCCCCCATCCCCAAGTCAGACCCCCCTTCCCTAACTCAGTCCCCCCTTCCCTAACTCAGTCCCCTCATCCCTAACTCAGTCCCCTCATCCCCAAGTCAGACCCCCCATCCCCAAGTCAGCCCCCCATCCCTAACTCAGTCCCCCCACCCCCAAGTCAGACCCCCCATCCCCAAGTCAGCCCCCCATCCCCAAGTCAGACCCCCCTTCCCTAACTCAGTCCCCCCTTCCCTAACTCAGTCCCCCCTTCCCTAACTCAGTCCCCTCATCCCTAACTCAGTCCCCTCATCCCCAAGTCAGACCCCCCATCCCCAAGTCAGCCCCCCATCCCTAACTCAGTCCCCCCACCCCCAAGTCAGACCCCCCATCCCCAAGTCAGCCCCCCATCCCCAAGTCAGACCCCCCATCCCCAAGTCAGCCCCCCATCCCTAACTCAGTCCCCCCACCCCCAAGTCAGACCCCCCATCCCCAAGTCAGCCCCCCATCCCTAACTCAGTCCCCCCACCCCCAAGTCAGACCCCCCAAACCCAAGTCAGCCCCCCATCCCCAAGTCAGACCCCCATCCCCAAGTCAGCCCCCCATCCCTAACTCAGTCCCCCCACCCCCAAGTCAGACCCCCCATCCCCAAGTCAGACCCCCCATCCCCAAGTCAGCCCCCCATCCCCAAGTCAGCCCCCCATCCCCAAGTCAGACCCCCCTTCCCTAACTCAGCCCCCCCATCCCCAACTCAGCCCCCCCCCATCCCCAACTCAGCCCCCCATCCCCAAGTCAGCCCCCCCATCCCCAACTCAGCCCCCCATCCCCAACTCAGCCCCCCATCCCCAACTCAGCCCCCCCATCCCCAACTCAGCCCCCCCATCCCCAACTCAGCCCCCCATCCCCAAGTCAGCCCCCCATCCCCAACTCAGCCTCCCCATCCCCAACTCAGCCCCCCCATCCCCAACTCAGCCCCCCCATCCCCAACTCAGCCCCCCATCCCCAAGTCAGCCCCCCATCCCCAACTCAGCCTCCCCATCCCCAACTCAGCCCCCCCATCCCCAACTCAGCCCCCCCATCCCCAACTCAGCCCCCCATCCCCAAGTCAGCTGCTGATTACAGGGAAAGTCCCATAAAGACAATTAACGGCTTTTGTCAGCTCTTTACTGCAGTTTCAACATAACACACAGGGTTTTCATATTTCTTCTCTTCTGTGCAGCTCTCAGCACCACAACTAATCCCTGCTACTGAGGGAAGAGGCTACTGAGCAGTCACATGACTCCTCTCTGTTATCTGCCTACAAAATCCTTTCCATTTACTCCATAGGTCTTGGACTTCCTTCTGCTCCACATCACCACCAGTCTCCTTCCCCTTCTGGCAGCTGTAAATATACAGTATATAAAATTTACTGGTGAGACAGCCAGACTAGAGAACGGTAAAGTGTTACACTTTAATAGCGTGATCCTGAGTTACCTCCTGTATTATACCCCAGAGCTGCGCTCACTATTCTGCTGGTGCAGTCACTGTGTACATACATTACATTACTGACCCCGAGTTACATCCTGTATTATACCCCAGAGCTGCACTCACTATTCTGCTGGTGCAGTCACTGTGTATATACATTACATTACTGATCCTGAGTTACATCCTGTATTATACTCCAGAGCTGCACTCACTATTCTGCTGGTGCAGTCACTGTGTACATACATTACATTACTGATCCTGAGTTACATCCTGTATTATACCCCAGAGCTGCACTCACTATTCTGCTGGTGCAGTCACTGTGTACATACATTACATTACTGATCCTGAGTTACCTCCTGTATTATACCCCAGAGCTGCACTCACTATTCTGCTGGTGCAGTCACTGTGTACATACATTACATTACTGATCCTGAGTTACCTCCTGTATTATACCCCAGAGCTGCACTCACTATTCTGCTGGTGCAGTCACTGTGTACATACATTACATTACTGATCCTGAGTTACACCCTGTATTATACTCCAGAGCTGCACTCACTATTCTGCTGGTGCAGTCACTGTGTACATACATTACATTACTGATCCTGAGTTACATCCTGTATTATACTCCAGAGCTGCACTCACTATTCTGCTGGTGCAGTCACTGTGTACATACATTACATTACTGATCCTGAGTTACCTCCTGTATTATACTCCAGAGCTGCACTCACTATTCTGCTGGTGCAGTCACTGTGTACATACATTACATTACTGATCCTGAGTTACATCCTGTATTATACTCCAGAGCTGCACTCACTATTCTGCTGGTGCAGTCACTGTGTACATACATTACATTACTGATCCTGAGTTACATCCTGTATTATACTCCAGAGCTGCACTCACTATTCTGCTGGTACAATCACTGTGTACATATATTACATTACTGATCCTGAGTTACATCCTGTATTATACCCCAGAGCTGCACTCACTATTCTGCTGGTGCAGTCACTGTGTACATACATTACTGATCCTGAGTTACATCCTGTATTATACCCCAGAGCTGCACTCACTATTCTGCTGGTGCAGTCACTGTGTACATACATTACTGATCCTGAGTTACATCCTGTATTATACCCCAGAGCTGCACTCACTATTCTGCTGGTGCAGTCACTGTGTACATACATTACATTACTGATCCTGAGTTACATCCTGTATTATACTCCAGAGCTGCACTCACTATTCTGCTGGTGCAATCACTGTGTACATATATTACATTACTGATCCTGAGTTACATCCTGTATTATACCCCAGAGCTGCACTCACTATTTTGCTGGTGCAGTCACTGTGTACATACATTACATTACTGATCCTGAGTTACATCCTGTATTATACTCCACAGCTGCACTCACTATTCTGCTGGTGCAATCACTGTGTACATACATTACATTACTGATCCTGAGTTACATCCTGTATTATACCCCAGAGCTGCACTCACTATTCTGCTGGTGCAGTCACTGTGTACATACATTACATTACTGATCCTGAGTTACCTCCTGTATTATACCTCAGAGCTGCACTCAATATCCTGCTGGTGCAGTCACTGTGTACATACATTACATTACTGATCCTGAGTTACATCCTGTATTATACCCCAGAGCTGCACTCACTATTCTGCTGGTGCAGTCACTGTGTACATACATTACATTACTGATCCTGAGTTACATCCTGTATTATACTCCAGAGCTGCACTCACGATTCTGCTGGTGCAATCACTGTGTACATACATTACATTACTGATCCTGAGTTACATCCTGTATTATACCCCAGAGCTGCACTCACTATTCTGCTGGTGCAGTCATTGTGTACATACATTACATTACTGATCCTGAGTTACCTCCTGTATTATACCCCAGAGCTGCACTCACTATTCTGCTGGTGCAGTCACTGTGTACATACATTACATTACTGATCCTGAGTTACCTCCTGTATTATACCCCAGAGCTGCACTCACTATTCTGCTGGTGCAGTCACTGTGTACATACATTACATTACTGATCCTGAGTTACATCCTGTATTATACTGCAGAGCTGCACTCACTATTCTGCTGGTGCAGTCACTGTGTACATACATTACATTACTGATCCTGAGTTACATCCTGTATTATTATACTCCAGAGCTGCACTCACTATTCTGCTGGTGCAGTCACTGTGTACATACATTACATTACTGATCCTGAGTTACATCCTGTATTATACTCCAGAGCTGCACTCACTATTCTGCTGGTGCAGTCACTGTGTACATACATTACATTACTGATCCTGAGTTACATCCTGTATTATTATACTCCAGAGCTGCGCTCACTATTCTGCTGGTGCAGTCACTGTGTACATACATTACATTACTGATCCTGAGTTACATCCTGTATTATACTCCAGAGCTGCACTCACTATTCTGCTGGTGCAGTCACTGTGTACATACATTACATTACTGATCCTGAGTTACATCCTGTATTATACTCCAGAGCTGCACTCACTATTCTGCTGGTGCAGTCACTGTGTACATACATTACATTACTGATCCTGAGTTACATCCTGTATTATACTCCAGAGCTGCACTCACTATTCTGCTGGTGCAGTCACTGTGTACATACATTACATTACTGATCCTGAGTTACATCCTGTATTATACTCCAGAGCTGCACTCACTATTCTGCTGGTGCAGTCACTGTGTACATACATTACATTACTGATCCTGAGTTACATCCTGTATTATACTCCAGAGCTGCACTCACGATTCTGCTGGTGCAATCACTGTGTACATACATTACATTACTGATCCTGAGTTACATCCTGTATTATACCCCAGAGCTGCACTCACTATTCTGCTGGTGCAGTCATTGTGTACATACATTACATTACTGATCCTGAGTTACCTCCTGTATTATACCCCAGAGCTGCACTCACTATTCTGCTGGTGCAGTCACTGTGTACATACATTACATTACTGATCCTGAGTTACCTCCTGTATTATACCCCAGAGCTGCACTCACTATTCTGCTGGTGCAGTCACTGTGTACATACATTACATTACTGATCCTGAGTTACATCCTGTATTATACCGCAGAGCTGCACTCACTATTCTGCTGGTGCAGTCACTGTGTACATACATTACATTACTGATCCTGAGTTACATCCTGTATTATACTCCAGAGCTGCACTCACTATTCTGCTGGTGCAGTCACTGTGTACATACATTACATTACTGATCCTGAGTTACCTCCTGTATTATACTCCAGAGCTGCACTCACTATTCTGCTGGTGCAGTCACTGTGTACATACATTACATTACTGATCCTGAGTTACATCCTGTATTATACTCCAGAGCTGCACTCACTATTCTGCTGGTGCAGTCACTGTGTACATACATTACATTACTGATCCTGAGTTACATCCTGTATTATACTCCAGAGCTGCACTCACTATTCTGCTGGTACAATCACTGTGTACATATATTACATTACTGATCCTGAGTTACATCCTGTATTATACCCCAGAGCTGCACTCAGTATTCGGCTGGTGCAGTCACTGTGTACATACATTACTGATCCTGAGTTACATCCTGTATTATACCCCAGAGCTGCACTCACTATTCTGCTGGTGCAGTCACTGTGTACATACATTACTGATCCTGAGTTACATCCTGTATTATACCCCAGAGCTGCACTCACTATTCTGCTGGTGCAGTCACTGTGTACATACATTACATTACTGATCCTGAGTTACATCCTGTATTATACTCCAGAGCTGCACTCACTATTCTGCTGGTGCAATCACTGTGTACATATATTACATTACTGATCCTGAGTTACATCCTGTATTATACCCCAGAGCTGCACTCACTATTCTGCTGGTGCAGTCACTGTGTACATACATTACATTACTGATCCTGAGTTACATCCTGTATTATACTCCACAGCTGCACTCACTATTCTGCTGGTGCAATCACTGTGTACATACATTACATTACTGATCCTGAGTTACATCCTGTATTATACCCCAGAGCTGCACTCACTATTCTGCTGGTGCAGTCACTGTGTACATACATTACATTACTGATCCTGAGTTACCTCCTGTATTATACCTCAGAGCTGCACTCAATATTCTGCTGGTGCAGTCACTGTGTACATACATTACATTACTGATCCTGAGTTACATCCTGTATTATACCCCAGAGCTGCACTCACTATTCTGCTGGTGCAGTCACTGTGTACATACATTACATTACTGATCCTGAGTTACATCCTGTATTATACTCCAGAGCTGCACTCACGATTCTGCTGGTGCAATCACTGTGTACATACATTACATTACTGATCCTGAGTTACATCCTGTATTATACCCCAGAGCTGCACTCACTATTCTGCTGGTGCAGTCATTGTGTACATACATTACATTACTGATCCTGAGTTACCTCCTGTATTATACCCCAGAGCTGCACTCACTATTCTGCTGGTGCAGTCACTGTGTACATACATTACATTACTGATCCTGAGTTACCTCCTGTATTATACCCCAGAGCTGCACTCACTATTCTGCTGGTGCAGTCACTGTGTACATACATTACATTACTGATCCTGAGTTACATCCTGTATTATACTGCAGAGCTGCACTCACTATTCTGCTGGTGCAGTCACTGTGTACATACATTACATTACTGATCCTGAGTTACATCCTGTATTATTATACTCCAGAGCTGCACTCACTATTCTGCTGGTGCAGTCACTGTGTACATACATTACATTACTGATCCTGAGTTACATCCTGTATTATACTCCAGAGCTGCACTCACTATTCTGCTGGTGCAGTCACTGTGTACATACATTACATTACTGATCCTGAGTTACATCCTGTATTATTATACTCCAGAGCTGCGCTCACTATTCTGCTGGTGCAGTCACTGTGTACATACATTACATTACTGATCCTGAGTTACATCCTGTATTATACTCCAGAGCTGCACTCACTATTCTGCTGGTGCAGTCACTGTGTACATACATTACATTACTGATCCTGAGTTACATCCTGTATTATACTCCAGAGCTGCACTCACTATTCTGCTGGTGCAGTCACTGTGTACATACATTACATTACTGATCCTGAGTTACATCCTGTATTATACTCCAGAGCTGCACTCACTATTCTGCTGGTGCAGTCACTGTGTACATACATTACATTACTGATCCTGAGTTACATCCTGTATTATACTCCAGAGCTGCACTCACTATTCTGCTGGTGCAGTCACTGTGTACATACATTACATTACTGATCCTGAGTTACATCCTGTATTATACTCCAGAGCTGCACTCACGATTCTGCTGGTGCAATCACTGTGTACATACATTACATTACTGATCCTGAGTTACATCCTGTATTATACCCCAGAGCTGCACTCACTATTCTGCTGGTGCAGTCACTGTGTACATACATTACATTACTGATCCTGAGTTACATCCTGTATTATACTCCAGAGCTGCACTCACTATTCTGCTGGTGCAGTCACTGTGTACATACATTACATTACTGATCCTGAGTTACATCCTGTATTATTATACTCCAGAGCTGCACTCACTATTCTGCTGGTGCAGTCACTGTGTACATACATTACATTACTGATCCTGAGTTACATCCTGTATTATACTCCAGAGCTGCACTCACTATTCTGCTGGTGCAGTCACTGTGTACATACATTACATT
This sequence comes from Ranitomeya imitator, assembly GCF_032444005.1. NCBI lineage: Eukaryota > Metazoa > Chordata > Amphibia > Anura > Dendrobatidae > Ranitomeya > Ranitomeya imitator. The sequence goes on from NC_091291.1 coordinate 4,032,155, forward strand.
ACTGATCCTGAGTTACATCCTGTATTATTATACTCCAGAGCTGCGCTCACTATTCTGCTGGTGCAGTCACTGTGTACATACATTACATTACTGATCCTGAGTTACATCCTGTATTATACTCCAGAGCTGCACTCACTATTCTGCTGGTGCAGTCACTGTGTACATACATTACATTACTGATCCTGAGTTACATCCTGTATTATACTCCAGAGCTGCACTCACTATTCTGCTGGTGCAGTCACTGTGTACATACATTACATTACTGATCCTGAGTTACATCCTGTATTATTATACTCCAGAGCTGCGCTCACTATTCTGCTGGTGCAGTCACTGTGTACATACATTACATTACTGATCCTGAGTTACATCCTGTATTATACTCCAGAGCTGCACTCACTATTCTGCTGGTGCAGTCACTGTGTACATACATTACATTACTGATCCTGAGTTACATCCTGTATTATACTCCAGAGCTGCACTCACTATTCTGCTGGTGCAGTCACTGTGTACATACATTACATTACTGATCCTGAGTTACATCCTGTATTATACTCCAGAGCTGCACTCACTATTCTGCTGGTGCAGTCACTGTGTACATACATTACATTACTGATCCTGAGTTACATCCTGTATTATACTCCAGAGCTGCACTCACTATTCTGCTGGTGCAGTCACTGTGTACATACATTACATTACTGATCCTGAGTTACCTCCTGTATTATACCCCAGAGCTGCACTCACTATTCTGCTGGTGCAGTCACTGTGTACATACATTACATTACTGATCCTGAGTTACATCCTGTATTATACTCCAGAGCTGCACTCACTATTCTGCTGGTGCAGTCACTGTGTACATACATTACATTACTGATCCTGAGTTACATCCTGTATTATTATACTCCAGAGCTGCACTCACTATTCTGCTGGTGCAGTCACTGTGTACATACATTACATTACTGATCCTGAGTTACATCCTGTATTATACTCCAGAGCTGCACTCACTATTCTGCTGGTGCAGTCACTGTGTACATACATTACATTACTGATCCTGAGTTACATCCTGTATTATTATACTCCAGAGCTGCGCTCACTATTCTGCTGGTGCAGTCACTGTGTACATACATTACATTACTGATCCTGAGTTACATCCTGTATTATACTCCAGAGCTGCACTCACTATTCTGCTGGTGCAGTCACTGTGTACATACATTACAATACTGATCCTGAGTTACATCCTGTATTATACTCCAGAGCTGCACTCACTATTCTGCTGGTGCAGTCACTGTGTACATACATTACATTACTGATCCTGAGTTACATCCTGTATTATACTCCAGAGCTGCACTCACTATTCTGCTGGTGCAGTCACTGTGTACATACATTACATTACTGATCCTGAGTTACATCCTGTATTATACTCCAGAGCTGCACTCACTATTCTGCTGGTGCAGTCACTGTGTACATACATTACATTACTGACCTGAGCTACATCCTGTATTATACTCCAGAGCTGCACTCACTATTCTGCTGGTGCAGTAACTGTGTACATACATTACATTACTGATCCTGAGTTACATCCTGTATTATACCCCAGAGCTGCACTCACTATTCTGCTGGTGCAGTCACTGTGTACATACATTACATTACTGATCCTGAGTTACATCCTGTATTATACCCCAGCGCTGCACTCACTATTCTGCTGGTGCAGTCACTGTGTACATACATTACATTACTGATCCTGAGTTACATCCTGTATTATACCCCAGAGCTGCACTCACTATTCTGCTGATGCAGTCACTGTGTACATACATTACATTACTGATCCTGAGTTACATCCTGTATTATACCCCAGAGCTGCACTCACTATTCTGCTGGTGCAGTCACTGTGTACATACATTACATTACTGATCCTGAGTTACATCCTGTATTATACTCCAGAGCTGCACTCACTATTCTGCTGGTGCAGTCACTGTGTACATACATTACATTACTGATCCTGAGTTACAGCCTGTATTATACCCCAGAGCTGCACTCACTATTCTGCTGGTGCAATCACTGTGTACATACATTACTGATCCTGAGTTACATCCTGTATTATACCCCAGAGCTGCACTCACTATTCTGCTGGTGCAGTCACTGTGTACATACATTACATTACTGATCCTGAGTTACATCCTGTATTATACTCCAGAGCTGCACTCACTATTCTGCTGGTGCAGTCACTGTGTACATACATTACACTACTGATCCCGAGTTACATCCTGTATTATACCCCAGAGCTGCACTCACTATTCTGCTGGTGCAGTCACTGTGTACATACATTACATTACTGATCCCGAGTTACATCCTATATTATACCCCAGAGCTGCACTCACTATTCTGCTGGTGCAGTCACTGTGTACATACATTACATTACTGATCCTGAGTTACCTCCTGTATTATACCCCAGAGCTGCACTCACTATTCTGCTGGTGCAGTCACTGTGTACATACATTACATTACTGATCCTGAGCTACATCATGTATTATACCCCAGAGCTGCACTCACTATTCTGCTGGTGCAGTCACTGTGTACATACATTACATTACTGGTCCTGAGTTACCTTCTGTATTATACCCCAGAGCTGCGCTCACTATTCTGCTGGTGCAGTCACTGTGTACATACATTACATTACTGATCCTGAGTTACATCCTGTATTATACCCCAGCGCTGCACTCACTATTCTGCTGCTGCAGTCACTGTGTACATACATTACTGATCCTGAGTTACCTCCTGTATTATACCCCAGAGCTGCACTCACTATTCTGCTGGTGCAGTCACTGTGTACATACATTACATTACTGATCCTGAGTTACATCCTGTATTATACTCCAGAGCTGCACTCACTATTCTGCTGGTGCAGTCACTGTGTACATACATTACTGATCCTGAGTTACAGCCTGTATTATACTCCAGAGCTGCACTCACTATTCTGCTGGTGCAGTCACTGTGTACATACATTACATTACTGATCCTGAGTAACATCCTGTATTATACCCCAGAGCTGCACTCACTATTCTGCTGGTGCAGTCACTGTGCGCACACATTACAGAGCTGCAATCACTCTTCTAGAAGCTCCAGAGCTGCGCTCCAGCCTCCGTTGCTCTGTGGGGCAGGCTCTGTGTTCTTTGTGTGACTGCTCTGTCCCCGTTGGGTCGCTGACAGTAGTAGATGGGGGGAATCTTCGTTTCTGCTCTTGTGTCGTTCTGTAGTTTGGGTTTTATTTTTGTGCTCGATATCTTCAGCCATTTCTCCGGGGATTGGGACGCGGCAGATACCAGTGAAGGCTCCAGTCAGGAGCCTGAAAACCTCTGAAAAATCTGAACTAAAACCATTCTGCACATAAAGGCAAAAATGGCAATGTGAAGGCTGCGATCACAAGGCGCGTCAGAGATTGGGGTGCGCTCTGGGGCGCAGACTTCTCACCACACATTTATGTTTGTTTTCCATTACACCCCTTCAGTAGAGGACTGGGGTATCTATCTATCTATAACTATCTCACCTTGCTGTCAGTGAATGGCAGCATTGTAGAGAACCAGAATACCTCACTGTGGAGGGTTTGCTACAATTGTCTCCATTCTGGACAGTGTGAGCTGTGCAATCTTTACACTGATACATTGTAGCGAACTCTTCGGACAGGGAGATAGAATGTTGTCTGGAGAGATCCATGATGGCGCTGCAGTCCTCCAGGGCGACGGCTGTGAAGATCTAGAGCCGGTGATTCTATGCACAAGTTAATATTTTTATTATGATGATGTTAGAAGTATTTGCCCGGGGCGGTCACATGAGGACGCACAGAGCAGCACCTGGTCCTGGGGGCTCCGCAGGAACTTGTTCTCTGTACATTGTGTCTGTGCACATCACACGGAATCAGAGGTCGCACACCACCCAGGACGTCACCGAGCTCATGGACCCCTCATCAGAAATCTGGGGCAGTGGAAGTTACAAACTTGTTGTATGTCTACCATCAACATTGCCAAGATAGTTCCTCGTGATCATCACACAATCCAGAAGTCTGTCGCTGATTCCCTGCACACACGTGTGCGTGCTGATAAGGAAGAATCGAGGACTCTTTCCAACAGGGAAGTGCGTAAGGTTAAAAGAGCAGCTGCACAAATGCCTCGTCATAGCAGCAGACAAGTTTGTGAAGCCTCCAACGTCCCCAGAACAACAAGATGCAGGGTCCTTCAGAGGTTTGTACATAAGCCATCCTGAAGACCACCTCTATTCACTGCACACAAGCAGAAACGGCTCCAGTGGCCAAACAATACATGAAGACTGACTTCCAAACTGTTTTGCTCACCGATGAGTGCCGTGCAACGCTCGATGGTCCAGATGGATGGAGTGGAGGACAGCTGGTTGATGGACACCCCATGAAAACACGGCTAAGGCACCAACAAGGAGGAGGTGGAGTAATGTTTTGGGCTGGAATCATGGGGAGAGAGATTGTCAGCCCCTTTATGATCCCTGAAGGGGTAAAGATGAACTCCATAATCGATGTGGAGGTTCTAAAACAACACTTCCTGCCATGGTTCGAGAGGAAGAACCGCGCTTTCCGCAGCAAGATCATCTTCATGGACGATAATGCACCGTCTCATGCTGCAAAACACATCTGCATCTCTGGCTGCTATGGACATAAAAGAGGACAAACTTATGGTGCGGCCACCATCTTCCCCTGACCTCAACCCCATTGAGAACCTCGGGAGCATCATCAAAAGGAGTCTATGATGGCAGGAGGCAGATCATGTCTAAGCAACAGCTCTGGGAGGGGATTCTGTCCACAGGCAAAACAATTGGAGCAGAAACCATCCAAAAACTGACAAATTCAATGGACGAGAGAGCAGAAACCATCCGAAATCTGACAAATTCAATGGACGAGAGAGCAGAAACCATCCGAAATCTGACAAATTCTATGGACGAGAGAGTTCAGAAGCTTCTTTCCAACAAGGGGTCCTATGTGCAAACATAACATCATCGAGAATAATGATTTAACTGAAAACTGATTGATTTCATTTTCTAATAAGCTGATGATGCTATAACTTCACAATTAACCATTTTTTTTGTTCAAAATTAAATAAAAAAGGTTGAAAACTCTGCTGTGCATAATAATTTGGAACATGCATTTTGAGTGTTTTTTTTTAAAAGATAGTTTTCATAGGCAGTTTGTTCCAAAACATTGCAATGATACTAGAATAGTAGATGACTGGAAAATAACAATGACGGCGATTCAGAGAGGTAATTTACAGAAAATATGAGGAAATATTATTTGCATAATAATTTGGAACACTGTAAATATCTGAACGCAAGTAATATAACAAGTGGTTTCTCCAGATTCACCACAAAATGATACCTTTACCAGTTCCTGCAATCTTGGGATTATTCTCCCCTTCATGACCAGCGCCTTTGTTAGTGAAGTTCCTCTGGCTGTTATAACCTGCTGCAGACGTGATGTTTAGCCAGACACCAGCTTCCAGAAGCATTCCTGAAAAGCAGCGGCTTCCAGGTCACTAAACTTCTTGGAACGTTAGGAGAATGGCCCAAAAAGATATTGTACAACCAAGAAGGATACAAGATACAGTGGCATTGAGTGTTCCTAGAGATACAGCTGGGCAGCACGGTGGCTCAGTAGTTAGCACTGGAGTCTTGGATTCAAATCCCACCAAGGACAACATCTGCAAGGAGTTTGTATGTTCTCCCCGTGTTTGCGTGGGTTTCCTCTGGGTTCTCCGGTTTCCTCCCACATTGCAAAGAAACTGATACGGAATTTAGATTGTGAGCCCCAACGGGGACAGCGATGATAATATGTGCAAACTGTAAAGCGCTGCGGAATATGTTAGCGCTATATAAAAATAAAGATTATTATTATACAGCTGGAAGCAATAGTTCACATGGGAGCACCGGCAGGATGTGGACGTGGCATAAAGAGGAGGCTGTCACCAGCTGCCACCAGATTTCTGAGAAGGCAGGTGCTCAAGACTCCTCAAGTTACTGCACAAGACCTGCAGCAAAATGTAATGGTAGCAGGCACAGAGACAGAGGCTTTCCACTGGGCCACCGTGCTGCTCGGATGAGTCTTTGGCAAAGTCATTGTTATTACTACCAGCACCAATGGGAAGATCAAGAAGAACTAGAACAGGTCCATTTGCAATATCCCATGGTGGGATTTGAACCTTGGACTCCCATGCTGAAAAGCACAAGTGATTTCCACTGGGCCACCGTGCTGCTCAGTAGCTAATCCTTGGCAAAATCATTGATATGACTCGCAGCACCAATGGGACGATCAGGAAAACTTAGAGCAGGTCCATTTGCAGATTCTAAAGTACAACTGAGAGGCAGAATTACTCAGACCTCAGTCAGAATTGAACTAAGGACCCAGGCATTGAAAGGTCTTCAAGCTACCCACTGAGGCACCGTGCTACCTGATAAACACCTGATGGCTAGGTCATCAATATGTCTATCAGTGCCCACCAACAGGTCATGAACAACTAGATCGGGTCTATTTGCAATTTCTAAAGTACAACTAAGATGTAGAATTACTCCGACCTTAGCCAGAATTGAACTAATGACCCAAGCATAGAAAAGTAATCGAGCTAACCACTGAGCCACCATAGAGTTACCTGATGGGTAGGTCATCAATATGCCTATCAGTACCCACCGGCAGGTCATGAAAAGGAAGAGCAGGTTCCCTTGTGGTCACTGATTTCATTTTCTGAGATCTCGTTATATCTAAAAGACTGAACTTTCAGTGTCTCCCTCCCCCACACCACCTCCTCACCTTGCCCCTTGTCAGTCGGTGTTCGTCAAGGTTCTAGGACCCCTACTCTTCTCCATCTACACCTTCGGCCTGAGACAGCTCATAGAATCCCACGGTATGCAGTACCATCTCTACGCCGATGACACGCAGATCTACCTATCCGGACCTGACCTCACCTCCTTACTCACCAAAATCCCACACTGTCTGTCTGCTATCGGCCTTCTTTTCTGCTCGCTTTCTACAACTGAACATGGACAAAACAGAATTCATCATCTTTCCCCCATCTCACTCTACCCCTCCACCAGACCTATCCATCAATGGCTGCTCACTTTCCTCAGTCCCGCATGCTCGGAGCCTTGGGGTGATCCTTGACTCTGCCCTCTCTTTCAAGCCACATATTCAAGCTCTTGCCTCCTTCTGCCGTCTCAAAATCAAATATATTTCCCGGATCCGCGCATTCCTTGACCATGAAACAACAAAAACACTAGTGCATGCCCTTATCATCTCCCGCCTTGACTACTGCAACCTCCTACTCTCTGGCCTCCCCTCTAGCTCTCTGGCACCACTTCAATCCATCTTACACTCTGCTGCCTGACTAATCTACCGGTCTCCCCGCTATTTCCCGGCCTCTCCCCTATGCCAAGCCCTTCACTGGTTTCCTATCCAGAGACTCTAGTACAAAACCCTAACCATGACATACAAATCCATCCACAACCTGTCTCCTCCATACATCTGTGACCTCGTCTCCCGGTACTTACCTACACGCAACCTTCGATCCTCACAAGATCTCCTTCTCTACTCCCCTCTTATCTCTTCTTCCCACAACCGCATCCAAGACTTCTCCCGTGCTTCCCCCATACTCTGCAACTCTCTACCACAACACATCAGACTCTTGCCTACCATAGAAACCTTCAAAAAGAACCTGAAGACTCACCTCTTCCGACAAGCCTACAGCCTGTAGTGATCCTCAACCTACTGAACAGCCGCGCAACCTGCCCTACCCTCTCCTAGTGTTTCCACAGCCATCCCCTGCAGACTGTGAGCCCTCGCGGGCAGGGTCCTCCCTCCTTATGTACCTGTTAGTGCCTTGTTTTTTTGCTTTTAGTTTAATAATAATCTTTATTTATATAGTGCCAACATATTCCGCAGCGCTTTACAGCTTAACAGTTTCAAACAAAACAGTCATAAGTAACAAGATCTTTGGAGATGTCTATGGTAAAGCATGATGAGGTCTTCAGTGAAGCATGGAGGTGGCACTTTGATGCTTATAGTGAAGCATTGTGGGAGCTTGGTGATGTCTACGAAAAATAGCGAGGGCTATGGGATGGGAGCTGGGTGGTCTATGGTGAAGAATGGCAAGGGCTAGGTGAAGTCTACACTGAAGCATAGTGGAGGCGCTGCAATGTCTGAAATGAAGTATGGTGGGTTCTCGGTGATGTCTAGAGTGAAGCATGGCGGGGGCGCAGTGATGTGTGAAGTGAAGCATGGTGGGGGCTCGGTGATGCCTACAGTGAAGCACGGTGGGGCTCGGTGATGTCTAGAGTGAAGCATGGCGGGGGCGCAGTGATGTGTGAAGTGAAGCATGGTGGGGGCTTGGTGATGCCTACAGTGAAGCACGGTGGGGCTCGGTGATGTCTAGAATGAAGCATGGCGGGGGCGCAGTGATGTGTGAAGTGAAGCATGGTGGGGGCTTGGTGATGCCTACAGTGAAGCACGGTGGGGCTCGGTGATGTCTAGAATGAAGCATGGCGGGGGCGCAGTGATGTGTGAAGTGAAGCATGGTGGGGGCTCGGTGATGCTTACAGTGAAGCACGGTGGGGCTCGGTGATGTCTAGAATGAAGCATAGCGGGGGCGCAGTGATGTGTGAAGTGAAGCATGGTGGGGGATTGGTGATGCCTACAGTGAAGCACGGTGGGGCTCGGTGATGTCTAGAGTGAAGCATGGCGGGGGCGCAGTGATGTGTGAAGTGAAGCATGGTGGGGGCTTGGTGATGCTTACAGTGAAGCACGGTGGGGCTCGGTGATGTCTAGAGTGAAGCATGAAAGGGGCGCAGTGATGTGTGAAGTGAAGCATGGTGGGGGCTTGGTGATGCTTACAGTGAAGCACGGTGGGGGCTCGGTGATGTCTAGAATGAAGCATGGCGGGGGCGCAGTGATGTGTGAAGTGAAGCATGGTGGGGGATTGGTGATGCCTACAGTGAAGCACGGTGGGGCTCGGTGATGTCTAGAGTGAAGCATGGCGGGGGCGCAGTGATGTGTGAAGTGAAGCATGGTGGGAGCTTGGTGATGCTTACAGTGAAGCATGGTGGGGGCTCAGTGATGTGTGAAGTGAAGCATGGTGGGGGCGCAGTGATGTGTGAAGTGAAGCATGGTGAGGGCTTGGTGATGCTTACAGTGAAGCATGATGGGGTCTCAGTGATGTGTGAAGTGAAGCATGGCGGGGGCGCAGTGATGTGTGAAGTGAAGCATGGTGGGGGCTTGGTGATGCTTACAGTGAAGCACGGTGGGGGCTCGGTGATGTCTAGAGTGAAGCATGAAAGGGGCGCAGTGATGTGTGAAGTGAAGCATGGTGGGGGCTTGGTGATGCTTACAGTGAAGCACGGTGGGGGCTCGGTGATGTCTAGAATGAAGCATGGCGGGGGCGCAGTGATGTGTGAAGTGAAGCATGGTGGGGGATTGGTGATGCCTACAGTGAAGCACGGTGGGGCTCGGTGATGTCTAGAGTGAAGCATGGCGGGGGCGCAGTGATGTGTGAAGTGAAGCATGGTGGGGGCTTGGTGATGCTTACAGTGAAGCACGGTGGGGCTCGGTGATGTCTAGAGTGAAGCATGGCGGGGGCGCAGTGATGTGTGAAGTGAAGCATGGTGGGAGCTTGGTGATGCTTACAGTGAAGCATGGTGGGGGCTCAGTGATGTGTGAAGTGAAGCATGGCGGGGGCGCAGTGATGTGTGAAGTGAAGCATGGTGGGGGCTTGGTGATGCTTACAGTGAAGCACGGTGGGGGATCGGTGATGTCTAGAGTGAAGCATGAAAGGGGCGCAGTGATGTGTGAAGTGAAGCATGGTGGGGGCTTGGTGATGCTTACAGTGAAGCACGGTGGGGGCTCGGTGATGTCTAGAGTGAAGCATGAAAGGGGCGCAGTGATGTGTGAAGTGAAGCATGGTGGGGGCGCAGTGATGTGTGAAGTGAAGCATGGTGAGGGCTTGGTGATGCTTACAGTGAAGCATGATGGGGTCTCAGTGATGTGTGAAGTGAAGCATGGCGGGGGCGCAGTGATGTGTGAAGTGAAGCATGGTGGGGGCTTGGTGATGCTTACAGTGAAGCACGGTGGGGGATCGGTGATGTCTAGAGTGAAGCATGAAAGGGGCGCAGTGATGTGTGAAGTGAAGCATGGTGGGGGCTTGGTGATGCTTACAGTGAAGCACGGTGGGGGCTCGGTGATGTCTAGAGTGAAGCATGAAAGGGGCGCAGTGATGTGTGAAGTGAAGCATGGTGGGGGCTTGGTGATGCTTACAGTGAAGCACGGTGGGGGCTCGGTGATGTCTAGAGTGAAGCATGAAAGGGGCGCAGTGATGTGTGAAGTGAAGCATGGTGGGGGCTTGGTGATGCCTACAGTGAAGCACGGTGGGGGCTCGGTGATGTCTAGAATGAAGCATGGCGGGTCCTCTGTGATTTCTCCAATGAAGAATGGTGGGGGCTAGGTGAGGTCTACAGTGAAGTACAGAGGGGGCTCGGTGATGTCTAGAATGAAGCATGGCGGGTCCTCTGTGATTTCTCCAATGAAGAATGGTGGGGGCTAGGTGAGGTCTACAGTGAAGTACAGAGGGGGCTCGGTGATGTCTAGAATGAAGCATGGCGGGTCCTCTGTGATTTCTGCAATGAAGAATGGTGGGGGCTAGGTGAGGTCTGCAGTGAGGTACAGAGGGGGCTCGGTGATGCTCTAAGGTTGGAAACCTGCAACTTGTGAAAGACAAGATGGATTTAATGAAGTATCAGGAAATCCTAGGAGAAGAAAACGTAAATATGAGGAGCTGGAGCTCGGGTGTCACTGGACCTTCCTACAGGGCATTCATCCCATGCACCTCACTGTCCACGTAGGTTTCAGAATTCCAGTAAAGTTTTAGAGCAGCCGTCAAAGGCGGCCGCAGTAGAGCCAAGATCATTAGTGACCTGGAGGCCATTGCCCATGGCGACTGCTCACTAACGCTGCCAGTAGCTGGTGTCTGGCTATACATCACGTCTGCAGCAGGTTACAACAGCCAGAGGAGCTGTAGTAAGTACTTAAGACGCTCGTCATCAGGGATGAATAATTCTGAGACTGCAGTAGTCAGTAAAAGTGTCATTGCTGAGTGTGGAGAAAGCACTTGTTATATTCCTTGTGTGCGGATATTGGGGGTGGACAATCCTAGGTGACGATGATGTGTGGAGAGGCGAGACGTGAGATAACCGCGGCGTGGACAGATCGTGTGTGGAGGTGTACGAAATCCTATTAATGACCCCGTCTGTGACCGGCGTAGCAGCGCTCTGTCCCACCAGGCCTGGATGACAACTCCCAGCCTCCACCAGCCGATACCTGTCAGCTGCCGATACCTGTCAGCTGCCGATACCTGTCAGCTGCCGATACCTGTCAGCTGCCGTCAGTGAGACTCCAGGTCTCAGTGTAACATCGGTGACATTGTGGAGTGGGCGGCGCAGGGGGGCTGTTATAACCTGCAACAGGATCAGAAGCAGCAACTTGGCCGTGAATGTGACAGGGTGTCAGCAGCGGATCACTGTGATGTCTCACTCCGCACGGCCAGCTGACGCCTCGACCCCACAATGGATTATTCCAGATAAAATATCAGAACAAACGATAAGAAGTTAAGAGCGAATGCGACCATCACCCCGAGGAGACCCCAACCAATCCTCGGTCCTAAGGGTATGGATGTCCGCCAACGCTGCAGCGACTGCGCCCACAACGAGCAGAGAAATGGCGACTCTGCCTGAAACAACCCTCACAAGTGTGACACCGCAGACCGTTACTCCGAGTCATTACCGACCATCAGTAATAGAGCGTTACTGCAGATGGTTACTGCAGACTATTACCTCCGATCGTTTAGGTGGCATTCACATTTTTTCAAAAATTGTGTTAAAACTTTACTGTGATTCCAGAAAAAAACCAAAACCTGACACAGATTGTTATTGAACATCATTACCGCCGATGGTTACCGCTATTACTGCACCTCTGTTACCGGAGGTGGTTAACTCATTTACCGTAGCTCGTTAACTCCGTTACCGTAGGTCATTACCGCAGGTGGTTACCTGTTACCGTAGCTCGCTACGTCCGTTACCGCAGATCGTTGCCTGTTACTGGAGGTGGTTACCTCCGTTACCGTAGCTCGTTACCGCAGGTCGTTACCTCCTTTACCATAGCTCGTTAACTCCGTTACTGTAGCTCATTACCGCAAGTGGTTACCTGTTACCGTAGCTCGTTACCGCAGATCGTTGCCTGTTACTGGAGGTGGTTAACTGATTTACCGTAGCTCGTTACCTCCTTTACCACAGGTGGATACCTCCTTTACCGTAGCTCGTTACCTCAGATTCTTACCTTGGTGCCACTTTCTTTTCTGCACTTTTTTTGGGGTAGAAAATACGATTCTGTAAGTTTTGTACCAAAATTGTATCAGTGACTAAAGCAAGAAAAGAAAGAGTCAACCTGACGTTAATGCATAAATAAACACTTTTTCCACTTTTTTTAATTACTTTATTACATTTTTTTATTTGGTTGATAAATGAAATGACTGCGCATTAGTGAGCAGATCCCAGTATAGCACACTGATCATTCTCCGCAGGTCCTGCCGATATCACAGGGTCCACCACCACGCCGTGTGGTGCGCCGGGTCCACTGCCTCATTGATGTGAGAAGGCTATACAGACAATGGAATAGAATAGTTGTGGGCCATCCACTCATTAATTCCCTCATCCCAAAAGGGTGAAAACATGAGTTAAGGTTTCCCCTGACCACAAGGGACTACATACTGTACATGTCAGATGGAGCAGTAGATCCGCCATAGCTCTGAGGTTCAGGGGGTGCTGAACTGCTCTCATTCCCAATTGCTCCTCATGGGCGGGGCCTCTCAGGTGCTCTGTATGGGCGGAGCCTCTCAGGTGCTCTGTGTGGGGGCGGAGCCTCTCAGTTGCTCCTCATGGGCAGAGCCTCTCAGTTGCTCCTTGTGGGCGGAGCCTCAGTTGCTCCTTGTGGGCGGAGCCTCTCAGCACTTGGTTTTGCTTTGGTGTCTCCTGACCTGCGCTGCTCTCACTATAAGTTGGCGTTTATAGGTGTTTTCGGGTTGTGGCGGGGCAGGGAATTGGCACTGTCCAATAGTTTTCTTTTGAGATTGTTTGTGCAGCTGCCCCAGGAACTAATGATGCGGATGACTGCCAATGTGTAAGGTCGCTCTGTGCTTTGGGGGTGCGACTAGTGCGGTGCAGAAGCTTCCGGCTGTGGCCGGTGATTGCCCGGATGATTACTATAAGGTCGTTGTGCTTTCTAATAATGAATCGCCATGAAATTAATCATGGACGTGATGTCGATGAGCTCAGGGAGTGGGGGAAAGTGTCTTGTGCTTAGGCTGGAAGACTCCGGATGATCGGCGGTGCAGACGCGTGCGGACGCAGCCATGACTCCTCGATGACGCCACATGATCTCGGGGGAAGCCGTCCTCACCGCCGGTCAGATCCGGTCATTCAGGCCGCAGGGTGAAACGCAACTTGCTGTCAGGATAGAAAACAAGAAAAAGAAGAAAAGACTCGTGAAGGAAACGTAACGACTCCCACCAGCTCCTGAGACATTCGGCCAGGAGTCAATATTAAAGGGCCGCTCTGCTCACAGGTCCCGCCGGAGCTCCTCACCAGCGGCCAAGGTGGCCACCATTACAGCCCGGCTTCCTAAAGGCCCATCCACACGGGGCCGAAAATCAGCAAACAAGGGCTCATAAGTAAGCGCCATAAACATGGCACCCATCAGCTGCAGGTGATCGAAGCTTCTATGCCAGGAGGACAGAACCGTTCTAGGCAGCACATTGCCCCATGTACACAGAGGATGTGCTGCCAACAATGTGCTAGCGGGATGGGCACATCGCACCACCCATCGTTCTGTCCGCACACAGTGTATCCCACACCGTGAGCACAGCGTATAGCGCCCTGTACCCACAGTGTATCCCGCACCGTGCCCTCAGTGTATAGCGCCCTGTACCCACAGTGTATCTCGTCTCGTGCCCTCAGCGTATAGCGCCCTGTACCCACAGTGTTTCTCGTCTCGTGCCCTCAGCGTATAGCGCCCTGTACCCACAGTGTATCTCGTCTCGTGCCCTCAGCGTATAGCGCCCTGTACCCACAGTGTATCTCGTCTCGTTCCCTCAGCGTATAGCGCCCTGTACCCACAGTGTATCTCGTCTCGTTCCCTCAGCGTATAGCGCCCTGTACCCACAGTGTATCTCGTCTCGTGCCCTCAGCGTATAGCGCCCTGTACCCACAGTGTATCTCGTCTCGTTCCCTCAGCGTATAGCGCCCTGTACCCACAGTGTATCTCGTCTCGTGCCCTCAGCGTATAGCGCCCTGTACCCACAGTGTATCTCGTGTCGTGCCCTCAGCGTATAGCGCCCTGTACCCACAGTGTATCTCGTCTCGTGCCCTCAGCGTATAGCGCCCTGTACCCACAGTGTATCTCGTCTCGTGCCCTCAGCGTATAGCGCCCTGTACCCACAGTGTATCTCGTCTCGTGCCCTCAGCGTATAGCGCCCTGTACCCACAGTGTATCTCGTCTCGTGCCCTCAGCGTATAGCGCCCTGTACCCACAGTGTATCTCGTGTCGTGCCATCAGCGTATAGCGCCCTGTACCCACAGTGTATCTCGTCTCGTGCCCTCAGCGTATAGCGCCCTGTACCCACAGTGTATCTCGTCTCGTGCCCTCAGCGTATAGCGCCCTGTACCCACAGTGTATCTCGTCTCGTGCCCTCAGCGTATAGCGCCCTGTACCCACAGTGTATCTCGTCTCGTGCCCTCAGCGTATAGCGCCCTGTACCCACAGTGTATCTCGTCTCGTGCCCTCAGCGTATAGCGCCCTGTACCCACAGTGTATCTCGTCTCGTGCCCTCAGCGTATAGCGCCCTGTACCCACAGTGTATCTCGTCTCGTGCCCTCAGCGTATAGCGCCCTGTACCCACAGTGTATCTCGTCTCGTGCCCTCAGCGTATAGCGCCCTGTACCCACAGTGTATCTCGTCTCGTGCCCTCAGCGTATAGCGCCCTGTACCCACAGTGTATCTCGTCTCGTGCCCTCAGCGTATAGCACCCTGTACCCACAGTGTATCTCGTCTCGTGCCCTCAGCGTATAGCGCCCTGTACCCACAGTGTATCTCGTCTCGTGCCCTCAGCGTATAACGCCCTGTACCCACAGTGTATCTCGTCTCGTGCCCTCAGCGTATAGCACCCTGTACCCACAGTGTATCTCGTCTCGTGCCCTTAGTGTATAGCACCCTGTACCCACAGTGTATCTCGTCTCGTGCCCTCAGCGTATAGCACCCTGTACCCACAGTGTATCTCGTCTCGTGCCCTCAGCGTATAGCGCCCTGTACCCACAGTGTATCTCGTCTCGTGCCCTCAGCGTATAGCGCCCTGTACCCACAGTGTATCTCGTCTCGTGCCCTCAGGGTATAGCGCCCTGTACCCACAGTGTATCTCGTCTCGTGCCCTCAGTGTATACCGCACCCCGTGTGCACAGAGGATGTGCTAAATCTGAAACTAATAACTAAGAAAAATTATTGCTCTCAGTGGCAGAAACTACATAACAACCTTGTAGTGAGGAGACCTAATGGTCGACAGATATCAGTGAGGTCACCCCGCGGCCTGCAGACTGCGGAGGTCTTGTCATCAGGTACGGTATAACAAAGTATGTGAAGAAACAACTATATACACAAATATAACAATATAATATCAGCTCTCTGCTCTTCATACAGATTTGTGTTTGATCAGCTCCTTTCTTCTACCTGATGACGAGACCTCCGCAGTCTGCAGGCCGCGTGGTGACCTCACTGAGACCTGTCGGCCATTAGGTCTCCTCACTACAAGATGATTTTCTTTTTTCTGCCAATGAGAACAATCAATGTTTTTTCAGCTGTTGACAAAGAAGCTGTCGCCCTGGTCCTTCCTGGGGGTATATACGGTATGTATGCGGTTAGTGAGGCTGCGGCTGTGTAACCGTGCAGATCTGAGTGCGGCCATATTGAGGGACAATGTTTGGGGCCCACAACCGCTGATCTCTCCAAGAATCGGGCACCTGTGAACAGACCCGGAGGAGGAATGTGCGGGGGTGGGGAATGAGCTTCCATTATAGGATATGGAAAGTGAATGTTTAAATTCTCAAAAAAACAAAAGAGGAGTCAGAGTGCGAGGAGCGGAGCGCACAATGCGTCCTCCGAGCGCGCGGGACCCTGCAAAACGCCAGAGCTGAAGAGAATAGGATTAGCGGAATAATGCCGTCACCCGATGGTGCGCTCAGCATTCCTGCGTGCCGCGCTGCCTCGCTCGGCCCCATTGTCCGTCCGTCCCTTCGCATCTAATTTATGGTAATCTGTTTGTCCTAAAAGTGTCTATGAAAGCGGCAAACTGTGCCGAGCGGAGTGCAGAAGTTCTGGAGGACCCCCCCATAGTGACCCTCGTAGGATTCCTGCCCCTTTTTTCACTATATGTAGTATATAAGGTGCCCTTTAATTTGTGGAAAATGAAATACATAAAACACCATATGCTTAAAGGGCCGGTCTCCTGCACAACATTATAGTTTTATTTTTAACTTAAAAAATCCTCACCAATTTGAAGATCTCTGCTTGCTAGGAAAGAATGGAAATCATTTATTGCTTCCATTACTGTACAGCTTGCTGGGGGTCTGGTACTGTGTGTCAGTGCAGGTTGGAGATGACAGTCTAATGGATGTGTGCAGCTCACAGAGGATGGTCCACATTGTAACAAATCAGCAGCTGCGAGAACTATTACTGCAGACCTCAGCGCTTGTAATCACTGCGAGAAAGCAGAGATCCTGAAAAGCCGAGACGTCGTCTACAAATTGACTAAACCTTTCTAGAAGACGGGACCGGCCCTTTAAAAAAAAAAAAAAAACACAAATCGCAGAATTCGCAAAAGTGGCATTATGCCAGTAAAAAAAAACCCAGAGAATATCAGTGGAGACACAAAAGTATCATCCGGTGTCCTGATGATGGATCTTCTCTGTGGGTGAAGCTGCTGTGATGGACGCTGACGGTGACAACATCGGACCGTCCACTTCTGTGAATTCCACGTCTCTGCATTTACTGGAGTGGGCACAAGTGTGGGTGACAGTGTCCACACTGAAGACGTTAGGCACGTTTATGTCTCGGGAATACTGAAATCCACAACAGGACTCAGCCGATTCCAGGAGACGGTGGAAGAACCCCCTCCAGGTTCAGAGAAGAGGGTCCTACATGACACTGACACAACACCGTGACACTACCACAATGCGTGATCCAACCACAGCGCCACCACACTGTGAAACCACCGTGACACTACCACAATGTGGGATCCAACCACAGCACCACCACACTGTGTGAAACCACCGTGACACCACCACAATGTGTCATGCAACCACACCGTGACACCACCAATGTGTGAAACAACCACAACACAGTGACACCACCACAATGTGATACATCCATAATGTAACAACCACAATGTGTGATGCAACCACAACGTGACACCACCACAATGTGTGATACAACCACAAGACCGTGACACCACCACAATGTGTGATACAACCACAAGACCGTGACACAACCACAATGAGTGATCCAACCACAATCCACAAGGTTTGCCACACAACATTGAGACACACACGGTGCCGCTGACTGACCTGGAGAGCTGGAGGACGGACTCACCGTCATCAGTACCTCCTGGTTATCTGCCAACGCCTGCTTAGCTAAGTACCGCTCTCTCTTCACCTTTATCTCCACCGACTCGGGAATATCTGGGACCATCCAGTCTATACAACTCAGACTGAAGAAGACCACGTGCTAGAAAAGGAGACACAAGATGGAGTCAGAAGATCGAGAAGCCAAAGCTCCCCGCAGCTGGTGCCCGATCCGTCCATGACTGTAGGCCTCAAGATCACAGTAGTCACAGATTCATCGTTGTCTTTGCGGATTTCTTTTCTAGAGTTAAAAATGTTTCTATCACTGACCCCGATGTTTGCGTCGTATTCGTTATGCTATCTGCGCTTTTTAAAGTCACCGTCACTTTTGTTTTTTGACCGACAGGGTGGCCTCGGAGTCTGGTATCCAGAGGTTTCAGCCTCATCACCGCTGCCGTCTGGAGCACAAGCCGTCTAATCATTTTTTTGCAGGTGAACACTAATATACAATATGTTAAAGAATCTTTCAACTTTTTAGCTTTAATAAGGCCCCAAAAAAGGATAAAGTTAAGAAGAAAGAACATCTTTGATTTTGTGCAAAATTCATCAACCTACATGAAGAATTTGGTGCAAAAATCAGCAACACAGACAAAAAAGAAAAGTCACGTAAGAAATAAAGTGAGCGGCAGTGTCCGACCTCAAACGCAATTATGAATCCGAGCCGGACAGCGAGGAGCTTCCAGAAGAAGAGCGTGTACTTCCCATCCTCATCCCGGAAAGCTTTGTACCTGAAGAATAAAGAGCAGGATACTGGGGAGACGGGGAAATCTCTACAGCCCCACAGAGCGCAGAGAAGCATGGCTGCTTCTGAGAACTGCCAGTCACGGAGGTCACACACCCACCAGATTCAACCACACCCCACCCCACCCACACTCACCAGGTCACCTGAGCCCACCAGGCCCGCCTGCGCCAACACTACTTATCTGTCCCCACCCGAACTCCACCAGGCCCACCCTCGCCCACCTTACTTATCTGTCCCCACCACACCCACCCGCACTCCACCAGGGCCACCCTACTTACCTGTCCCCACCAGGCCCACCCGCACTCCACCAGGCTCACCTGCACTCCACCAGCGTCCACCTTACTTATCTGTCCCCACCAGGCTCACCCACACTCTACCATGCTCTCCCGCACTCCACCAGGTCCACCCTACTTATCTGTCCCCACCAGGTCAACCTGCACTCCACAGGCCCACCCACGCCCACCTTACTTATCTGTCCCCACCAGCCTCACCCACACTCCACCAGGCCCAACCTCGCTCACCTTACTTATCTGTCCCCACCACACCCACCCGCACTCCACCAGGGCCACCCTACCTACCTGTCCCCACCAGGCCCACCCGCACTCCACCAGGCTCACCTGCACTCCACCAGCGTCCACCTTACTTATCTGTCCCCACCAGGCTCACCCACACTCTACCATGCTCTCCCGCACTCCACCAGGTCCACCCTACGTATCTGTCCCCACCAGGTCAACCTGCACTCCACAGGCCCACCCACGCCCACCTTACTTATCTGTCCCCACCAGCCTCACCCACACTCCACCAGGCCCAACCTCGCTCACCTTACTTATCTGTCCCCACCACACCCACCCGCACTCCACCAGGGCCACCCTACTTATTTGTCCCCACCAGGCTCACCCACACTCCACCCAGCTCTCCCCCACTCCACCAGATCCACCCACTTATTTGTCCCCACTCATGCTCTCCCGCACTCCACCAGGCCCACCCTACTTATCTGTCCCAACCACACCCACCCGCACTCCACCAGGCTAACCTGCACTCCACCAGCGTCCACCCTACTTATCTGTCCCCACTAGGCTCACCCACACTCTACCATGCTCTTGCGCACTCCACCAGGTCCACCCTACTTATCTGTCCCCACCAGGTCCACCCGCACTCCACAGGCCCACCCACGCCCACCTTACTTATCTGTCCCCACCAGCCTCACCCGCACTCCACCAGGTCCACCCTACTTACCTGTCCCCACCAGGCTCACCCGCACTCCACCAGATCCACCCTACTTACCTGTCCCCACCAGGCCCACTCGCTGTCCACCAGCCTCACCTGCCCCCACCAGCACCCTCCAGCCTCACCCGCACCATCCAGCCTCACCCGCACTCCACCAGCCTCACCCGCACTCCACCAGCCTCACCCGCACTCCACCAGCCTCACCCGCACTCCACCAGCCTCACCTGCACATAGTATGGTTTTCTGAAACATAGCTGTGTGGAGAGTAGGACAAGCTGAAATTTAGGTATCCCTCCAGGTGGCTGTCGTACTCGTAATGGTAGAGGAGACGTGGGAGGAAGTCCGAGGTGAAGGCAATGAGGAAAGCCTGGAATGAGGAAAGATGGCCGTTGTCTGGATGATGGGACTTTGCATCACGTGTCTCCATGATTGGTACTTACATTGACTATAACTGAAATCTGAGACAACGCCTCCAGAATCAGAAACCAGACCCCGATATGCTGCGCCCGCTCTGCCACCGGGCGCCGGTATTCACACACAAACTTATGAGCATCAAGTCGAATTTCCACCCAGTTATTGAGTAGAGCGAATAGAGGAGCCAGGGGGAAGGCAGCCACGAAGATGGTGATGAAGCCGAACTGTATGACTGAGACAGAACTGGCCAGTCAGAGAATCCATATGAGCACCCACCCACCCACAGCGGGGTCTCTACACTCCCTGACAGAAGTTATGTTGCTCATCCATGTTATGTAAATAAAAGCTTATAACCTGATGTTAAATTCATCCATTGGTTTTAGAAATTATTCTTTTGAAAGCTGAAACCCTCCAAAATGTGGTTTAGGTTAAGAAAATATATTGTCATCAATGCAAAAATATTGGTCAGTTAATGGACACAGAATGGTCAGATTTTGGCAAGGCAAAAGTTTTGTCGCCTGGTCATATAATGCACCCAATCCTAGTTTACATCCTCACCTGTGCTCAGTAAATGATCGGTTAATTAGTGTGTGTGTATAAAAAGAAACCCAGCACCCCAGACCTTCACTTCAACTGCAACTTGAGCTCTGACAACATGCCAAAAATCCACCCTGCGACCAAAGCCTGGATTATCAAGAGGCTGAAGACCAGATCCACTGCAGAGGTGGCTGGCAGCTTTAATGTGTCTCAGCGTCAAGTACAAAGAATTAAAAAAAGATTTAAGGAGACTGGAGATGTGTTTGACAAGCCCAGGTCCAGCAGACCCTGCAAGACAACTGCTCAGGAGGAACGTTTGTTGGTTAGAAAATCCAAAGCAAGCCCCTCTTCCACTGCAGCAGAGCTCCAACAGGCCTGGTCACCTCAAGTCCCTGTGTCAACTAGAACAGTTTGTAGGATTCTGTCTCAAAATGGCCTAAATGGTCGAATCAGTGCCCAGAAGCCAGCATTAAACAAAGGGCAAATAAAAAACCGTGTGGCATTTGCAAAGTCCCACAGCTGCTAAACAGATGGACACTGGAAAAGTGGCAGAAGGTGGATTTCTCTGATGAATCTTCAGTAGAATTACACCACAGCCGCCACAAATACTGCAGGAGACCTACTGGAGCCCGTATGGATCCAAAATACACCTAGAAAACAGTTACATTTGGTGGTGGAAAGATCATGGTCCGGGGATACATTCAGTATGGGGGTGTTCAAAACATTTGCAAGGTGGAAGGCAATATCAATAGCCTAAAATATCAATAATATTAGCTACCTCTTATATTCCAAATCATAAAAGGGGTCAAATTCTGCAGCAGGAAGGTGCTCCATCTCATACACCCTCTCTACAATGAAGATCCTCCAGGCAAAAAAGATCAAGGTGCCCAAGGACTGGCCAGCCCGGTCACCAGACATGAACATCATTGAGCGTGTTTGGGGTAGGATGGAAGAGGAAGCTTGGAAGACAAAACCAAAGAATCTAGAAGAACTCTGGGAGGCATGGAAGACTGCATTCTGTGCTATTCCTGATGACTTCATTAATAAATTGTATGAATCATTGTTGAACCGCATGGATGCAGTCCTTCACGCTCATGGAAGTCACACAAAATATGAAATATGACTCTAATAGCACCACAACTTCATTCACCAATGTTCTGCAACATATATTTGTATTTTAAGTTAATTATTTGTTTGAATATCACATTACTTTCTGTGGGCGACAAAACTTTTGTCTTGCCAAAATCTGACCATTCTGTGTCCATTAACTGATCCTAACCTAACCTAAGCCTAAACCACATTTCGGAGGGTTTCAGCTTTCAAAACAATTTATACAACCAATGGATGAATTTAACATCAAGTTATAAGCTTTTATTTACGTAACATGGATAGGCGACATAACTTCTGTCAGGGAGTGAACAGAGGGGGCATTGTGACATGGCTGCTTATGGGCACGGCCGATGCCAACCACACCAGTGCAGGCTGGTGACATTACCGTACCTGGCACAATGTGCCACCCTACTACTCACCCATCTCTAGGTACTCCTCGAAGAGACCCTCACATTCAATCAGCTCATAGTCCTCTTCCCAGCGCTGCGGTTCCTCCAAGATCTGGTCACCTCGCACCTTAGCCAGCTGCCTCCGCTGCCGCCAGGACTTCACCTTACTGTCAGATATATAATGGAGGGGCAGTATATAATGTATCACTGACACAGGACGTCACTATACTGTCAGATATATAATGGAGGGGGCAGTATATAATGTTTCACCGACACAGGACGTCACTATACTGTCAGATATATAATGGAGGGGCAGTATATAATGTATCACTGACACAGGACGTCACTATACTGTCAGATATATAATGGAGGGGGCAGTATATAATGTTTCACCGACACAGGACGTCACTATACTGTCAGATATATAATGGAGGGGCAGTATATAATGTATCACCGACACAGGACGTCACTATACCGTCACATATATTATGGAGGGGGCAGTATATAATGTATCACAGACACAGGACTTCACCTTACTGTCAGATATATAATGGAGGGGCAGTATATAATGTTTCACCGACACAGGACGTCACTATACTGTCAGATATATAATGGAGGGGCAGTATATAATGTATCACTGACACAGGACGTCACTATACTGTCAGATATATAATGGAGGGGCAGTATATAATGTATCACCGACACAGGACGTCACTATACTGTCACATATATAATGGAGGGGGCAGTATATAATGTATCACCGACACAGGTCGTCACTATACTGTCAGATATATAATGGAGGGGCAGTATATAATGTATCACAGACACAGGACGTTACTATACAGTCAGATATATAATGGAGGGGGCAGTATATAATATATCACTGACACAGGACGTCACTATACTGTCAGATATATAATGGAGGGGCAGTATATAATGTATCATCGACACAGGATGCCACTATACTGTCAGATATATAATGGAGGGGTGGTATATAATGTATCACCGACACAGGACGTCACCATACTGTCAGATATATAATGGAGGAGCAGTATATAATGTATCACTGACACAGGGTGTCGCGATAATGTAAAAATGTCATATTGTGAGTTTAGTTTCAGAAGGTTACATGGCTTTCCAGACACACGCTGCAGATTTGACCCTCCTTTCTCCCCCTCTGCATTCGCTCATACAAAGACAAAGCCCTATGGCAGACACTCTGTGCGACTTGATACCATTGTGTGAGCAGTTTATGGCTTTTAGCTGAAGCAGACAAATCTCCCTAAAACTACTCATTCCCTCCTCCCAACCAATACCAGCCCAAACTGGTATAGCCCTTTCCAAACTGCATGAGATCATTTGTTCTATTAACGTGATATATATGGGCACCGATCCGGGCTAGGGATATAAGAATTATATATTCCGGATGACCATCGATAGATCTATCACTCACTGAAAGCGCTAGCAGCTAAACGCTACGAGGGCAAAGTGTGGATTTCTTCATAAGCGGTTAAGGTAATTACTCCGTGTGTAAACTTAATAGAATCCCCATGATGTGGGGCACATTCTGATCATTGTGTCTTTCTTATACGAGGTTCATACAGCGAGATATGCGTAAAAATAGTTTTCATATTCTATGTAAAGGGGAGGTGTCAGCCTCTAAGTGATGTCACCACAGAGGGAGAGCCTGGGTTTTGGGCTAGGAATAACTTAGTGAGACAGCATTCATGCAGTATCTTTTGTCTAGGCTCCAGCTGCTGTACAGAGGGGTGCTATGCATCTGGATATATGCTCACTCTTCCCCCCAGCACACGGCCAGTCAAGATGATACAATGACATAATGACCCGCAAGTGTTGTTTTCAATTTTAATCCCATTTTATTTGTAATTTGTATTGTACATATGATATTGTTTGCTTTATAATTTCTTATTATACTTTGTAAACACTGCCTACCTTTTTTTGGAGTAAAATATACAATTACTAGCTTGTCTCTCCATGCTCTAAAATAAATGAACTGTCACATCCTCTGAAGTGAATTACGCTACTGTCACGTTAATGTACAAAATGGCGTATAATTTTCCCTTGTCATCACACACGCTGCATGTGGCCCCCCTCGCAGAGTCTGCACTAGGGGATATCAGTCCCTGGCTCCTGTAACACTACACTTTCTCCTCACTCCTTCCTTTCCCTCCTCCTTCAGGAATGTTAATTAGCCCAGAGACGACTTTGTCTAAGAAACATGTGCTTTTCCGTTTGTATATATGGGAGATATTAAATAAGCCATAATGCGCCACCAGCGTATGATAGAAATATTCCAGATACATATTCGGAACATGCTTTGGTATAGCTTCACAACGGGGCCTTTTGCTGGGGTCTGGCACCAAGAGAACCAGAGAAATGGATTTCTCCTAAACAAAGTGGAATAGCTAGGCCGAGTTTAGATTCATTAGAAAGCTAATTTTAATATAAGCTGAATGATGTGTGTGCTGTGACTCTGCTAGGTTCTCAAGCCCATTTAGGAGTGTTAGAAGTTTCTTACCAAATTGTGCACCCTGGCAGCTAGAGGAGGGTCCAGCCCCTTTAGTGATGTCACAGCCTACAAGTATAAGTTACTGCCACTCAACCCAGCCTTTATTCTTGCCTGGGAAATCACAACATCAAGACTTCCTGATGAATTGGGATATCTGGTTCCCCCCCACCAGCATGGTTAGCTAGGAACATCTAAGCAGCATGTGAGTGTTGTTCTTCTTTAATCCCCGTTTTTTTATGTAATTGCTGGTATATACTTTGTCTCATATTTTAAAATCTTTGTAGACCTTTTGTAAAACACTGCTTAATCTTTCTGGAGTAAAAGTTATAATTACTAGCTTAGTTTTCCTTGCTCTAAAACGTGCCCTAAGTCCTCTGAAGTTAATTACGCTACTAATTTGGGTTGGCTCAAACCCCTCTGAGAAATCTGAGCTGGTGGCAGTGAAGTGTGTTCTGGGCTAGGTGGGTGCCGCTGGCAGCGATGGAATAGGGTTTTATAAGCTATTGTTTGGATGCGGCCTGAGCATTTATAATTCCATCGCTGCAGTGTGCCTGCTAGCCAGTCCACAGTGAAGCGGCCCATCCGGCGACTAATTATCCCAGGTGTAGTTCCCTGAATGACCTTAGGGTAAGGGAGGCGCTGGAGAGCTGCAAGTTCCAAAGCGGAACTGGAAAGCGGGATATACATAAATCCCTGCAGTTCGTATTATACTGTAGCAGCAGTGGGATAACTAAAATAAGCCCATGCGGTAAATTGATAGGTCAATAGCCTTGCTTGTGTTTTCATCACATTGTAGCAGTTGTGGGATAACTAAGATAAGCCCCCCTCCATGTGATAGCTGTGTACTGGCCAATGGTCACCAACGATTCGTGACAGCTACTGATTTGGGTTGGCTTCGGACCCGTTAATCCTTGGAAAATCAGAGCTGGTGGCAGCATACTTTGTTCTGTGCGATTGGGAATCTTTGCAGCGACCGGCGGCGTTGATAATTATTGTTACCGCCTGAGTGGGAGTAGTTATATCGCCTTCGCTGCGGCGTACCTAATAGCCAGTACATAGCAGGCAGCCCTTCTGGCGACTATTTACCCTAGGTGCAGTACCCTGACTGAGGGTAAAGGGGGCGTCAGAGAGCTACAAGTTCCAAAGCGGAACTGGGAAGTGGGATATAGATAAATCCCCTTCAGAAGGAACCAGGGGCAACCAAACAACCCCGGTTCGTGACAAATTGATGTGAGTGGTGGGAGTGATAATGGAATCTTCCCCGTGAACCGTGACAGATTGGTGGGATCCATGACAGAGGGTGTCACTATACTGTCAGATATATAATGGAGGGGGCAGTATATAATGCATCAACGACACAGGACGGTGAAGCAGCATGGAGACCCTCCCCCCGCAGCAGCACGGAGATCCTCCCCCCGGAGCAGCACGGAGACCTTTCCCCCGAGCAGCACGGAGACCCTCCCCCCCGAGCAGCACGGAGACCCTCCCCCCCAAGCAGCACGGAGACCCTCCCCCCGGAGCAGCACGGAGACCCCCCCCAGAGCAGCACGGAGACCCCCCCCCCCCCCCCCGGAGCAGCACGGAGACCCTCCCCCCCGGAGCAGCACGGAGACCCTCCCCCCCGGAGCAGCACGGAGACCCTCCCCCCGGAGCAGTACGGAGACCTTCCCCCCGAGCAGCACGAAGACCTTCCCCCCGAGCAGCACGGAGACCTTCCCCCCGAGCAGCACGGAGACCTTCCCCCCGAGCAGCACGGAGACCTTCCCCCCCGAGCAGCACGGAGACCCTCTCTCCCGGCAAGCACGGAGATCCTCCCCCCCCGGAACAGCACGGAGACCCTTCCCCTGGAGCAACACGGAGACCTTCCCCCCGAGCAGCACGAAGACCTTCCCTCCGAGCAGCACGGAGACCTTCCCCCCCGAGCAGCACGGAGACCTTCCCCCCCGAGCAGCACGGAGACCCTCTCTCCCGGAGCAGCACGGAGATCCTCCCCCCCGGAACAGCACGGAGACCCTTCCCCCGGAGCAGCACGGAGACCCTCCCCCCGGAGCAGCACGGAGACCCTCCCCCCCGGAGCAGCACGGAGATCCTCCCCCCCGGAACAGCACGGAGACCCTTCCCCCGGAGCAGCACGGAGACCCTCCCCCCGGAGCAGCACGGAGACCCTCCCCCCGGAGCAGCACGGAGATCCTCCCCCCCGGAACAGCACGGAGACCCTTCCCCCGGAGCAGCACGGAGACCCTCCCCCCGGAGCAGCACGGAGACCCTCCCCCCCGGAGCAGCACGGAGACCCTTCCCCCGGAGCAGCACGGAGACCATCCCCCCGGAACAGCACGGAGACCTTCCCCCCCGAGCAGCACGGAGACCTTCCCCCCCGAGCAGCACGGAGACCCTCCCCCCGAGCAGCACGGAGACCTTCCCCCCGAGCAGCACGGAGACCCTTCCCCCCGGAGCAGCACGGAGACCTTCCCCCCGAGCAGCACGGAGACCCTCCCCCTGGAGCAGCACGGAGACCCTCCCCCCGGAGCAGCACGGAGACCCTTCCCCCCGGAGCAGTACGGAGACCTTCCCCCCGAGCAGCACGGAGACCCTCTCCCCCGGAGCAGCACGGAGACCCTCCCCCCGGAGCAGCACGGAGACCCTCCCCCTGGAGCAGCACGGAGACCTTCCCCCCGAGCAGCACGGAGACCTTCCCCCTGGAGCAGCACGGAGACCCTCCCCCGTGGAGCAGCATGGAGACCCCCGATGCGGCTGCACTTGATGTCACTGAGAAAACTTACGGGACGAGGAATTCCTGCACGTTGCTGACGATCTGTTTCCCCACCATAATAATGAAGAGCTGCTGAGCGAGTTCTATCAGACATCCGCCAGGACCGCACTGCACCGGACAGAGAGACGGCACGTTACAGGACTACTCCACCCATCGTGTCTAACCTTATGTCCACGAATCTGGGGCTCAGCCATGGACAGGAGCTGTTTCTGGACATGAAGCAGATTCGCCTCCTAATGAACGACTCGTAAGCTCCACATATCCTGGGAAATGTACCACCTACATACGAGAGGGAAGAAATGGCGGCTTTGCTTCCCGCTCTACTCACATCTTCGTTCCTCATGCCCATCAGTTTGCCATACTCCCCAGGATATCCCACAAATCTGAAAGACACAGACAGATCCCAAGTAACATCTCCTCCGTGTCACACAAAGCGAGAGCGGCCATCACATATGAGGGTCCGCGCTGCAGAGCGATGCTTTACTGCAGTGCCACAATACTCAGCCTCCATCCAGCAGCAATATTACCCAGAATCCTCCTGTGTGTGCGAGGACTCAGGTATGATATCAGGTGTTCTGACCCCGCACTGATGGACGCCCCCTCCAGGGGATATTCCCCTTCATCGTCTCACCTGCCCTTGAAGAAAGCCACGTAGAACGGGGAAGAGTAGAAATTCACAAACTGGAAGATGAAAACCTTGAAGGTGAAGGCGTCTTCGTGTAAGGACTGCGTGCGATGCATCTCTGCGGAGGAATAACACACATGTCAGAAGTGCAGGGCGGCCCAGGCTGCAGCCCCTGTATACCCATCTGGGGGTCTCCTGTGTGCGGGTGAACAGGTTTACCCACTGTGGGCTGTTATGTGGCCTGACATATGCCCCCTACGTGAGGCCGGGCTTTGCTCATAATGACGGTGCTAATAAAGTTGCAGACTGTGAATGTGCGTCTTCAGTGTGAAAATAAAGTTGCAGCTTGTGAATGTGCGTCCTCGGTGTGGTAATAAAGTTGCGGACTGTGAATGTGCGTCCTCGGTGTAGTAATAAAGTTGCAGATTGTCCTCGCTGCACATCCACAGCGCACACCGCCCCCTACAGGTCTGTCCCTCGCTGCACATCCACAGCACACACCGCCCCCTACAGGTCTATCCCTCGCTGCACATCCACAGCGCACACCGCCCCCTACAGGTCTATCCCTCGCTGCACATCCAGCGTTGATAATTTTTGTTACCGCCTGAGTGGGAGTAGTTAAATCACCCTCACTGCAGCGTGCCCAATAACCAGTACATAGCAGGCAGCCTTTCTGGAGACTAATTACCCTAGGTGCAGTACTCTGACTGACCTGAGGGTAAGGGAGGCGCCAGAGAGCTGCAAGCTCCAAACCAGAACTGGGAAGTGGGATATAGATAAATCCCTTGAGAAGGAACCAGGGGCAACCAAACAACCCCGGTTTGTGACAAATTGGTGTGAGTGGTGGGGATGATAAAGGTGTCTTCCTCGTGAACCGTGACAGATTGGTGGGATCCGTGACATATTGGTGGGATCCATGACAACTTCACTTACGCATACAGAGCTCTCAGCTGCATTTTCCCCTGCTTGCCAACACATGGCTGGAATTCTGAGCCACTCTTTCTCCCTCTGCCTGTGTAATCCTAAACCCCTCATTTTCCCCCTCCCTCAAGAATTTATATGGCTCCGTGCAGGCCTCCCTACACTACTCATTCCCCCCTCCCACCTGATACTGGTTAAAACTGGTACAGAAAGCATGAGATTCTATTGTTCTCTAAAGGTTATGTCTATTGGCACCGATCAGGGCTAGAGATATAAGAATTATATATTCTGGATGTCCATCGAGGAATCCATAACTCCCTGAAATCGCTAGAAGCTAAACTCAATGAGTGCAAAGAGCGGGTTTCTCTGTAAGTGGGTCATGTAATTACACCATGTTTACACTTAAAAGAATCCCCCTGATGGGGCACATCCTGATCATTGTGTCTTTCGTATACGAGATTCATACAGAGAGCTAGGCATAAAAATGGTTGCCATAACTCTAAGTAAAGGGGAAATTTCGGCCTCTAAATAAGGTCACCACAGGGGAAGTGCCTCGGTTTTAGGCTAGGAAATAAGTGAGTGAAGCAGCAGTCTTCATGTGTCTTTGTCTGGGGTCTTAATGTGAAGTATAGTATGGCACTACCGTGAGGTGATCAAGTAGGTTACCAAAACCAATGTGCAGTAAAATAAAGAACTTGGCACTCAACTTAGTATGTCATTGCAAAAGTATTTTTTAAAATAATTTTTGCAGTCTTTAGTGACATACTAAGTTGAGTGCCTAGTTCTTTATGTTACTGCACAGGGGTCTGAGGTCTAGCTGCTATACAGGGGTGATGCATCTGGAAATATGCTCGCCCTTCCCCCACAGATGACATGACATAAAGAAATGTGTTTTTTAACTTTTATCCCATTTTATTTGTAATTGTATTGTACATATGATATTTGTCTTCTTTATAATATATTTTTATACTTCTGTAAACACTGCCTACCTTTTTTGGAGTAAAATATAAAATTACTAGCTTGTCTCTCCTTGCTCTATAACGTATTGTCACATCCTCAGAAGTGAATTACACTACTAATCTGGGTTGGCTCCGGACCCGTTAATAATTAAGAAATCGGAGCTGGTGGCAGCAGGATTTGCCCTGTGGGATTGGGAGGCTTTGTAGTGGCCGGTGGCATTGATAATTATTGTTCCCGCCTGAGTGGGAGTACTTATATCGACCTTGCTGCAGTGCGCCCATTAGCCAGTGCAAAGTAGGGCAGCCTTTCTGGCGACTAATTATACTAGGTGCAGTACTCGGTCTGACCTGAGGGTAAGGGGAGAGCAAGAGAGCTGCAAGTTCCAAACTGGAACTGGGAAGTGGGATATAGATAACTCCCCTTCAGAAAGAACCAGAGGCAACTAAACAACCCCGGGTCATGACAAATTGGTGTAAAGGAAAAACACCGTATGCACAACCTCAGTAGGTGCTCAAGGGCACAACCTCAGAAGGTGCTCAAGTAGGGCCCCACACCATACATGTATAGTAAAGAAAACTTGGCACTCAACTTCTAGAATATTTTTGGATTTTTTTAATGCAGCCAGAAAATAATATAGACGTTTTGGCCTCACTGGCCTTCATCAGTAACGGACTGCAGTATAATGGTTAATCGCGTTCAGTGCAATAATAGGAGTGACACCATAGCACTTTAAATGTGTCTGGTCATGCACTAGGCGCTGGGCATGGAGCCTGTATAAGATAGTACCTGGGTGGGTGGGGGTGCCAGCGTGCAGTCATCAGTGACGCGGTATCCACCGCTGGTCAGCTGTCCAGTAGTGGATACCGCATCACTGATGACTGCATAAAAAAATCCAAAAACAATCTAGAATTTGAGTGCCAAGTTTTCTTTATTATGCCAAATTGGTGTGACTGGTCGGGATGATAAAGGTATCCTCCCCGTGAATCGTGACAACATCATAATGTGTGTGTCGGAGAATGTACTGTGAGGACATCATACTGTGTGTGAGAAATGTACTGTGGGGACACCATACTGTGTGTGAAGAATGTACTGTGGAGACATCATACTGTGTGGGGGGAGTGTACTGTGAGGACATCATACTGTGTGTGAGGAATGTACAGTGGGGACATCATACTGTGTGTGAGGAATGTACTGTGGGGACATCATACTGTGTGTGAGGAATGTACTGTGGGGACATCATACTGTGTGTGAGGAATGTACAGTGGGGACATCATACTGTGTGTGAGGAATGTACAGTGGGGACATCATACTGTGTGTGAGGAATGTACTGTGGGGACACCATACTGTGTGTGAGGAATGTACAGTGGGGACATCATACTGTGTGTGAGGAATGTACTGTGGGGGCATCATACTGTGTGTGAGGAATGTACTGTGGGGACATCATACTGTGTGTGAGGAATGTACTGTGGGGACATCATACTGTGTATGAGGAATGTACTGTGGGGACATCATACTGTGTGTGTGGAGGAATGTACTGTGAGGACACCATACTGTGTGTGGGGGAATGTACTGTGGGGACATCATACTGTGTGTGAGGAATGTACTGTGGGGACATCATAAAGTGTATGAGGAATGTACTGTGGGGACATCATACTGTGTGTGTGGAGGAATGTACTGTGAGGACACCATACTGTGTGTGGGGGAATGTACTGTGGGGACATCATACTGTATGGGGGATGTCACGATTCCCCTGACCGCTGTCACCACTGGGTCAGGATTCACACCGTGACCGTCACCCCTACGTCACGGATCAGGGTGACTTTAGGCCAACAGACGGCTATCACATGTGCAGGGGGCTTATCTTAGTTATCCCTCCACTGCTAACAATGTGATGAAAAACCACACACAAGGCTATTGACCTCTTAGTTTACAGCAGGGGCTTATTCTAGGTATCCCACTGCTTTTCTATATACCACGAACTGCAGGGATTTATGTATATCCTGCTTACAGTTCCACTTAACACTTGCAGCTCTCTGGCGCCCCCTTACTCTCAGGTCAGATTAGGTACTGCACCCTGGGTAATTAGTCGCCAGAAAGGCTGCCTGCTATGTACTGGCTATTGGGCACGCTGCAGCGACGCGATAACTACTCCCACTCAGGCAGGAACAATAATTATTAAAGCCGCAGCCGCTACCACATAACCCAAAAGTCTGCACACTATCGGTATCACTGCCACCAGCTTCGATTAAACGGGTCCGAAGCTAACCCAACACAACAGTAACAGTAGCGTATTTCACTTCAGAAGACTGGGTAAGTGTAGAGCATGGAGAACTGAACTAACATATAATAGTATGTCCCCTTAAAAATAATTAGGCCGTGCTTTATCAAAAATAGTTTATAAAGATGTTACAAATGAGACAATTGCAAATATGTACATGGGTAATTATAACATAAAGGGAATAAATGAGAAAAGATAACACTCACATATTAAAAGCATTGCAGGCATCCAGGCTAGTGCAGTTTCCATACATCCCAGTCCATGGGATGTACTCGGCTCTTCCAGGACAATAGGACAAAGCCGTCCAGAAGGAGAAATCAGCAAAAAGTGACTCCTCAGAGCCTGCCAGACACTTAAAACATTAAGGCTGTGACATCACAGAAAGGCTGGCTTATCCAGACCCTCCTCTCTCTACATTCTGCCTAAACTTTAAACTATTCTCTCTGATTTCTATAACTTCACTACAAAACATGTCAGCGTCCTAAAAAGCTCATCATTCATCTCAGATTAACGTGAGCATTCTAATGAGATCAAATATGTCCTATCTGGGATACATATTTACAGAGAAAACCCTACTTCTTTACCAGATGGAGTTAGAAACCCGAGATTCATGGGATGTGTAAATACACCGAGTGAGGCTACGAATATATATTTTCGTATTTCTGGCTTAAATCGTTGGCCTAATATCTAACAAAAACTAAACAAAGAATCTTTCATGAATTTTGGAGCCACTTTACCAGTTCTGACTGGTGAAGGTGGGAGGGGTGAGGGACTTTCCTCTGAGCCTGGAATTTACGACCCCAGAGCAATAAAACCCCCTTCTAGCATACAGTCTGTAAAGAGAGAAACAAGTAGAGTCAGCTAGTGAAGGGGGGGGTTTAGCCCACCTCATGAGCTGAAGAGCAACTAAACTTATATGATATTTCATACCATATCGTGACACCTCCCCCTTTTGGTGTGCGCTAGGGAGGTAGAACCCGACGGTATGCCTCCATGGGCACCTCAGTAGGTTCACCCTGGCGGGAGAGTCCATCACCATTGCCATGCTCTGGCTCCATGGTGCCATCGCCTACCCGGTGCCCCAGGTAGGGAACCTCCCTCATGCCCATCTGACACTTTCCCGGCTTGATAGTCAGTCCTGCTTGGTGAATTCGCCTGAGCACCTCCTCAAGATGCTGCAGGTGTTCCTCCCAGGAGGAACTGAAGATGGCAATGTCATCCAAGTACGCCACGGCGTACGTCTCCAGTCCCTGAAGCAGGAGGTTGACCATCCGCTGGAAAGTGGCAGGGGCATTCTTCATGCCGAAGGGCATGACCGTGGACTCGTACAGTCCAAAGGGTGTGATAAAGGCGGACTTCTCCTGCGCCTCGGGGCTCAGGGGAATCTGCCAGTATCCTCTACTCAAATCCATTATTGTCAGGTATTTTGCGCCAGCTAACTTCTCAAGCAGCTCCTCGATGCGCGGCATTGGGTGCGCATCCGAGGCTGTGATGGCGTTGAGCCCCCTGTAGTCCACGCAGAACCGTGTGGTCCGGTCCTTCTTTGGCACGAGAACTACAGGCGATGCCCACGCGCTCTTTGACCGTCGAATCACCCCCAGCTGTAACATCTCATCGATCTCTTGGCGCATAGTCTGCTGCACCTGGTCAGAGATTCGATAGGGTGTTCGCCGTAGTAGGGCGTGATTCCCGGTGTCCACCTCGTGGACTGCTAACTCAGTCCTCCCAGGTCGGTTGGAGAACACGACCCGGAAAGGTTCCAGGGTGGTTTGCAACTGCACCCGCTGGGGTTCAGTTAACGAGGCGCTTACCTCCACATCCTCGATGGACCCATTGGCCTTGGCTTGGGCCAGCATGTCCAGGAGGGTGTCTTCCTCACCGTCTTCGGGCAAGCTGCAGACCGGGAGGACGAAAGGTTCACGTTCGTGATGAGCCTTCATCATGTTGACGTGAAAGGCCTTTCGCCTACCCCGAGCGTGGTCAAGCGTGACCACGTACGTGACCGGGTTGAGCTGTTGGTGGACGACGTACGGGCCCTCCCAGGCTGCCTGAAGCTTATCCGTTGGTACGGGGACCAGCACCCACACCTTTTGACCCACGTGGTAGGTCCGCTCCCGGGCGTTCTGGTCGTACCAGTGCTTCTGATCAGCCTGAGCCTGCGTCATGTTGTCATGCACCAACTGCGTCAAGGTCTGCATCTTGTCACGGAAGTGCATGACATACTCCACTATGGACACTTCAGAAGGGTTCGGCTCCTCTTCCCAGGATTCTCTTACCAACCCAAGGGGTCCCCGAACTCGCCTGCCGTACAGGAGCTCGAAGGGGGAGAACCCCGTCGAGGCCTGCGGAACCTCTCGGTAAGCGAACAGCAGGTGTGGGAGGTACCGCTCCCAGTCGCGCCCTTGAGTCTCAACCAGCATGCGTAGCATCTGTTTGAGGGTACCATTGAAGCGTTCACACAAGCCATTGGTCTGTGGGTGGTACGCACTCGATACCAGGTGCTTCACCTGCATTTTCTTACAGAGAGCCTCCATTAGGCGAGACATAAATTGGGTCCCTTGATCAGTAAGCATTTCCCTGGGAAATCCTACACGTGAAAAGATGGCCAACAGGGCATCCGCCACCTTATCTGCCCTAGTTGACGACAGAGCTACTGCCTCTGGGTACCGGGTAGCATAGTCTACCACAGTAAGGATGTATTGCTTTCCAGAGCTGCTGGGGACGGCCAGCGGGCCCACAATGTCCACCGCGATCCTCTGGAAAGGCTCCTCTATCACTGGCAAAGGGATCAGGGGAGCCTTAAGAGCAGGCCCTGCCTTCCCCACTCTTTGACAGGTGACACAGGAGCGGCAGTAGTTTGACACATCTGTCCCCATCTTAGGCCAATAGAAGTGTTGAGACAGCCGGGCCTTAGTTTTGCTGATCCCCAAGTGTCCAGCTAGCGGGATCTCATGGGCAATCCGCAACAACTCACCCCGGAATTGCTGTGGGACGACCAGCTGTCTTTCCCTCAACCACTCCTTTTGTGATTCTCCGGGTACTGTCTCCCGGTACAACCTTCCTTGTTCCCAGAACACCCTCTCCTTATCAGTCACGGAGGGGGGCGTCTCGGCGAGTTGTCTCAAACTCTCTAGGCTCGCATCTGTGTGCAGAGCGGCCTGAAACTCCTGGCTAGGGGAAGCCAAAAGCGACGTCAGGGTCCCTTCCCCACGGGAACCCTCTTGGACCTGCTCTGGGTCCACCTCTGGTTCAGTCACAGTGGTGACTGAGGAGGGTCCGGAAGGCAGACAGTTATCTGCGTTCCGGGCACTCTGACTGCGGGTGACAGCAGCTACGTAGGCTGTCTCCCCGGGGGTTTCTACAGGCCCATCAGCCGGCGCTGCTATGGGCTCTACCTCCCCATCCACCCCCAACACTCCAGGGGCTGTGCTACTTATGGGCCAGTTACCTTCCTCGGTGGCACTGGTCACTTTCATGGCGTCACCTTCCTCACGGTTCCCATGCATCTCCCCATTTCCTGTAGCACCGACACTTGCCCCTGTTAGGGGTTCCTCAGCCGTCTCACTCCGCAGAGCGACGTGGCTGGGCACACCTGTACCTATGGACACATTAACCTTCACAGAAAAATCATTATCAGGTTCTGCTGGCACAGGTACAACATTTTCACCATCAATCCTAGGGAAAAAATGGTTATTAGATGCATCATTACAAGATAAAGCATGGTCAGGTAACACATGCAATTTCCCATCATCATCATCATCATCAGGGTTAACGTTACCCTTATTAGTAGATTGGGGAGGGGTGTCAGGGACGTAGTATGCAAACATCCTCCCCAAATCAGTTCCCAACAAAACATCAGTGGGCAGATTATCCGACAGCCCCACTTCCTTCACCCCGCTCCCAGCACCCCAATCAATAAAAACCCGGGCCATTGGTAAGGGACAGCTGATGCCCCCAATCCCAGTGACAGTTAGGGTTTTCCCCGGAATGATTTCTTCAGGGGCCGCCAGTTCGGGTCGGATGAGGGTTCGTTCAGCCCCGGTGTCCTTGAGGCCTGTAGCAACATGGCCTCCCACAGTGACGGGCTGTACGTTGTCACACACCCTCCCAACCACACCACCCACAAAAAGAACTGCTGCATTAGGCCCTGGGGCCTTGGCTGGGGGGTTCTTCGGCCTGTCTGGACAGAAGGTACTGATATGCCCAGGCCGCTTGCAGGTGTGACACGTGCGAGGTTCGGTGGTAGGTCTGGTGCTGTTGGCCACAGGGCCAGGACCTCGGGTGTGCTGGCTGGCAGGGGCACTGGCGTTGGTTGCAGGCTTACCCCCTCTCCAGCTGGTGGTGACTGGCTTCCGCGCTTCCGATCTACGGTTGGCCTCATAGGCATCGGCAATCTGCGCTGCTTTCGTCACGTCTTTGGGTTCTCTGTCCATCACGAACTGTCGCACCTCAGCTGGGCAAAGATGAAAAAACTGGTCTTTGATCATCAGGTCTCGCAGCTGTGCAAAGGTGGTCACTGACAGTCCTTGGGTCCACTGGTCAAAGTGGGTCCCCAGTCCATGCACCACATCACTGTAACTGTCGTGTGGGCCACGTTGGAGGGTCCGGAACTTTCTACGGTACACCTCGGGTGTAAGCTGGTACTTGGCTATCAGGGCCTGCTTGATGGCCTCATAGTCACCATCTTGTTCTTGAGGGAGGGCAGCAAACGCCTCCAGAGCTTTACCTTTCAGCCCTGGTGTCAGGTATCGGGCCCATTCATCTGTAGGCAGCTGGTACTGCCTGCAGGCTTTCTCAAAGGCCCGCAGAAAAGTGTCCAAATCTCCGTCCTTCTCCATAACAGGAAAGTGATCAGGCCGGGGCTTCGGTGTCTGAGCGCTGCTAGGCTCACGGTTGGTCTGAGACAACCCCTGCATTTGCAGTCGGGCTAACTGCAGCTGGTACTCCCGCTCAGCTTGCCGCTCGGCTCGCTGGGCCTCTCTCTCAGCTCGGGCCTCTCTCTCGGCTCGCTCCTGGTATTGCTGGATCAGCTGCAGACGTCTCTCATGGTCGTCAATGGGGAATTCTTTCAAGGCCGCCTGCAGGTGGGGGTCCAATTCGCCCGGATTGCTAACAGGGCCAGCATTCAGTGGTTGGACCTCTGCTGCAGCACCATGTTCGCTGGTGCTGGCTTCTGCGGCCTCTGAGCTCTGAGATTGGTCTCGAGCGGCTTCCCATTGCACCAGATCTGCGACCAGTTGGGCTTTGTTTTTGCTTGCAAAGTCAATGTGCTGTGTCTTGCATAAGGCAACAAGGGTGTCTCTGGTCTGCTGCTCATAAAAGGTTTCTCCCAGCCCAACCATGGTTGCCAAATAAAAGATAGGATAGAAAAACGAAGAGAAAGGGAGGGGATAATTACCAGTACACAATTGTCTCACAACTAAAAAGCACTGAGTTCGTTCTCCAAACTTATTTGCGCAGAGTCCTCGCAAGAACTTTCTGCAAGTTTTTAGTGAGAGGAATGATTACTCAAACCAAATCACTAATGCTCTAAGATATCCCACCGCCTTGCCACCAATTGTCACGATTCCCCTGACCGCTGTCACCACTGGGTCAGGATTCACACCGTGACCGTCACCCCTACGTCACGGATCAGGGTGACTTTAGGCCAACAGACGGCTATCACATGTGCAGGGGGCTTATCTTAGTTATCCCTCCACTGCTAACAATGTGATGAAAAACCACACACAAGGCTATTGACCTCTTAGTTTACAGCAGGGGCTTATTCTAGGTATCCCACTGCTTTTCTATATACCACGAACTGCAGGGATTTATGTATATCCTGCTTACAGTTCCACTTAACACTTGCAGCTCTCTGGCGCCCCCTTACTCTCAGGTCAGATTAGGTACTGCACCCTGGGTAATTAGTCGCCAGAAAGGCTGCCTGCTATGTACTGGCTATTGGGCACGCTGCAGCGACGCGATAACTACTCCCACTCAGGCAGGAACAATAATTATTAAAGCCGCAGCCGCTACCACATAACCCAAAAGTCTGCACACTATCGGTATCACTGCCACCAGCTTCGATTAAACGGGTCCGAAGCTAACCCAACACAACAGTAACAGTAGCGTATTTCACTTCAGAAGACTGGGTAAGTGTAGAGCATGGAGAACTGAACTAACATATAATAGTATGTCCCCTTAAAAATAATTAGGCCGTGCTTTATCAAAAATAGTTTATAAAGATGTTACAAATGAGACAATTGCAAATATGTACATGGGTAATTATAACATAAAGGGAATAAATGAGAAAAGATAACACTCACATATTAAAAGCATTGCAGGCATCCAGGCTAGTGCAGTTTCCATACATCCCAGTCCATGGGATGTACTCGGCTCTTCCAGGACAATAGGACAAAGCCGTCCAGAAGGAGAAATCAGCAAAAAGTGACTCCTCAGAGCCTGCCAGACACTTAAAACATTAAGGCTGTGACATCACAGAAAGGCTGGCTTATCCAGACCCTCCTCTCTCTACATTCTGCCTAAACTTTAAACTATTCTCTCTGATTTCTATAACTTCACTACAAAACATGTCAGCGTCCTAAAAAGCTCATCATTCATCTCAGATTAACGTGAGCATTCTAATGAGATCAAATATGTCCTATCTGGGATACATATTTACAGAGAAAACCCTACTTCTTTACCAGATGGAGTTAGAAACCCGAGATTCATGGGATGTGTAAATACACCGAGTGAGGCTACGAATATATATTTTCGTATTTCTGGCTTAAATCGTTGGCCTAATATCTAACAAAAACTAAACAAAGAATCTTTCATGAATTTTGGAGCCACTTTACCAGTTCTGACTGGTGAAGGTGGGAGGGGTGAGGGACTTTCCTCTGAGCCTGGAATTTACGACCCCAGAGCAATAAAACCCCCTTCTAGCATACAGTCTGTAAAGAGAGAAACAAGTAGAGTCAGCTAGTGAAGGGGGGGGTTTAGCCCACCTCATGAGCTGAAGAGCAACTAAACTTATATGATATTTCATACCATATCGTGACAGGGGAATGTACTGTGGGGACATCATACTGTGTGGGGGGAATGTACTGTGGGGACATCATACTGTGTGTGGGGAATGTACTGTGGGGACATCATACTGTGTGGGGGGAATGTACTGTGGGGACATCATACTGTGTGTGAGGAATGTACTGTGGGGACATCATACTGTGTGTGGGGAATATACTGTGGGGACATCGTACTGTGTGTGAGGAATGTATTGTAGGGACATCATACTGTGTGTGAGGAATGTATTGTAGGGACATCATACTGTGTGTGAGGAATGTACTGTGGGGACATCATACTGTGTGGGGGGGGAATGTACTGTGGGGGCATCATACTGTGTGTGTGGGGGAATGTACTGTGGGGACATCATACTGTGTGGGGGGAATGTACTGTGGGGACATCATACTGTGTGTGAGGAATGTACTGTGGGGACATCATACTGTGTGTGAGGAATGTACTGTGGGGACATCATACTGTGTGTGGGGGGGGGGAATGTACTGTGGGGGCATCATACTGTGTGTGTGGGGGAATGTATTGTGGGGATATCATACTGTGTGTGAGGAATGTACTGTGGGAACATCATACTGTGTGTGGGGGAATGTACTGTGGGGACATCATACTATGTGTGAGGAATGTACTGTGGGGACATCATATTGTGTATGGGGGAATGTACTGTAGGGACATCATACTGTGTGTGGGGGGAATGTACTGTGGGGACATCATACTGTGTGTGAGGAATGTATCATGGGGACATCATACTGTGTGTGAGGAATGTACTGTGGGGACATCATACTGTGTGTGGGGGAATGTACTGTAGAAACATCATACTATGTGTGAGGATGTACTGTAGGGACATCATACTGTGTGTGGGGGAATGTACTGTAGGGACATCATACTGTGTGGGGAATGTACTGTGGGGACATCATACTGTGTGGGGGGAATGTACTGTGGGGACATCATACTGTGTGTGAGGAATGTATCATGGGGACATCATACTGTGTGTGAGGAATGTACTGTGGGGACATCATACTGTGTGTGGGGGAATGTACTGTAGAAACATCATACTATGTGTGAGGATGTACTGTAGGGACATCATACTGTGTGTGGGGGAATGTACTGTAGGGACATCATACTGTGTGGGGGGAATGTACTGTGGGGACATCATACTGTGTGTGAGGAATGTACTGTGGGGACATCATACTGTGTGTGGGGGAATGTACTGTGGGGGCATCATACTGTGTGTGTGGGGGAATGTATTGTGGGGACATCATACTGTGTGTGAGGAATGTACTGTGGGGACATCATACTGTGTGTGGGGGAATGTACTGTAGGGACACCATACTGTGTGTGAGGAATGTACTGTGGGGACATCATACTGTGTGTAAGGAATGTACTGTGGGGACACCATACTGTGTGTGAGGAATGTACTGTGGGGACATCATACTGTGTGTGAGGAATGTACTGTGGGGACATCATACTGTGTGTGGGGGAATGTACTGTAGGGACACCATACTGTGTGTGGGGGAATGTACTGTGGGGACATCATACTGTGTGTAAGGAATGTACTGTGGGGACATCATACTGTGTGTGGGGGAATGTACTGTGGGGACATCATACTGTGTGTGGGAATGTACTGTGGGGACATCATACTGTGTGTGGGGGGAATGTACTGTGGGGACATCATACTGTGTGTGGAGGAATGTACTGTGGGGACATCATACTGTGTGTGAGGAATGTACCGTGGGGACTTCATACTGTGTGTGGGGGACTGTACTGTGAGGACATCATACTGTGTGTGAGGAATGTACCGTGGGGACTTCATACTGTGTGTGGGGGAATGTACTGTGGGGACATCATACTATGTGTGAGAATGTACTGTGGGGACATCATACTGTGTGTGAGAAATGTACTGTGGGGACACCATACTGTGTGTGAGGAATGTACTGTGGGGACATCATACTGTGTGTAAGGAATGTACTGTGGGGACACCATACTGTGTGTGGAGGAATGTACTGTGGGGACATCATACTGTGTGTGAGGAATGTACTGTGGGGACATCATACTGTGTGTGGGGGAATGTACTGTAGGGACATTATACTGTGTGTGGGGGAATGTACTGTGGGGACATCATACTGTGTGTAAGGAATGTACTGTGGGGACATCATACTGTGTGTGGGGGAATGTACTGTGGGGACACCATACTGTGTGTGGAGGAATGTACTGTGGGGACATCATACTGTGTGTGAGGAATGTACCGTGGGGACTTCATACTGTGTGTGGGGGAATGTACTGTGAGGACATCATACTGTGTGTGGGGGGAATGTACTGTGGGGACATTATACTGTGTGTGAGAAATGTACTGTGGGGACATCATACTGTGTGTGAGGAATGTATCATGGGGACATCATACTGTGTGTGAGGAATGTATCATGGGGACATCATACTGTGTGTGAGGAATGTACTGTGGGGACATCATACTGTGTGTGGGGGAATGTACTGTAGAAACATCATACTATGTGTGAGGATGTACTGTAGGGACATCATACTGTGTGTGGGGGAATGTACTGTGGGGACATCATACTGTGTGTGGGGGGAATGTACTGTAGGGACATCATACTGTGTATGAGGAATGTACTGTGGAGACATCATACTGTGTGGGGGAATGTACTGTGAGGACATCATACTGTGTGGGGGAATGTACTGTAGGGACATCATACTGTGTGGGGGGAATGCACTGTGGAGACATCATACTGTGTGTGGGGGGAATGTACTGTGGGGACACCATACTGTGTATGAGGAAAGCACTGTGGGAACATCATACTGTGTGTGAGGAATGTACTGTGGAGACATCATACTATGTGTGAGAATGTACTGTGGAGACATCATACTGTGTGGGGGGAATGTACTGTGGGGAAATCATACTGTGTGTGAGGAATGTACTGTGGAGACATCATACTGTGTGGGGGAATGTACTGTGGGGGCATCATACTGTGTGTGGGGAATTTACTGTAGGGACACCATACTGTGTGTGGGGAATGTACTGTGGAGACATCATACTGTGTGGGAGGAATGTACTGTGGAGACATCATACTGTGTGGGGGGAATGTACTGTGGGGGCATCATACTGTGTGGGGGGAATGTACTGTGGGGGCATCATACTGTGTGGGGGGAATGTACTGTGGAGACATCATACTGTGTGGGGGAATGTACTGTGGAGACATCATCCTGTGTGTGGGGGAATGTACTGTGGGGACATCATACTGTGTGGGGGGAATGTACTGTGAGGAAATCATACTGTGTGTGAGGAATGTAC
Organism: Ranitomeya imitator; assembly: GCF_032444005.1. NCBI lineage: Eukaryota > Metazoa > Chordata > Amphibia > Anura > Dendrobatidae > Ranitomeya > Ranitomeya imitator. The sequence continues at coordinate 4,074,778 of NC_091291.1, forward strand.
TGTGGGGGCATCATACTGTGTGGGAGAATGTACTGTGGGGACATCATACTGTGTGGGGGAATGTACTGTGGGGACATCATACTGTGTGTGGAGGAATGTACTGTAGGGACATCATACTGTGTGTGTGGGGGGAATGTACTGCGGGGACATCATACTGTGTGTGGGGGAATGTACTGTGGGCGCATCATACTGTGTGTGTGGGGGAATGTACTGTGGAGACATCATACTGTGTGTGGGGGGAATGTACTGTGGGGACATCATTCTGTTTGAGGGGGGAATGTACTGTGGGGGCACCATACTGTGTGTAAGGAATGTACTGTGGGGACATCATACTGTGTGTGGGGAATGTACTGTAGGGACATCATACTGTGTGGGGGGAATGTACTGTGGGGACATCATACTGTGTGGGGGAATGTACTGTGGGGGCATCATACTGTGTGTGGGGGGAATGTACTGTGAGGACATCATACTGTTTGAGGGGGGAATGTACTGTGAGGACATCATACTGTGTGTGTGGGGAATGTACTGTGGGGACATCATACTGTGTGGGGGGAATGTACTGTGGGGACATCATACTGTGTGGGGGGAATGTACTGTGGAGACATACTGTGCGGGGGGAATGTACTGTGAGGACATCATACTGTGTGGGGGGAATGTACTGTGGAGACATCATACTGTGCGGGGGGAATGTACTGTGGGGGCACCATACTGTGTGGGGGGAATGTACTGTGGAGACATCATACTGTGCGGGGGGAATGTACTGTGGGGGCATCATACTGTGTGGGGACCATGAAAGGAACATTATTGAGCTTCGTAAAATAACAAGTGCAGCAAATAGTTTTATAGTATTTGTGCCTCTTTCCTGACTTTCCAGGTTAGGAGATGTGACTTCTTAGGAAGTGTAAGCAGAGCTGATGTGTTCAGTGTGGACAAGTCTCCAGCTGTAAGTGCCATACTACAACCCTATCATCCATTACTTGTATACTACTCTCCCATCATCCTTCATTTTTATATTACCCTCCCATCATATAATACATGATCATACTATAGAAATATATATGTATACACTCCTCACCCCATCGGGTCAGCTTCTCAGCCAGGGAGGTATAGACCTGGCTCATTAGAAGGATGAGGACTAAATTCACCATCGAGCTGCTGATATTCGCGATGTTCCCAGCCTGAAATACAAAAATCACAAGACGTGAGACTCCCCCTCATCAATGGGGCGACGTACAATGCCACTTGTATTAATGGGGCGATATCTCATGTTACTTATATTAATGGGATGGTACACACCATCCAGGTATCATCTACAGGAGAGATTTGGTTGGCATTGTGCCCCGACCGTCCGTGTGTCCTACCTGTGTCATGAGGATGCTGTTTCCTGTGTGATACATCATCATGCTGATGATCCCTCGATACATGATGACCGACACCAAAAAGATCATGACCACACACAGCTGCGAAGACAAGAGCATTGTCCAGTGACTCCCCAGTGTATCCCAGTCCACCTCATTATGGTCCTGACCACAAGAGGACTAGGAGAGCGATCGCCCCCTCATAACAATGACTGAGGACCTACAGTATGTTAGTGCTGATGATGTTGGATCACCTATAACTTACAGTCAGAAAGGCTTTATGCCATATAGTCTCACCATGATCACAATAACCATGGAACCAGTAAGGATCCTGGAGAGCCGGTCCCTCTCTGGAAAATATGGTTCTTTGACTCCAGTAACCGGATTCTGCTCCATTTGCGGAGCCATCGCAGCAAACTCTGGTCGAGGTCGTTCCTTGTGAAAGAGAGAAGAGAGGACGTCATGAGCTCCAAGAAAAGACTGAGACAAGGAGGTCCTGACCCATGGGAATCATGCCAGCTGGCAGTTGTGTAAGCCTGCAATGATCATTAACCGATGCCCACCCACTAGAGGACCATCCGTTATCACCTCATCCTCCTGGAAGTCCATACAGTCCCAGTGATGAGCCAGTGTGGCGTTCTTTCTTTTCCAGTACTCCAAGAAGGTTACTGCCCAGAAGGACATGAAGATGCTGAAGAAGACAGTCCCAGGGTGGTCAAACAGATACCCGACCTGAATAGGGCACAGATAGGTAATTCTGAAACTAAGAGTCCTAGTAATTGTTAGGAGTGATGGGCGACTTCGTACCTTAGCCATGGGGCAGATTTCGGAGATGTACCAGTTCTTACAGGTGTCACATAATGGACACATCAGATACTTCTTCTCACTCTGACATATTTCCTGCCTGTGGAACACAACACACAGCTTTCTATGACTCTACCCTTGGTGTGACCCACAGGGCCCGAGACTGTCCATGCCCTCACACTCACGCTGCAGTGTTACTACCCATGGTCAGGATGCCAGAGATGAAGACGCCTGTCCCAATCACAGCAGCTGGAAGCAACCAGGCCGTGTAGAACCCTGTAAAGTGAGAAGAACACTGAGACATCACACTCAAAATCCCCATCATCACTGCAGGTACACGTGATGACTCAGCCCTAAGCTGGATGTAGGATACGAATATGGGGTGAATGATCTCCACCTCTGGATCTACCGGAATTATGGATAAACCTGAGGAACAGAGAGGAGATCACCCCCAAATGATGTGTCTGGATCCAGTGTCGATGCATGTGGCACCCTCCGGTGAGCACTATTAGGATTGTGGACACTCTCTTAAAGAAATGTGAACTCTAGAATTGAGTGAATACATGAGATGTACCCAGCCAAGCGAAGTATATAGCCACCTTCTCCCCAAAATACTCCCGAATGTGGTCCAAGGGCTGATACTTGTACCACTGGGACCAACGGGACCAGTACTGGTAGAGGATCTGTCGTGGGTTCAGGCTTTCTGGGGCCACCTCGTACTCCGGTAGCTCATAAGGGCCCTGTGAGAAGAAAACAATGGATGGTATCATAAGGTCTAGTGGTCGTATGTGCTGAGATACAAGTTCGGCCGGTCCTGGTGTTAAGAGCATCTAGAAGGATACAGTTTTGCTCAAAAGTTTACATACCCAGGGAGATTTTTTGCTTTCTTGGCCTTTTTTCAGAGAATATGAATTAGAACACCAAAACTTTTCCCGTAGATCTGTTGACAATTCTTTTGCTTTCCCCATGACTCACAATCCAGAAACATCAGTGGCTGGCTGAAAGATGCAAGAGTCTGTCTGGATCCCAGAAACTCACTCAGCTTTTATACACACACACTGATTATAAGCAAACAGGTCACAGGTGAGGATGTTACCTTTAGTAACCATTCACACCCATTTGTGTCAACTTCTGTGCGTGTTATCAGGCCAAAATCACCAGGGGATGTGAACTTTTGATCAGGGTCATCTGGATGTTTTGGGTTGTCATTATGATTTATAAAGAGAAAACACAGAAGTCTGACAAGAAGGGTATGTTTCCACATTCAGGATTGCATCAGGATTTGGTCAGGATTTTACGTAGGTAAAATCCTGACCAAATCTGCACCTGAGGTGACTGGCAGGTCACCTGCGCCGTCCTTGCATTGTAAGGACATGCTGCGTTCTTAAAAGATGCGCCGCATGTGTACGTTTTCGCGGGTCTGCCGCATGCGTCTTTTAATCCATAGTGGAGACGGGATTTCATGAAATCCCTCCGTTATGCTGTAACATCTGGATGCTGCGGCTCTGCGCAGCGTCAAACACGCAGCGTTTCCTGAACGTGGAAACATACCCTAAATGGCTTCACCCAACCACTAACCGTGGTGGAGAAAAAGGTTTGGTGCCATCATTCATATTCTCTGAAAAAAGGCCAAGAAAGCAAAAATTCTGCCGGGGTGTGTAAACTTCTTAGCACAACTGTATCTAAGTTTGGCTGCCTCCACTGCAGCTAAATGTGAAATTAGTCTTTACTGAAGAAACACCCCACTGCTCTCGTTTTATGTCTGCAGCTCCAATGCAGAGTTATGTTTCTCCATGATTACAGACTACGAGCCAAGTGTCATCCTATCGTCCTGCCCATCCACCATACATTGCTCCTGGCTCGTCACCTTTCTGGCCATTTCTTGGTTGCTATCCTCTGACAATGTGTCGGCGCTGCTCACCTCATGAAGGGGAAATGCTGCGGTGTAAATCCCTTCCTTCACCATCCGCTCGACACCGACCTCCGCGTGTTTGCGTTTTCCATAAAGAGTGCGAGAAAGGATCTCATAAAGCTGCGACCGAACAAAGGGGAAGACATGGGAAAGTCACCGGAGGATCCGACACCATCCGGACAACGTCTGCACGGAGGAGAATCCACTCACAATCCGACTTCTCTGAGTGTTAGTGAAGTACGAGGCCGGACACTCGCTGCCCAGGAACCTGGCAACCCAAAACCGAAGACACTCAGAGGCTGCAGATGGGAGAATGTATGTACACAGTGACTGCACCAGCAGAATAGTGAGTGCAGCTCTGGAGTATAATACAGGAGGTAACTCAGGATCAGTAATGTAATGTACACAGTGACTGCACCAGCAGAATAGTGAGCGCAGCTCTGGGGTATAATACAGGAGGTAACTCAGGATCAGTAATGTAATGTACACAGTGACTGCACCAGCAGAATAGTGAGTGCAGCTCTGGAGTATAATACAGGAGGTAACTCAGGATCAGTAATGTAATGTATGTACACAGTGACTGCACCAGCAGAATAGTGAGCGCAGCTCTGGAGTATAATACAGGATGTAACTCAGGATCAGTAATGTAATGTACACAGTGACTGCACCAGCAGAATAGTGAGTGCAACTCTGGGGTATAATACAGGATGTAACTCAGGATCAGTAATGTAATGTATGTACACAGTGACTGCACCAGCAGAATAGTGAGTGCAGCTCTGGGGTATAATACAGGAGGTAACTCAGGATCAGTAATGTATGTACACAGTGACTGCACCAGCAGAATAGTGAGTGCAGCTCTGGGGTATAATACAGGATGTAACTCAGGATCAGTAATGTAATGTATGTACACAGTGACTGCACCAGCAGAATAGTGAGTGCAGCTCTGGGGTATAATACAGGAGGTAACTCAGGATCAGTAGTGTAATGTATGTACACAGTGACTGCACCAGCAGAATAGTGAGTGCAGCTCTGGAGTATAATACAGGATGTAACTCAGGATCAGTAATGTAATGTATGTACACAGTGACTGCACCAGCAGAATAGTGAGCGCAGCTCTGGGGTATAATACAGGAGGTAACTCAGGATCAGTAATGTATGTACACAGTGACTGCACCAGCAGAATAGTGAGTGCAGCTCTGGGGTATAATACAGGAGGTAACTCAGGATCAGTAATGTGATGTATGTACACAGTGACTGCACCAGCAGAATAGTGAGCGCAGCTCTGGGGTATAATACAGGGTGTAACTCAGGATCAGTAATGTAATGTATGTTCACAGTGACTGCACCAGCAGAATAGTGAGTGCAGCTCTGGAGTATAATACAGGAGGTAACTCAGGATCAGTAGTGTAATGTATGTACACAGTGACTGCACCAGCAGAATAGTGAGTGCAGCTCTGGAGTATAATACAGGATGTAACTCAGGATCAGTAATGTAATGTATGTACACAGTGACTGCACCAGCAGAATAGTGAGCGCAGCTCTGGGGTATAATACAGGGTGTAACTCAGGATCCATAATGTATGTACACAGTGACTGCACCAGCAGAATAGTGAGTGCAGCTCTGGGGTATAATACAGGATGTAACTCAGGATCAGTAATGTAATGTATGTACACAGTGACTGCACCAGCAGAATAGTGAGTGCAGCTCTGGAGTATAATACAGGAGGTAACTCAGGATCAGTAATGTAATGTATGTACACAGTGACTGCACCAGCAGAATAGTGAGTGCAGCTCTGGGTATAATACAGGATGTAACTCAGGATCAGTAATGTAATAAATGTACACAGTGACTGCACCAGCAGAATAGTGAGTGCAGCTCTGGAGTATAATACAGGATGTAACTCAGGATCAGTAATGTAATGTATGTACACAGTGACTGCACCAGCAGAATAGTGAGTGCAGCTCTGGAGTATAATACAGGAGGTTACTCAGGATCAGTAATGTAATGTATGTACACAGTGACTGCACCAGCAGAATAGTGAGTGCAGCTCTGGGTATAATACAGGATGTAACTCAGGATCAGTAATGTAAAGTATGTACACAGTGACTGCACCAGCAGAATAGTGAGCGCAGCTCTGGAGTATAATACAGGAGGTAACTCAGGATCAGTAATGTAATGTATGTACACAGTGACTGCACCAGCAGAATAGTGAGTGCAGCTCTGGAGTATAATACAGGAGGTAACTCAGGATCAGTAATGTAATGTATGTACACAGTGACTGCACCAGCAGAATAGTGAGTGCAGCTCTGGGTATAATACAGGATGTAACTCAGGATCAGTAATGTAATAAATGTACACAGTGACTGCACCAGCAGAATAGTGAGTGCAGCTCTGGAGTATAATACAGGATGTAACTCAGGATCAGTAATGTAAAGTATGTACACAGTGACTGCACCAGCAGAATAGTGAGCGCAGCTCTGGAGTATAATACAGGAGGTAACTCAGGATCAGTAATGTAATGTATGTACACAGTGACTGCACCAGCAGAATAGTGAGTGCAGCTCTGGGTATAATACAGGATGTAACTCAGGGTCAGTAATGTAATGTATGTACACAGTGACTGCACCAGCAGAATAGTGAGCGCAGCTCTGGGCTATAATACAGGATGTAACTCAGGATCAGTAATGTAATGTATGTACACAGTGACTGCACCAGCAGAATAGTGAGCGCAGCTCTGGAGTATAATACAGGATGTAACTCAGGATCAGTTATGTAATGTATGTACACAGTGACTGCACCAGCAGAATAGTGAGTGCAGCTCTGGAGTATAATCTAGGATGTAACTCAGGATCAGTAATGTAATGTATGTACACAGTGACTGCACCAGCAGAATAGTGAGTGCAGCTCTGGAGTATAATACAGGAGGTAACTCAGGATCAGTAATGTAATGTATGTACACAGTGACTGCACCAGCAGAATAGTGAGTGCAGCTCTGGGGTATAATACAGGAGGTAACTCAGGATCAGTAATGTAATGTATGTACACAGTGACTGCACCAGCAGAATAGTGAGTGCAGCTCTGGAGTATAATACAGGATGTAACTCAGGATCAGTAATGTAATGTATGTACACAGTGACTGCACCAGCAGAATAGTGAGTGCAGCTCTGGAGTATAATACAGGATGTAACTCAGGATCAGTAATGTAATGTATGTACACAGTGACTGCACCAGCAGAATAGTGAGTGCAGCTCTGGAGTATAATACAGGATGTAACTCAGGATCAGTAATGTAATGTATGTACACAGTGACTGCACCAGCAGAATAGTGAGTGCAGCTCTGGGGTATAATACAGGATATAACTCAGGATCAGTAATGTAATGTATGTACACAGTGACTGCACCAGCAGAATAGTGAGTGCAGCTCTGGAGTATAATACAGGATGTAACTCAGGATCAGTAATGTAATGTATGTACACAGTGACTGCACCAGCAGAATAGTGAGTGCAGCTCTGGGGTATAATACAGGATATAACTCAGGATCAGTAATGTAATGTATGTACACAGAGACTGCACCAGCAGAATAGTGAGTGCAGCTCTGGAGTATAATACAGGATGTAACTCAGGATCAGTAATGTATGTACACAGTGACTGCACCAGCAGAATAGTGAGTGCAGCTCTGAGGTATAATACAGGAGGTAACTCAGGATCAGTAATGTAATGTATGTACACAGTGACTGCACCAGCAGAATAGTGAGTGCAGCTCTGGAGTATAATACAGGATGTAACTCAGGATCAGTAATGTAATGTATGTACACAGTGACTGCACCAGCAGAATAGTGAGTGCAGCTCTGGAGTATAATACAGGATGTAACTCAGGATCAGTAATGTAATGTATGTACACAGTGACTGCACCAGCAGAATAGTGAGTGCAGCTCTGGAGTATAATACAGGATGTAACACAGGATCAGTAATGTAATGTATGTACACAGTGACTGCACCAGCAGAATAGTGAGTGCAGCTCTGGGGTATAATACAGGATATAACTCAGGATCAGTAATGTAATGTATGTACACAGTGACTGCACCAGCAGAATAGTGAGTGCAGCTCTGGAGTATAATACAGGATGTAACTCAGGATCAGTAATGTAATGTATGTACACAGTGACTGCACCAGCAGAATAGTGAGTGCAGCTCTGGGGTATAATACAGGATATAACTCAGGATCAGTAATGTAATGTATGTACACAGTGACTGCACCAGCAGAATAGTGAGCGCAGCTCTGGAGTATAATACAGGATATAACTCAGGAACAGTAATGTAATGTATGTACACAGTGACTGCACCAGCAGAATAGTGAGCGCAGCTCTGGAGTATAATACAGGATATAACTCAGGAACAGTAATGTAATGTATGTACACAGTGACTGCACCAGCAGAATAGTGAGCGCAGCTCTGGGGTATAATACAGGATGTAACTCAGGATCAGTAATGTAATGTATGTACACAGTGACTGCACCAGCAGAATAGTGAGTGCAGCTCTGGAGTATAATACAGGATGTAACTCAGGATCAGTAATGTAATGTATGTACACAGTGACTGCACCAGCAGAATAGTGAGTGCAGCTCTGGGGTATAATACAGGAGGTAACTCAGGATCAGTAATGTAATGTATGTACACAGTGACTGCACCAGCAGAATAGTGAGTGCAGCTCTGGGGTATAATACAGGAGGTAACTCAGGATCAGTAATGTAATGTATGTACACAGTGACTGCACCAGCAGAATAGTGAGTGCAGCTCTGGGGTATAATACAGGAGGTAACTCAGGATCAGTAATGTATGTACACAGTGACTGCACCAGCAGAATAGTGAGTGCAGCTCTGGAGTATAATACAGGAGGTAACTCAGGATCAGTAATGTAATGTATGTACACAGTGACTGCACCAGCAGAATAGTGAGCGCAGCTCTGGAGTATAATACAGGAGGTAACTCAGGATCAGTAATGTAATGTATGTACACAGTGACTGCACCAGCAGAATAGTGAGTGCAGCTCTGGAGTATAATACAGGATGTAACTCAGGATCAGTAATGTAATGTATGTACACAGTGACTGCACCAGCAGAATAGTGAGTGCAGCTCTGGGGTATAATACAGGATATAACTCAGGATCAGTAATGTAATGTATGTACACAGAGACTGCACCAGCAGAATAGTGAGTGCAGCTCTGGAGTATAATACAGGATGTAACTCAGGATCAGTAATGTATGTACACAGTGACTGCACCAGCAGAATAGTGAGTGCAGCTCTGAGGTATAATACAGGAGGTAACTCAGGATCAGTAATGTAATGTATGTACACAGTGACTGCACCAGCAGAATAGTGAGTGCAGCTCTGGAGTATAATACAGGATGTAACTCAGGATCAGTAATGTAATGTATGTACACAGTGACTGCACCAGCAGAATAGTGAGTGCAGCTCTGGAGTATAATACAGGATGTAACTCAGGATCAGTAATGTAATGTATGTACACAGTGACTGCACCAGCAGAATAGTGAGTGCAGCTCTGGAGTATAATACAGGATGTAACACAGGATCAGTAATGTAATGTATGTACACAGTGACTGCACCAGCAGAATAGTGAGTGCAGCTCTGGGGTATAATACAGGATATAACTCAGGATCAGTAATGTAATGTATGTACACAGTGACTGCACCAGCAGAATAGTGAGTGCAGCTCTGGAGTATAATACAGGATGTAACTCAGGATCAGTAATGTAATGTATGTACACAGTGACTGCACCAGCAGAATAGTGAGTGCAGCTCTGGGGTATAATACAGGATATAACTCAGGATCAGTAATGTAATGTATGTACACAGTGACTGCACCAGCAGAATAGTGAGCGCAGCTCTGGAGTATAATACAGGATATAACTCAGGAACAGTAATGTAATGTATGTACACAGTGACTGCACCAGCAGAATAGTGAGCGCAGCTCTGGAGTATAATACAGGATATAACTCAGGAACAGTAATGTAATGTATGTACACAGTGACTGCACCAGCAGAATAGTGAGCGCAGCTCTGGGGTATAATACAGGATGTAACTCAGGATCAGTAATGTAATGTATGTACACAGTGACTGCACCAGCAGAATAGTGAGTGCAGCTCTGGAGTATAATACAGGATGTAACTCAGGATCAGTAATGTAATGTATGTACACAGTGACTGCACCAGCAGAATAGTGAGTGCAGCTCTGGGGTATAATACAGGAGGTAACTCAGGATCAGTAATGTAATGTATGTACACAGTGACTGCACCAGCAGAATAGTGAGTGCAGCTCTGGGGTATAATACAGGAGGTAACTCAGGATCAGTAATGTAATGTATGTACACAGTGACTGCACCAGCAGAATAGTGAGTGCAGCTCTGGGGTATAATACAGGAGGTAACTCAGGATCAGTAATGTATGTACACAGTGACTGCACCAGCAGAATAGTGAGTGCAGCTCTGGAGTATAATACAGGAGGTAACTCAGGATCAGTAATGTAATGTATGTACACAGTGACTGCACCAGCAGAATAGTGAGCGCAGCTCTGGAGTATAATACAGGAGGTAACTCAGGATCAGTAATGTAATGTATGTACACAGTGACTGCACCAGCAGAATAGTGAGTGCAGCTCTGGGTATAATACAGGATGTAACTCAGGGTCAGTAATGTAATGTATGTGCACAGTGACTGCACCAGCAGAATAGGGAGTGCAGCTCTGAGGTATAATACAGGAGGTAACTCAGGATCAGTAATGTAATGTATGTACACAGTGACTGCACCAGCAGAATAGTGAGTGCAGCTCTGAGGTATAATACAGGAGGTAACTCAGGATCAGTAATGTAATGTATGTACACAGTGACTGCACCAGCAGAATAGTGAGTGCAGCTCTGGGGTATAATACAGGATGTAACTCAGGATCAGTAATGTAATGTATGTGCACAGTGACTGCACCAGCAGAATAGGGAGTGCAGCTCTGAGGTATAATACAGGAGGTAACTCAGGATCAGTAATGTAATGTATGTACACAGTGACTGCACCAGCAGAATAGTGAGTGCAGCTCTGAGGTATAATACAGGAGGTAACTCAGGATCAGTAATGTAATGTATGTACACAGTGACTGCACCAGCAGAATAGTGAGTGCAGCTCTGGGGTATAATACAGGATGTAACTCAGGATCAGTAATGTAATGTATGTACACAGTGACTGCACCAGCAGAATAGTGAGTGCAGCTCTGGGAGTATAATACAGGAGGTAACTCCGGATCTGTAATGTAATGTATGTACACAGTGACTGCACCAGCAGAATAGTGAGTGCAGCTCTGGGTATAATACAGGATGTAACTCAGGGTCAGTAATGTAATGTATGTGCACAGTGACTGCACCAGCAGAATAGGGAGTGCAGCTCTGAGGTATAATACAGGAGGTAACTCAGGATCAGTAATGTAATGTATGTACACAGTGACTGCACCAGCAGAATAGTGAGTGCAGCTCTGAGGTATAATACAGGATGTAACTCAGGATCAGTAATGTAATGTATGTACACAGTGACTGCACCAGCAGAATAGTGAGTGCAGCTCTGAGGTATAATACAGGAGGTAACTCAGGATCAGTAATGTAATGTATGTACACAGTGACTGCACCAGCAGAATAGTGAGTGCAGCTCTGAGGTATAATACAGGAGGTAACTCAAGATCAGTAATGTAATGTATGTACACAGTGACTGCACCAGCAGAATAGTGAGTGCAGCTCTGGGGTATAATACAGGATGTAACTCAGGATCAGTAATGTAATGTATGTACACAGTGACTGCACCAGCAGAATAGTGAGTGCAGCTCTGGGGTATAATACAGGAGGTAACTCAGGATCAGTAATGTATGTACACAGTGACTGCACCAGCAGAATAGTGAGTGCAGCTCTGGAGTATAATACAGGAGGTAACTCAGGATCAGTAATGTAATGTATGTACACAGTGACTGCACCAGCAGAATAGTGAGTGCAGCTCTGGGGTATAATACAGGAGGTAACTCAGGATCAGTAATGTATGTACACAGTGACTGCACCAGCAGAATAGTGAGTGCAGCTCTGGAGTATAATACAGGAGGTAACTCAGGATCAGTAATGTAATGTATGTACACAGTGACTGCACCAGCAGAATAGTGAGTGCAGCTCTGAGGTATAATACAGGAGGTAACTCAGGATCAGTAATGTAATGTATGTACACAGTGACTGCACCAGCAGAATAGTGAGTGCAGCTCTGGGTATAATACAGGATGTAACTCAGGGTCAGTAATGTAATGTATGTGCACAGTGACTGCACCAGCAGAATAGGGAGTGCAGCTCTGAGGTATAATACAGGAGGTAACTCAGGATCAGTAATGTAATGTATGTACACAGTGACTGCACCAGCAGAATAGTGAGCGCAGCTCTGGAGTATAATACAGGAGGTAACTCAGGATCAGTAATGTAATGTATGTACACAGTTACTGCACCAGCAGAATAGTGAGTGCAGCTCTGGGTATAATACAGGATGTAACTCAGGGTCAGTAATGTAATGTATGTGCACAGTGACTGCACCAGCAGAATAGGGAGTGCAGCTCTGAGGTATAATACAGGAGGTAACTCAGGATCAGTAATGTAATGTATGTACACAGTGACTGCACCAGCAGAATAGTGAGTGCAGCTCTGAGGTATAATACAGGAGGTAACTCAGGATCAGTAATGTAATGTATGTACACAGTGACTGCACCAGCAGAATAGTGAGTGCAGCTCTGGGGTATAATACAGGATGTAACTCAGGATCAGTAATGTAATGTATGTACACAGTGACTGCACCAGCAGAATAGTGAGTGCAGCTCTGGGAGTATAATACTGGAGGTAACTCCGGATCTGTAATGTAATGTATGTACACAGTGACTGCACCAGCAGAATAGTGAGTGCAGCTCTGGGGTATAATACAGGATGTAACTCAGGATCAGTAATGTAATGTATGTACACAGTGACTGCACCAGCAGAATAGTGAGTGCAGCTCTGGGGTATAATACAGGAGGTAACTCAGGATCAGTAATGTAATGTATGTACACAGTGACTGCACCAGCAGAATAGTGAGTGCAGCTCTGGAGTATAATACAGGAGGTAACTCAGGATCAGTAATGTAATGTATGTACACAGTGACTGCACCAGCAGAATAGTGAGTGCAGCTCTGGAGTATAATACAGGAGTTAACTCAGGATCAGTAATGTAATGTATGTACACAGTGACTGCACCAGCAGAATAGTGAGTGCAGCTCTGGAGTATAATACAGGAGGTAACTCAGGATCAGTAATGTAATGTATGTACACAGTGACTGCACCAGCAGAATAGTGAGTGCAGCTCTGGAGTATAATACAGGAGGTAACTCAGGATCAGTAATGTAATGTATGTACACAGTGACTGCACCAGCAGAATAGTGAGTGCAGCTCTGGGTATAATACAGGATGTAACTCAGGGTTAGTAATGTAATGTATGTGCACAGTGACTGCACCAGCAGAATAGGGAGTGCAGCTCTGAGGTATAATACAGGAGGTAACTCAGGATCAGTAATGTAATGTATGTACACAGTGACTGCACCAGCAGAATAGTGAGTGCAGCTCTGAGGTATAATACAGGAGGTAACTCAGGATCAGTAATGTAATGTATGTACACAGTGACTGCACCAGCAGAATAGTGAGTGCAGCTCTGGAGTATAATACAGGAGTTAACTCAGGATCAGTAATGTAATGTATGTACACAGTGACTGCACCAGCAGAATAGTGAGTGCAGCTCTGAGGTATAATACAGGAGGTAACTCAGGATCAGTAATGTAATGTATGTACACAGTGACTGCACCAGAATAGTGAGTGCAGCTCTAGGGTATAATACAGGATGTAACTCAGGGTCAGTAATGTAATGTATGTGCACAGTGACTGCACCAGAATAGTGAGTGCAGCTCTGGGTATAATACAGGATGTAACTCAGGGTCAGTAATGTAATGTATGTACACAGTGACTGCACCAGCAGAATAGTGAGTGCAGCTCTGGAGTATAATACAGGATGTAACTCAGGATCAGTAATGTAATGTATGTACACAGTGACTGCACCAGCAGAATAGTGAGTGCAGCTCTGGAGTATAATACAGGATGTAACTCAGGATCAGTAATGTGTCATCACACATCTGTTGGGTGACCTAGGACCAGGGGCTCCTCTCCTGTCCCTAACACTAGGGGGCACCGTAGCTCACCCTGCTCCACTGAATTCTTCAGATGGCGCATATGCCGGGTCTCCGCCCTTGCTTTATCTCCTGAGTTAACCCTCCGTCTGTTCTCCTCCCCCATCCACGGAAGAGGTTGCGCTACTTTGCACCGTAGTACACCAACCCGACAAACAATGCAACACAGATAAGGGCTAACAGAAAACTCCAGGCATACAAAACATTCACGCACATGTAACAGAGGAATGCACCGGGGTGTGGAGGTAGGGGAGTAAACCAAAATAGAGAAGGATAGGAATTACCACACATACAAACCAAGCAACAGTCACAGATAACTCCTCAAACTCTCCTTCTCATATGTGCTCCTCTCCGTCCATTAGCCATGCAACAAATGCTAGCTCTGACAAGGATTTGTATCAGAGCCCAGATTATAAAGGGAAAAGGAGTGGCTATCCGAGCTCAGCTGTGAGCACAGGGATTTCCAACATGGCCGATTAACCCCTGTTCTGCCAGAAGAAATAAACACATTTAAAATGAAGGAGAAGTGCTTCTTCTCAGTGTTGGGAGTAGGAGCAATCAGACGCTGCTGCCTTCTGGCTCCGCACTGTCGCGGGAGCCTCGTGACATAATGGAAGTGCACGGTTTAGTAAGGATTTCGGGTCAGTGTCGTGATTTGCTCCTCGCCATTCCCGCCCTCTCGGGTCAGTGATACCTGGTTATTCGGTCGGGTCTCACCTCTGCAGCTTGGATTTGCGGAATGTGCAGGTGTAGTAATCCAGTGGCTTGTTGGGGACGTGCTGGTACATGGGGTTGGGCAGGTGCAGCCTCTGGAGGAATCTGTCCGATGTGTTGTTGTCTGGATTTGGCTGGGCCTGATGGAGGACACAATAGCGACAACCTCTGCCCTCAGTCAAACATTGTTAAAAGTAGTTGTCAATTGCCTCCCCCCTTGGGCAGGTGCAGAGGATGCCTCCAACCCTGGATGGCGGGCATAAAGGTTTGTGATTTTACATTTTACCACCCCCCAAAAAAATTACTTGTGGCGCTCACAGCAATCCGGGCCCTATTCCCAGATATTCCAGGGGCCACTGAATAGGAACTGATGCAGCCTGACCTGTAGCGGGGCCCGCATGCACAGCTCCTCAGCGTAGTACACCAGCACATCCCAGGGGGCGCTAAGCTTCAGATAGTGCAGAGATCTTCGCTCGCTCAGAGTCTGCTCCTGTACGGGGATATGATCAGTGTGAGTGGGGCCTCATGTGTCGGCCACAATCAGGGGACCCTCCATGTGTCCCTGGCCTCACCTTCTCACACAGGAGGCCAGCCTTCAGCAGGTTGCGGTGGAAGCGCCTCCGGTGATTCTCGTACGTGGCTTTGCCCCTTGCTCTGCCCCCGTGGCCACGATGCTCAGGTCTTTTTGAGGATTTCTCTGTCTTGTGCTTCTTGGAAGAAAGTTTCTCCTCCCAAACAAGAACAAAGTCTGCAAAAAGGTGACAAAACAGCAGCACAAAATCCCCCAATAATAATAATAACGGTAAACACAGGGCTATGTATACAGTCACCCCTCATCATAGGGACCATGACCCCGGGATGGAGACGGGAATGACCGAAATCACAAGATGGATGCGTCACTAATCTGCAAATGATGAAACATGGAAACACAATTCTCACATTTAGATTATTCAGTCCTGAGTCTGAACCTTGTGCAGAAGTCCCGGCCCCTCCGGCCTCGGCTGCGATCAGAGGTTATTAATGGTCGTCTGAGGAAGGTTCTGCGGCTGAATGTACAAATCACCAGATCCGCTGCCGGCAGCTCCTGTGTAATCACCAACTAGTGACCTTCCTTATGTGCTCAGTGGACACAAGTCCAATTGTCTCCATTGGGCACATTGGGACGTTACTGGTCGGTGATTACACAGGACCTGCTGGCAACTTCTCTGGACTTGTCTCCATCGGGCACATCGGAGAGGTCACTGGTCGGTGATTACACAGGAGCTGCCAGCAGCGTTTCAGGACTTGTCTCCATCGGGCACATCGGAGAGGTCACTGGTCGGTGATTACACAGGAGCTGCCAGCAGCGTTTCAGGACTTGTCTCCATCGGGCACATCGGAGAGGTCACTGGTCGGTGAGTACACAGGAGATGCAGGCAGCGTTTCCGGACTTGTCTCCATCTGTGCTTACCCCCGCTGTACTACAGAACGCCACTGACTGTCTGTCCGCAGTCTCCAACATCATGTCCGCTCTCTGTCTGAAACTCAACCTCTCCAAATCTGAACTTCTTCTGCTCCCACCATCTACTAACCTCCCTAAATCTGACGTTTCCCTCTCCGTGGGTGGCACCATAATAACACCCCGGCAGCAGGTGCGCTGTCTGGGTGTTATGTTTGACTCCGATCTCTCCTTCACCTCCCACATACAATCTCTTGCCCGCTCGTGCCGCTTACACCTAAAGAACATCTCTAGAATCCGACCGTTTCTCACCATGGAAACAACAAAACCCCTCACTGTCGCCCTGATCCACTCCCGCCTGGACTACTGCAACGCTCTATTAATTGGCCTCCCCCTCACTCGACTTTCCCCTCTCCAGTCCATCCTTAATGCAGCAGCCAGGGTCGTCCATCTGGCTAATCGTTACTCGGACGCGTCCGCTCTTCGCCAGTCGTTACCCTGGCTGCCCATTCATTACAGGATACAATTCAAAGTACTTGTTCTCACCCACAAAGCTCTCCACAGTACGGCCCCCCATACATCTCCTCCCTCACTTCTGTCTATCAGCCTAACCGACCACTGCGCTCTGCAAATGACTTTCGATTAACCTCTGCACTAATCCGTACCTCCCACTCCCGACTCCAAGACTTCTCCCGTGCTGCGCCAATCCTCTGGAATGCTCTACCCAAAGATAATAGGACCATCCACAATTTGCATAGTTTTAGGCGCTCGCTCAAAACACATTTGTTCAGAGCAGCCTATCACGTTCACTAATCAAACTCATGTTTATGTGTGTGTAGCCCATTCACTATCTCCATCTATCCCCCACCCCCTGAAGATGGCCGGACCCTCATTGTAAATACATCATTGTAAATACACACCTGTACTTTGCATCTCCCCCACCTCATTGTAGATTGTAAGCTCTCACCAGCAGGGGCGGCTTATTGTGCTTTAATTATTGTATTGTTAATGTTGTTACTTATGTCTGTTGTGTTTGAAACTGTTAAACTGTAAAGTGCTGCGGAATATGTTGGCGCTATATAAATAAAGATTATTATTATTATTATTATTATCGGGCACATCGGGACGTCACTGGTCGGTGAGTACACAGGACCTGCTGGC
Organism: Ranitomeya imitator; assembly: GCF_032444005.1. Lineage (NCBI taxonomy): Eukaryota > Metazoa > Chordata > Amphibia > Anura > Dendrobatidae > Ranitomeya > Ranitomeya imitator. Next base: position 4,092,448 of record NC_091291.1, read on the forward strand.
AACATCCCGATACTTGTCTCAATCGAGCAAATCGGAGAGGTCACTGGTCGGTGATAACACAGGAGCTGCCGGCAGCATCTCAGGACTTGTCTCCATCGAGCACATCGGGGAGGTCACTGGTTGGTGATTACACAGGAGCTGCAGGCAGCATCTCAGTTCTTGTCTCCATCGAGCACATCGGGAAGGCCACTGGTCGGTGATTACACAGGAGCTGAAGGCAGCATCTCAGTTCTTGTCTCCATCGAGCACATCGGAGAGGTCACTGGTCGGTGAATACACAGGAGCTGCCGGCAGCATCTCAGGACTTGTCTCCATCGAGCACATCGGGGAGGTCACTGGTTGGTGATTACACAGGAGTTGCAGGCAGCATCTCAGTTCTTGTCTCCATCGAGCACATCGGGAAGGCCACTGGTCGGTGATTACACAGGAGCTGAAGGCAGCATCTCAGTTCTTGTCTCCATCGAGCACATCGGGGAGGTCACTGGTCGGTGAATACACAGGAGCTGCCGGCAGCATCTCAGTTCTTGTCTCCATCGAGCACATCGGGGAGGTCACTGGTCGGTGATAACACAGGAGTTGCAGGCAGCGTCTCCGGACTTATCTCCATTGAGCCCATCAGAGAGGTCACTGGTCGGTGAATACACAGGAGCTGCCGGCAGCATCTCAGGACTTGTCTCCATCGAGCACATCGGGGAGGTCACTGGTTGGTGATTACACAGGAGCTGCAGGCAGCATCTCAGTTCTTGTCTCCATCGAGCACATCGGGGAGGTCACTGGTTGGTGATTACACAGGAGCTGCAGGCAGCATCTCAGTTCTTGTCTCCATCGAGCACATCGGGAAGGCCACTGGTCGGTGATTACACAGGAGCTGAAGGCAGCATCTCAGTTCTTGTCTCCATCGAGCACATCGGGGAGGTCACTGGTCGGTGATAACACAGGAGTTGCAGGCAGCGTCTCCGGACTTATCTCCATTGAGCCCATCAGGGAGGTCACTGGTCGGTGATTACACAGGAGCTGCTGGCAGCATCTCCGGACTTATCTCCATTGAGCCCATCAGGGAGGTCACTGGTCGGTGATTACACAGGAGCTGCTGGCAGCGTCTCCGGACTTGTCTCCATTGAGCACATCGGGCAGGTCACTGGTCAGTGATTACACAGGAGCTGGTGATTTGTACATTCAGTCGCAGAACCGTCCTCAGACGACCATTAATAAACTCAGTGATGGCAGCTGAGGCCGGAGGGGCCGGGATTTCTGCATGAGACTCAGATTCCAGACGGAATAATCCAGAGGTTGTGAAAATATAGTTTCCATTTACGATTTCATATCATTATTTCATTGCCATGTCTATCCATCTGGTGATTTTCATAAGTGCAGAGTGGTGTGAACAAGTCTTTGCCCGCTTCCTGATTTCCTATTCTTTTGCATGTTTATCACACTTAAATGTTTCCAATCACCAAATAAATGTAAATATTAGATTATTAACACAAGTAATCACAAAATGCAGTTTATTATTAAGAGAAAAAGAAATCCAAACCTACAGGGTCCTGTGTGAAAATGTGACTGCCCCTGTGACAAAGTCAGTGGTACAGTACCGGAGGAGAGATATGTGTCAATACGATTAATGGCTTCAGTGATGTGAAACCCCGAGGATTCTCCTCCAGCACACTGCATGGATTAAGCCAAGTGCCTAAATGAGCTGGTTTTTTTACGTGGACATCTATAGAGTGGGTGGGAGGATGTCCAGCTTATCTCCACCTGCAGAGCCCACGCCGCTGTGTGCTGACAGGACCTGTGTGCTGACAGGACCTGTGTGATGTCACAGTCAGGTGTTCAGTCACATGGGGGAGGAGTCACATGTCTGGGGCTTAAATAGTTGGGCTTAAGAGGCAGTGATTGGTCAACAAAACCGGAGGGAGGAGTCTCCAGTGGTTTGTGCCTTGTGGAGGAAAGACTGAACCTGTATTGCTCCAGATCGGGATGTTACGCGCAGGGCCGGCTCCAGGTTTTCGAGGGCCCCGGGCGAAAGAGTCTCAGTGGGCCCCCCCCTTTAACACATACATTATGACAACATTTATGATGCACAGATACGGCAGATAAATGTATAGTACAATGCCAGATTTCACTTCTTACATGAGTGACAGCTATTGTAAATTCTGCAGTGTATATATACAGGACAGGAAGAGGGGTACTGTGCAGTGTATATATACAGGACAGGAGGAGGGGTACTGTGCAGTGTATATATACAGGACAGGAGGAGTGGTACTGTGCAGTGTATATATACAGGACAGGAGGAGTGGTATTGTGCAGTGTGCATATATACAGGAGGAAAGGTGCTGTGCAGTGTATATATACACAGGAGAGGTGCTGTGCAGTGTATGCATACAGGAGGAAAGGTGCTGGGCAGTGTATATATAGGACAGGAGGAAAGGTGCTGTGCAGTGTACATATACAGGAGAAGTGCTGTGCAGTGTATATATACAGGGGGAGAGGTGCTGTGCAGTGTATATATACAGGAGAAGTGCTGTGCAGTGTCGTGAGCAGGGTGTTGTTGTATCAGAAAATCTCTTCTGTTTTGAGTTTTTCTATGAAACAAAGACTTTTCTACATAAACAACGTTGTTTGGTTTTGCGGCCCCAACAGATCTGTGCTACAAAGTAACAGGCGGCTCGGGCATTAATGAGGGACCTGATGCTGAATCCTTTCCACAAACCCTAATGACCCAATTAGTGCCCCGTCATTAGAACCTCATTAAACGCCTCCCTGTCCCGAGCAGTCATGTACAGTATGGGGGGATCCTGCAGCCCACCCCCTGACTGCTCCATACCATACACTGCCCTCTGTCGCTCTCACTATTATCCTGTGCATTTCTCTTTCATCGTTACCCCATGTTACACTTGTCACCCCCCACTACAGAGTAGCAGGGCAGCCAATGTCACCCCCTCCCGGACCTAATGGCAGCAGGAAATGTCTGCTCCTTTATTGGGTTGGAACCTGATTTAATCAAGGAATAATGTGGATTTGTTGCCGATGGCTGCAGGGGAAGGGTTAAGTGATGCCATGTCCTTGGTGGGAGCAGTGGCAGCTGCTGGGACCTGGACAGAGACAACCAATGTTGCTGTGACTGCACAGTGTGACATGGAGGAGAGAAGCTGAGACTCCGGAGCAGAAATCAGCCACATGCCAGCACTGGGCAGAGTCCCTCCAGTCACCAGCCTGGGGCCACGGGGCCCCAACCTACAGCCCACAGCTCAGTTTTATCCATGGCAGCAGCTCCCCTTCCTCCTGGCATCTGGTTAACACCATTTATGCGGGTCGGATTGTTATCTTTAAGGTTCAGCAATAACCTTCATACAGATGGGAAGGGGTTAAGCTTCTTCCTACCCCACTGGTGCAGGTTTGGTGCAGCATGCATGTATTCTGGGAGAGCTGGGTGGCTGCAGGTTGCAGGCTGCACCCCACCAGCTGCTCCTCCAGACATCACCCACATTTTTAGGCAGCGGAGACAGCAGCAGACTGAGGCATAAGACCAACTGCAACCACTGCTGGATACCATAGCACTCACTCAGGCACTGGTAGGAGCTCCTCCAGAATCTGCCTGATAAGTTCAGCTCAGCACTGCAGCCACCCAGGGGGGAGAGCAGAGAAGGTGCTCTCTCCGCCCACAATGTCACACTGGCTGCCTTCTGTTAACCCCTATGTGTGCCTGCCTGGCTGCACTGACTGAGTGAGAAGATGCTTGTGTCAGAGCTGGCACATAGGGGTTAAGAGAACGCAGCCAGCAGTGACTTTGTGGGCAGAGAGAGCACGTTATCTCCTGCTCTGCTCTCCCAGCTGTATCTATGACAGCCTGAGTGGGCCCCCCTCTCTCCCCAGGGCCCCGGCATTTGCCCAGGTGCGCCGGGTGCTGACGCCGGCCCTGATTACGCGCAACGTATGGACTCTGTTATAGCATTTTGTTTCCTTTGCTATTTTCCTGTTTTTACCTGAAGAGCTGTGTTTACTTTACAATTATTGTTGGTTTATGCTGCCACATAATAAACCAACTGAAGACTTAAAGAGACAGTGTTCCTGTTTTCTACTTCCGTGTACCGCCAAGTGAGTTGAACTACCAGAAGTGGTGTTTCGAATGTGGACAACTTTCTGGGAATACCAGTAGTAGCTGTGGTCAAACCGCATGTCCTGGGTAAAGGAGGCCGCATAGACTTCTGCCCCTTAGGCTAGGTTCACATTGCGTTAGTGCAGTCTGTTTAGCGCATACGCTAACGGACTGCGTTAACGCAATGTCCAAAAAGGGATCGCGCTAGCGCAGATGCCCGATCTGCGCTAGCGAGAACGGACCCAAAAACGCTGCAGACAGCGTTCGAGGTTCGTCACAAAATAACGGCACATCGCTAACGCGTGCCAATAATGGCATGCGTTAGCAATGCGCTACATAATTGCGGTCAATGGGTGCGCTAACGGATCCGTTACATAGCATTAGTGCCGCTATGAAACGGATTCCGTCAGCGGACACCCACTATCGCAATGTGAACCTAGCCTTATTCTCCAGACTCCTGCCCCTTATTCTCCAGACTCCTGCCCCTTATTCTCTAGACTTCTGACCCTTATTCTCCACACTCCGGCCCCTTATTCTCCACACTCCGGCCCCTTATTCTCCAGACTCCGGCCCCTTATTCTCCACACTCCGGCCCCTTATTCTCCACACTCCTGCCCCTTATTCTCCAGACTCCGGCCCCTTATTCTCCACACTCCTGCCCCTTATTCTCCAGACTCCTGCCCCTTATTCTCCACACTCCGGCCCCTTATTCTCCACACTCCTGCCCCTTATTCTCCAGACTCCTGCCCCTTATTCTCCAGACTCCTGCCCCTTATTCTCCAGACTCCTGCTCCTTATTCTCCACACTCCTGCCCCTTATTCTCCACACTCCTGCCCCTTATTCTCCACACTCCTGCCCCTTATCCTCCACACTCCTGCCCCTTATCCTCCACACTCCTGCCCCTTATTCTCCACACTCCTGCCCCTTATTCTCCACACTCCTGCCCCTTATTCTCCACACTCCTGCCCCTTATTCTCCAGACTCCTGCCCCTTATCCTCCAGACTCCTGCCCCTTATCCTCCACACTCCTGCCCCTTATTCTCCACACTCCTGCCCCTTATTCTCCACACTCCTGCCCCTTATCCTCCACACTCCTGCCCCTTATCCTCCACACTCCTGCCCCTTATCCTCCACACTCCTGCCCCTTATCCTCCAGACTCCTACCCCTTATTCTCCACACTCCTGCCCCTTATTCTCCAGACTCATGCCCCTTATTCTCCAGACTACTGCCCCTTATTCTCCACACTCCTGCCCCTTATCCTCCACACTCCTGCCCCTTATTCTCCAGACTCCTGCCCCTTATCCTCCAGACTCCTGCCCCTTATTCTCTAGACTTCTGACCCTTATTCTCCACACTCCGGCCCCTTATTCTCCACACTCCGGCCCCTTATTCTCCAGACTCCTGCCCCTTATCCTCCAGACTCCTGCCCCTTATTCTCTAGACTTCTGACCCTTAGGCTAGGTTCACATTGCGTTAGTGCAGTCTGTTTAGCGCATACGCTAACGGACTGCGTTAACGCAATGTCCAAAAAGGGATCGCGTTTAGCGATCGCGCTAGCGCAGATGCCCGATCTGCGCTAGCGAGAACGGACCCAAAAACGCTGCAGACAGCGTTCGAGGTTCGTCACAAAATAACGGCACATCGCTAACGCGTGCCAATAATGGCATGCGTTAGCAATGCGCTACATAATTGCGGTCAATGGGTGCGCTAACGGATCCGTTACATAGCATTAGTGCCGCTATGAAACGGATTCCGTCAGCGGACACCCACTATCGCAATGTGAACCTAGCCTTATTCTCCAGACTCCTGCCCCTTATTCTCCAGACTCCTGCCCCTTATTCTCTAGACTTCTGACCCTTATTCTCCACACTCCGGCCCCTTATTCTCCACACTCCGGCCCCTTATTCTCCAGACTCCGGCCCCTTATTCTCCACACTCCGGCCCCTTATTCTCCACACTCCTGCCCCTTATTCTCCAGACTCCGGCCCCTTATTCTCCACACTCCTGCCCCTTATTCTCCAGACTCCTGCCCCTTATTCTCCACACTCCGGCCCCTTATTCTCCACACTCCTGCCCCTTATTCTCCAGACTCCTGCCCCTTATTCTCCAGACTCCTGCCCCTTATTCTCCAGACTCCTGCTCCTTATTCTCCACACTCCTGCCCCTTATTCTCCACACTCCTGCCCCTTATTCTCCACACTCCTGCCCCTTATTCTCCAGACTCCTGCCCCTTATTCTCCACACTCCGGCCCCTTATTCTCCACACTCCTGCCCCTTATTCTCCAGACTCCTGCCCCTTATTCTCCAGACTCCTGCCCCTTATTCTCCAGACTCCTGCTCCTTATTCTCCACACTCCTGCCCCTTATTCTCCACACTCCTGCCCCTTATTCTCCACACTCCTGCCCCTTATCCTCCACACTCCTGCCCCTTATCCTCCACACTCCTGCCCCTTATTCTCCACACTCCTGCCCCTTATTCTCCACACTCCTGCCCCTTATTCTCCACACTCCTGCCCCTTATTCTCCAGACTCCTGCCCCTTATCCTCCAGACTCCTGCCCCTTATCCTCCACACTCCTGCCCCTTATTCTCCACACTCCTGCCCCTTATTCTCCACACTCCTGCCCCTTATCCTCCACACTCCTGCCCCTTATCCTCCACACTCCTGCCCCTTATCCTCCACACTCCTGCCCCTTATCCTCCAGACTCCTACCCCTTATTCTCCACACTCCTGCCCCTTATTCTCCAGACTCATGCCCCTTATTCTCCAGACTACTGCCCCTTATTCTCCACACTCCTGCCCCTTATCCTCCACACTCCTGCCCCTTATTCTCCAGACTCCTGCCCCTTATCCTCCAGACTCCTGCCCCTTATTCTCTAGACTTCTGACCCTTATTCTCCACACTCCTGCCCCTTATTCTCCACACTCCTGCCCCTTATTCTCCACACTCCTGCCCCTTATCCTCCACACTCCTGCCCCTTATCCTCCACACTCCTGCCCCTTATCCTCCACACTCCTGCCCCTTATCCTCCAGACTCCTACCCCTTATTCTCCACACTCCTGCCCCTTATTCTCCAGACTCCGGCCCCTTATTCTCCACACTCCTGCCCCTTATCCTCCACACTCCTGCCCCTTATTCTCCACACTCCTGCCCCTTATTCTCCACACTCCTGCCCCTTATTCTCCACACTCCTGCCCCTTATTCTCCAGACTCCTGCCCCTTATCCTCCAGACTCCTGCCCCTTATCCTCCACACTCCTGCCCCTTATTCTCCACACTCCTGCCCCTTATTCTCCACACTCCTGCCCCTTATCCTCCACACTCCTGCCCCTTATCCTCCACACTCCTGCCCCTTATCCTCCACACTCCTGCCCCTTATCCTCCAGACTCCTACCCCTTATTCTCCACACTCCTGCCCCTTATTCTCCAGACTCATGCCCCTTATTCTCCAGACTACTGCCCCTTATTCTCCACACTCCTGCCCCTTATCCTCCACACTCCTGCCCCTTATTCTCCAGACTCCTGCCCCTTATTCTCCAGACTCCTGCCCCTTATTCTCTAGACTTCTGACCCTTATTCTCCACACTCCGGCCCCTTATTCTCCACACTCCGGCCCCTTATTCTCCAGACTCCGGCCCCTTATTCTCCACACTCCGGCCCCTTATTCTCCACACTCCTGCCCCTTATTCTCCAGACTCCGGCCCCTTATTCTCCACACTCCTGCCCCTTATTCTCCAGACTCCTGCCCCTTATTCTCCACACTCCGGCCCCTTATTCTCCACACTCCTGCCCCTTATTCTCCAGACTCCTGCCCCTTATTCTCCAGACTCCTGCCCCTTATTCTCCAGACTCCTGCTCCTTATTCTCCACACTCCTGCCCCTTATTCTCCACACTCCTGCCCCTTATTCTCCACACTCCTGCCCCTTATCCTCCACACTCCTGCCCCTTATCCTCCACACTCCTGCCCCTTATTCTCCACACTCCTGCCCCTTATTCTCCACACTCCTGCCCCTTATTCTCCACACTCCTGCCCCTTATTCTCCAGACTCCTGCCCCTTATCCTCCAGACTCCTGCCCCTTATCCTCCACACTCCTGCCCCTTATTCTCCACACTCCTGCCCCTTATTCTCCACACTCCTGCCCCTTATCCTCCACACTCCTGCCCCTTATCCTCCACACTCCTGCCCCTTATCCTCCACACTCCTGCCCCTTATCCTCCAGACTCCTACCCCTTATTCTCCACACTCCTGCCCCTTATTCTCCAGACTCATGCCCCTTATTCTCCAGACTACTGCCCCTTATTCTCCACACTCCGGCCCCTTATTCTCCACACTCCTGCCCCTTATTCTCCAGACTCCTGCCCCTTATCCTCCAGACTCCTGCCCCTTATCCTCCACACTCCTGCCCCTTATTCTCCGCACTCCTGCCCCTTATTCTCCACACTCCTGCCCCTTATTCTCCACACTCCTGCCCCTTATCCTCCACACTCCTGCCCCTTATTCTCCACACTCCTGCCCCTTATCCTCCACACTCCTGCCCCTTATCCTCCACACTCCTGCCCCTTATCCTCCACACTCCTGCCCCTTATCCTCCAGACTCCTACCCCTTATTCTCCACACTCCTGCCCCTTATTCTCCAGACTCATGCCCCTTATTCTCCAGACTACTGCCCCTTATTCTCCACACTCCTGCCCCTTATCCTCCACACTGCTGCCCCTTATCCTCCAGACTCCTGCCCCTTATTCTCCGCACTCCTGCCCCTTATTCTCCACACTCCTGCCCCTTATTTTCCACACTCCTGCCCCTTATCCTCCAGACTCCTGCCCCTTATTCTCCACACTCCTGCCCCTTATTCTGCAGACTTCTGCCTCTTATCCTGTATATACTGTATACACTGCATAGTACCACTTCCTTTCTTCTTGATATATCTGACTTATTGCTCTCACCAATCGTTGTTTTCCCATCTTTGAAGAAGTTTCCGCGGTGCTGGGCTCTGTAGTACTCCGTACATGGGATGTATATTGGATCTTCATCTTCGTCATCTTCCTCTCTGTACTGCACACAGAACAATTTGTGATATACTGCTCTACGCTCTTCCGCTCACCCACCACCTATATATATATATATATATACTTACATATCCGCCGCCTCCGTTATGTGCGGGTCCCGGGGACTCGCCGAGTATTTCTCCTCCCTCTGTCTCCAGATCAACCAGTGAGCTGGTGTCCAGGTCCGACCAGTCCGAAAGCTTCCTCCGAAACATGTCTGCTGCTCTGCTGCCTGCCCCTGATATAGAGAGCGGAGGAGCGGTCAGGAGGAGCACGAAACACGGAGGGGCACGAAATACGGAGGGGCCCTGTGACCGGTGCTGTATAGAGGGGTCCTGTGACCGGTGCAGTATAGAGGGGCCCTGTGACCGGTGCTGTATAGAGGGGTCCTGTGACCGGTGCTGTATAGAGGGGTCCTGTGACCGGTGCTGTATAGAGGGGTCCTGTGACCGGTGCTGTATAGAGGGGCCCTGTGACCGGTGCTGTATAGAGGGGCCCTGTGACCGGTGCAGTATAGAGGGGTCCTGTGACCGGTGCAGTATAGAGGGGCCCTGTGACCGGTGCTGTATAGAGGGGTCCTGTGACCGGTGCTGTATAGAGGGGTCCTGTGACCGGTGCTGTATAGAGGGGCCCTGTGACCGGTGCAGTATAGAGGGGTCCTGTGACCGGTGCTGTATAGAGGGGCCCTGTGACCGGTGCTGTATAGAGGGGCCCTGTGACCGGTGCAGTATAGAGGGGCCCTGTGACCGGTGCTGTATAGAGGGGTCCTGTGACCGGTGCAGTATAGAGGGGTCCTGTGACCGGTGCTGTATAGAGGGGTCCTGTGACCGGTGCAGTATAGAGGGGCCCTGTGACCGGTGCTGTATAGAGGGGCCCTGTGACCGGTGCTGTATAGAGGGGCCCTGTGACCGGTGCTGTATAGAGGGGCCCTGTGACCGGTGCTGTATAGAGGGGTCCTGTGACCGGTGCAGTATAGAGGGGTCCTGTGACCGGTGCAGTATAGAGGGGTCCTGTGACCGGTGCTGTATAGAGGGGTCCTGTGACCGGTGCTGTATAGAGGGGTCCTGTGACCGGTGCTGTATAGAGGGGTCCTGTGACCGGTGCAGTATAGAGGGGTCCTGTGACCGGTGCAGTATAGAGGGGTCCTGTGACCGGTGCAGTATAGAGGGGTCCTGTGACCGGTGCTGTATAGAGGGGCCCTGTGACCGGTGCAGTATAGAGGGGCCCTGTGACCGGTGCTGTATAGAGGGGCCCTGTGACCGGTGCTGTATAGAGGGGTCCTGTGACCGGTGCAGTATAGAGGGGCCCTGTGACCGGTGCTGTATAGAGGGGTCCTGTGACCGGTGCTGTATAGAGGGGCCCTGTGACCGGTGCTGTATAGAGGGGCCCTGTGACCGGTGCTGTATAGAGGGGTCCTGTGACCGATGCTGTATAGAGGGGTCCTGTGACCGGTGCTGTATAGAGGGGTCCTGTGACCGGTGCTGTATAGAGGGGCCCTGTGACCGGTGCAGTATAGAGGGGTCCTGTGACCGGTGCTGTATAGAGGGGCCCTGTGACCGGTGCAGTATAGAGGGGCCCTGTGACCGGTGCTGTATAGAGGGGCCCTGTGACCGGTGCAGTATAGAGGGGTCCTGTGACCGGTGCTGTATAGAGGGGTCCTGTGACCGGTGCTGTATAGAGGGGTCCTGTGACCGGTGCAGTATAGAGGGGTCCTGTGACCGGTGCTGTATAGAGGGGTCCTGTGACCGGTGCAGTATAGAGGGGTCCTGTGACCGGTGCTGTATAGAGGGGTCCTGTGACCGGTGCAGTATAGAGGGGTCCTGTGACCGGTGCAGTATAGAGGGGTCCTGTGACCGGTGCAGTATAGAGGGGCCCTGTGACCGGTGCTGTATAGAGGGGTCCTGTGACCGGTGCAGTATAGAGGGGTCCTGTGACCGGTGCTGTATAGAGGGGTCCTGTGACCGGTGCAGTATAGAGGGGTCCTGTGACCGGTGCTGTATAGAGGGGTCCTGTGACCGGTGCAGTATAGAGGGGCCCTGTGACCGGTGCAGTATAGAGGGGCCCTGTGACCGGTGCTGTATAGAGGGGTCCTGTGACCGGTGCAGTATAGAGGGGTCCTGTGACCGGTGCTGTATAGAGGGGTCCTGTGACCGGTGCAGTATAGAGGGGCCCTGTGACCGGTGCAGTATAGAGGGGCCCTGTGACCGGTGCAGTATAGAGGGGTCCTGTGACCGGTGCAGTATAGAGGGGTCCTGTGACCGGTGCTGTATAGAGGGGTCCTGTGACCGGTGCAGTATAGAGGGGCCCTGTGACCGGTGCAGTATAGAGGGGCCCTGTGACCGGTGCAGTATAGAGGGGCCCTGTGACCGGTGCAGTATAGAGGGGTCCTGTGACCGGTGCAGTATAGAGGGGTCCTGTGACCGATGCAGTATAGAGGGGCCCTGTGACCGGTGCAGTATAGAGGGGCCCTGTGACCGGTGCTGTATAGAGGGGTCCTGTGACCGGTGCTGTATAGAGGGGTCCTGTGACCGGTGCTGTATAGAGGGGCCCTGTGACCGGTGCTGTATAGAGGGGTCCTGTGACCGGTGCAGTATAGAGGGGCCCTGTGACCGGTGCAGTATAGAGGGGTCCTGTGACCGGTGCAGTATAGAGGGGTCCTGTGACCGGTGCTGTATAGAGGGGTCCTGTGACCGGTGCAGTATAGAGGGGCCCTGTGACCGGTGCTGTATAGAGGGGTCCTGTGACCGGTGCTGTATAGAGGGGTCCTGTGACCGGTGCAGTATAGAGGGGCCCTGTGACCGGTGCAGTATAGAGGGGTCCTGTGACCGGTGCAGTATAGAGGGGTCCTGTGACCGGTGCTGTATAGAGGGGTCCTGTGACCGGTGCAGTATAGAGGGGCCCTGTGACCGGTGCTGTATAGAGGGGCCCTGTGACCGGTGCTGTATAGAGGGGTCCTGTGACCGGTGCTGTATAGAGGGGCCCTGTGACCGGTGCTGTATAGAGGGGTCCTGTGACCGGTGCAGTATAGAGGGGCCCTGTGACCGGTGCAGTATAGAGGGGTCCTGTGACCGGTGCAGTATAGAGGGATCCTGTGACCGGTGCTGTATAGAGGGGTCCTGTGACCGGTGCAGTATAGAGGGGCCCTGTGACCGGTGCTGTATAGAGGGGTCCTGTGACCGGTGCTGTATAGAGGGGCCCTGTGACCGGTGCTGTATAGAGGGGTCCTGTGACCGGTGCAGTATAGAGGGGTCCTGTGACCGGTGCAGTATAGAGGGGCCCTGTGACCGGTGCTGTATAGAGGGGCCCTGTGACCGGTGCTGTATAGAGGGGTCCTGTGACCGGTGCTGTATAGAGGGGCCCTGTGACCGGTGCTGTATAGAGGGGTCCTGTGACCGGTGCTGTATAGAGGGGCCCTGTGACAGGTGCAGTATAGAGGGGTCCTGTGACCGGTGCTGTATAGAGGGGCCCTGTGACCGGTGCTGTATAGAGGGGTCCTGTGACCGGTGCTGTATAGAGGGGCCCTGTGACAGGTGCAGTATAGAGGGGTCCTGTGACCGATGCAGTATAGAGGGGTCCTGTGACCGGTGCTGTATAGAGGGGCCCTGTGACCGGTGCTGTATAGAGGGGTCCTGTGACCGGTGCTGTATAGAGGGGTCCTGTGACCGGTGCTGTATAGAGGGGCCCTGTGACCGGTGCAGTATAGAGGGGCCCTGTGACCGGTGCAGTATAGAGGGGTCCTGTGACCGGTGCTGTATAGAGGGGCCCTGTGACCGGTGCAGTATAGAGGGGTCCTGTGACCGGTGCTGTATAGAGGGGTCCTGTGACCGGTGCAGTATAGAGGGGTCCTGTGACCGATGCAGTATAGAGGGGTCCTGTGACCGGTGCTGTATAGAGGGGCCCTGTGACCGGTGCAGTATAGAGGGGCCCTGTGACCGGTGCTGTATAGAGGGGTCCTGTGACCGGTGCAGTATAGAGGGGTCCTGTGACCGGTGCTGTATAGAGGGGTCCTGTGACCGGTGCAGTATAGAGGGGCCCTGTGACCGGTGCAGTATAGAGGGGTCCTGTGACCGGTGCTGTATAGAGGGGCCCTGTGACCGGTGCAGTATAGAGGGGCCCTGTGACCGGTGCTGTATAGAGGGGTCCTGTGACCGGTGCTGTATAGAGGGGTCCTGTGACCGGTGCTGTATAGAGGGGTCCTGTGACCGGTGCTGTATAGAGGGGCCCTGTGACCGGTGCTGTATAGAGGGGCCCTGTGACCGGTGCTGTATAGAGGGGCACTGTGACCGGTGCTGTATAGAGGGGTCCTGTGACCGGTGCTGTATAGAGGGGTCCTGTGACCGGTGCAGTATAGAGGGGTCCTGTGACCGGTGCTGTATAGAGGGGTCCTGTGACCGGTGCTGTATAGAGGGGCCCTGTGACCGGTGCTGTATAGAGGGGCACTGTGACCGGTGCTGTATAGAGGGGTCCTGTGACCGGTGCTGTATAGAGGGGTCCTGTGACCGGTGCAGTATAGAGGGGTCCTGTGACCGGTGCTGTATAGAGGGGCCCTGTGACCGGTGCTGTATAGAGGGGTCCTGTGACCGGTGCTGTATAGAGGGGTCCTGTGACCGGTGCTGTATAGAGGGGTCCTGTGACCGGTGCAGTATAGAGGGGTCCTGTGACCGGTGCTGTATAGAGGGGTCCTGTGACCGGTGCTGTATAGAGGGGTCCTGTGACCGGTGCAGTATAGAGGGGTCCTGTGACCGGTGCAGTATAGAGGGGCCCTGTGACCGGTGCTGTATAGAGGGGCCCTGTGACCGGTGCAGTATAGAGGGGTCCTGTGACCGGTGCAGTATAGAGGGGTCCTGTGACCGGTGCAGTATAGAGGGGCCCTGTGACCGGTGCTGTATAGAGGGGTCCTGTGACCGGTGCTGTATAGAGGGGTCCTGTGACCGGTGCTGTATAGAGGGGTCCTGTGACCGGTGCTGTATAGAGGGGCCCTGTGACCGGTGCTGTATAGAGGGGCCCTGTGACCGCTGCAGTATAGAGGGGTCCTGTGACCGGTGCTGTATAGAGGGGCCCTGTGACCGGTGCTGTATAGAGGGGTCCTGTGACCGGTGCTGTATAGAGGGGTCCTGTGACCGGTGCTGTATAGAGGGGTCCTGTGACCGGTGCTGTATAGAGGGGTCCTGTGACCGGTGCTGTATAGAGGGGTCCTGTGACCGGTGCTGTATAGAGGGGCCCTGTGACCGGTGCAGTATAGAGGGGTCCTGTGACCGGTGCTGTATAGAGGGGCCCTGTGACCGGTGCAGTATAGAGGGGTCCTGTGACCGGTGCTGTATAGAGGGGCCTTGTGACCGGTGCTGTATAGAGGGGTCCTGTGACCGGTGCTGTATAGAGGGGCCCTGTGACCGGTGCTGTATAGAGGGGTCCTGTGACCGGTGCTGTATAGAGGGGCCCTGTGACCGGTGCTGTATAGAGGGGTCCTGTGACCGGTGCTGTATAGAGGGGCCCTGTGACCGGTGCTGTATAGAGGGGTCCTGTGACCGGTGCTGTATAGAGGGGTCCTGTGACAGGTGCAGTATAGAGGGGTCCTGTGACCGGTGCTGTATAGAGGGGTCCTGTGACCGGTGCTGTATAGAGGGGTCCTGTGACCGATGCAGTATAGAGGGGTCCTGTGACCGGTGCTGTATAGAGGGGTCCTGTGACCGGTGCAGTATAGAGGGGTCCTGTGACCGGTGCTGTATAGAGGGGTCCTGTGACCGGTGCTGTATAGAGGGGTCCTGTGACCGGTGCTGTATAGAGGGGCCCTGTGACCGGTGCTGTATAGAGGGGTCCTGTGACCGGTGCTGTATAGAGGGGTCCTGTGACCGGTGCAGTATAGAGGGGTCCTGTGACCGGTGCTGTATAGAGGGGCCCTGTGACAGGTGCAGTATAGAGGGGTCCTGTGACCGGTGCTGTATAGAGGGGTCCTGTGACCGGTGCTGTATAGAGGGGTCCTGTGACCGATGCAGTATAGAGGGGTCCTGTGACCGGTGCTGTATAGAGGGGTCCTGTGACCGGTGCTGTATAGAGGGGTCCTGTGACCGGTGCAGTATAGAGGGGCCCTGTGACCGGTGCTGTATAGAGGGGTCCTGTGACCGGTGCTGTATAGAGGGGTCCTGTGACCGGTGCTGTATAGAGGGGTCCTGTGACCGGTGCTGTATAGAGGGGCCCTGTGACCGATGCTGTATAGAGGGGCCCTGTGACCGGTGCTGTATAGAGGGATCCTGTGACCGGTGCAGTATAGAGGGGTCCTGTGACCGGTGCAGTATAGAGGGGCCCTGTGACCGGTGCTGTATAGAGGGGTCCTGTGACCGGTGCTGTATAGAGGGGTCCTGTGACCGGTGCTGTATAGAGGGGCCCTGTGACCGATGCTGTATAGAGGGGTCCTGTGACCGGTGCTGTATAGAGGGGTCCTGTGACCGGTGCTGTATAGAGGGGCCCTGTGACCGGTGCAGTATAGAGGGGTCCTGTGACCGGTGCTGTATAGAGGGGCCCTGTGACCGGTGCAGTATAGAGGGGTCCTGTGACCGGTGCTGTATAGAGGGGCCCTGTGACCGATGCTGTATAGAGGGGTCCTGTGACCGGTGCTGTATAGAGGGGCCCTGTGACCGATGCTGTATAGAGGGGTCCTGTGACCGGTGCTGTATAGAGGGGCCCTGTGACCGGTGCTGTATAGAGGGGTCCTGTGACCGGTGCTGTATAGAGGGGTCCTGTGACCGGTGCAGTATAGAGGGGCCCTGTGACCGGTGCTGTATAGAGGGGTCCTGTGACCGGTGCTGTATAGAGGGGCCCTGTGACCGGTGCTGTATAGAGGGGTCCTGTGACCGGTGCTGTATAGAGGGGTCCTGTGACCGGTGCAGTATAGAGGGGTCCTGTGACCGGTGCTGTATAGAGGGGCCCTGTGACCGGTGCTGTATAGAGGGGTCCTGTGACCGGTGCTGTATAGAGGGGCCCTGTGACCGGTGCTGTATAGAGGGGTCCTGTGACCGGTGCTGTATAGAGGGGCCCTGTGACCGGTGCTGTATAGAGGGGCCCTGTGACCGGTGCAGTATAGAGGGGCCCTGTGACCGGTGCTGTATAGAGGGGTCCTGTGACCGGTGCTGTATAGAGGGGTCCTGTGACCGGTGCTGTATAGAGGGGTCCTGTGACCGGTGCTGTATAGAGGGGCCCTGTGACCGGTGCTGTATAGAGGGGCCCTGTGACCGGTGCTGTATAGAGGGGCCCTGTGACCGGTGCTGTATAGAGGGGTCCTGTGACCGGTGCTGTATAGAGGGGTCCTGTGACCGGTGCTGTATAGAGGGGTCCTGTGACCGGTGCTGTATAGAGGGGTCCTGTGACCGGTGCTGTATAGAGGGGTCCTGTGACCGGTGCAGTATAGAGGGGTCCTGTGACCGGTGCTGTATAGAGGGGCCCTGTGACCGGTGCTGTATAGAGGGGTCCTGTGACCGGTGCTGTATAGAGGGGTCCTGTGACCGGTGCTGTATAGAGGGGCCCTGTGACCGGTGCTGTATAGAGGGGCCCTGTGACCGGTGCTGTATAGAGGGGCCCTGTGACCGGTGCTGTATAGAGGGGCCCTGTGACCGGTGCTGTATAGAGGGGCCCTGTGACCGGTGCTGTATAGAGGGGTCCTGTGACCGGTGCTGTATAGAGGGGTCCTGTGACCGGTGCTGTATAGAGGGGTCCTGTGACCGGTGCTGTATAGAGGGGTCCTGTGACCGGTGCAGTATAGAGGGGTCCTGTGACCGATGCAGTATAGAGGGGCCCTGTGACCGGTGCTGTATAGAGGGGCCCTGTGACCGGTGCTGTATAGAGGGGTCCTGTGACCGATGCTGTATAGAGGGGCCCTGTGACCGGTGCTGTATAGAGGGGCCCTGTGACCGGTGCTGTATAGAGGGGTCCTGTGACCGGTGCTGTATAGAGGGGTCCTGTGACCGGTGCTGTATAGAGGGGTCCTGTGACCGATGCTGTATAGAGGGGTCCTGTGACCGGTGCTGTATAGAGGGGTCCTGTGACCGATGCTGTATAGAGGGGTCCTGTGACCGGTGCTGTATAGAGGGGCCCTGTGACCGGTGCTGTATAGAGGGGCCCTGTGACCGGTGCTGTACAGAGGGGCCCTGTGACCGGTGCTGTACAGAGGGGCCCTGTGACCGGTGCTGTATAGAGGGGCCCTGTGACCGGTGCTGTATAGAGGGGCCCTGTGACCGGTGCTGTATAGAGGGGCCCTGTGACCGCTGCTGTATAGAGGGGTCCTGTGACCGGTGCTGTATAGAGGGGTCCTGTGACCGGTGCTGTATAGAGGGGCCCTGTGACCGGTGCTGTATAGAGGGGCCCTGTGACCGGTGCTGTATAGAGGGGCCCTGTGACCGGTGCTGTATAGAGGGGCCCTGTGACCGCTGCTGTATAGAGGGGTCCTGTGACCGGTGCTGTATAGAGGGGCCCTGTGACCGGTGCAGTATAGAGGGGTCCTGTGACCGGTGCTGTATAGAGGGGCCCTGTGACCGGTGCTGTATAGAGGGGTCCTGTGACCGGTGCTGTATAGAGGGGTCCTGTGACCGGTGCAGTATAGAGGGGTCCTGTGACCGGTGCAGTATAGAGGGGTCCTGTGACCGGTGCTGTATAGAGGGGTCCTGTGACCGGTGCTGTATAGAGGGGTCCTGTGACCGGTGCTGTATAGAGGGGTCCTGTGACCGGTGCTGTATAGAGGGGTCCTGTGACCGGTGCAGTATAGAGGGGTCCTGTGACCGGTGCTGTACAGAGGGGCCCTGTGACCGGTGCTGTACAGAGGGGTCCTGTGACCGGTGCTGTATAGAGGGGCCCTGTGACCGGTGCTGTATAGAGGGGTCCTGTGACCGCTGCTGTATAGAGGGGTCCTGTGACCGGTGCTGTATAGAGGGGTCCTGTGACCGGTGCTGTATAGAGGGGCCCTGTGACCGGTGCAGTGTAGAGGGGTCCTGTGACCGGTGCAGTATAGAGGGGCCCTGTGACCGGTGCAGTATAGAGGGGTCCTGTGACCGGTGCAGTATAGAGGGGTCCTGTGACCGGTGCTGTATAGAGGGGCCCTGTGACCGGTGCTGTATAGAGGGGTCCTGTGACCGGTGCAGTATAGAGGGGCCCTGTGACCGGTGCTGTATAGAGGGGTCCTGTGACCGGTGCAGTATAGAGGGGTCCTGTGACCGGTGCTGTATAGAGGGGCCCTGTGACCGGTGCAGTATAGAGGGGTCCTGTGACCGGTGCAGTATAGAGGGGTCCTGTGACCGGTGCAGTATAGAGGGGCCCTGTGACCGGTGCTGTATAGAGGGGTCCTGTGACCGGTGCTGTATAGAGGGGTCCTGTGACCGGTGCTGTATAGAGGGGCCCTGTGACCGGTGCAGTATAGAGGGGTCCTGTGACCGGTGCAGTATAGAGGGGCCCTGTGACCGGTGCAGTATAGAGGGGTCCTGTGACCGGTGCTGTATAGAGGGGTCCTGTGACCGGTGCTGTATAGAGGGGCCCTGTGACTGGTGCAGTACAGAGGGGCCCTGTGACCGGTGCAGTATAGAGGGGTCCTGTGACCGGTGCAGTATAGAGGGGTCCTGTGACCGGTGCAGTATAGAGGGGTCCTGTGACCGGTGCTGTATAGAGGGGGTCCTGTGACCGGTGCTGTATAGAGGGGTCCTGTGACCGGTGCTGTATAGAGGGGCCCTGTGACCGGTGCTGTATAGAGGGGCCCTGTGACCGGTGCTGTATAGAGGGGCCCTGTGACCGGTGCTGTATAGAGGGGTCCTGTGACCGGTGCTGTATAGAGGGGTCCTGTGACCGGTGCTGTATAGAGGGGTCCTGTGACCGGTGCTGTATAGAGGGGTCCTGTGACCGGTGCTGTATAGAGGGGTCCTGTGACCGGTGCAGTATAGAGGGGTCCTGTGACCGGTGCTGTATAGAGGGGCCCTGTGACCGGTGCAGTACAGAGGGGTCCTGTGACCGGTGCTGTATAGAGGGGTCCTGTGACCGGTGCTGTATAGAGGGGCCCTGTGACCGGTGCAGTACAGAGGGGTCCTGTGACCGGTGCTGTATAGAGGGGTCCTGTGACCGGTGCAGTATAGAGGGGTCCTGTGACCGGTGCAGTATAGAGGGGTCCTGTGACCGGTGCTGTATAGAGGGGCCCTGTGACCGGTGCAGTATAGAGGGGCCCTGTGACCGGTGCAGTATAGAGGGGTCCTGTGACCGGTGCTGTATAGAGGGGCCCTGTGACCGGTGCTGTATAGAGGGGCCCTGTGACCGGTGCTGTATAGAGGGGTCCTGTGACCGGTGCAGTATAGAGGGGCCCTGTGACCGGTGCTGTATAGAGGGGCCCTGTGACTGGTGCAGTACAGAGGGGCCCTGTGACCGGTGCTGTATAGAGGGGTCCTGTGACCGGTGCTGTATAGAGGGGCCCTGTGACCGGTGCAGTATAGAGGGGTCCTGTGACCGGTGCTGTATAGAGGGGTCCTGTGACCGGTGCTGTATAGAGGGGTCCTGTGACCGGTGCTGTATAGAGGGGCCCTGTGACTGGTGCAGTACAGAGGGGCCCTGTGACCGGTGCTGTATAGAGGGGTCCTGTGACCGGTGCTGTATAGAGGGGTCCTGTGACCGGTGCTGTATAGAGGGGTCCTGTGACCGGTGCTGTATAGAGGGGCCCTGTGACCGGTGCTGTATAGAGGGGCCCTGTGACCGGTGCAGTATAGAGGGGTCCTGTGACCGGTGCTGTATAGAGGGGTCCTGTGACCGGTGCTGTATAGAGGGGTCCTGTGACCGGTGCTGTATAGAGGGGCCCTGTGACTGGTGCAGTACAGAGGGGCCCTGTGACCGGTGCTGTATAGAGGGGTCCTGTGACCGGTGCTGTATAGAGGGGTCCTGTGACCGGTGCTGTATAGAGGGGTCCTGTGACCGGTGCTGTATAGAGGGGCCCTGTGACCGGTGCAGTATAGAGGGGCCCTGTGACCGGTGCTGTATAGAGGGGTCCTGTGACCGGTGCTGTATAGAGGGGCCCTGTGACCGGTGCTGTATAGAGGGGCCCTGTGACCGGTGCTGTATAGAGGGGTCCTGTGACCGGTGCAGTATAGAGGGGTCCTGTGACCGGTGCTGTATAGAGGGGTCCTGTGACCGGTGCAGTATAGAGGGGTCCTGTGACCGGTGCTGTATAGAGGGGTCCTGTGACCGGTGCAGTATAGAGGGGTCCTGTGACCGGTGCTGTATAGAGGGGCCCTGTGACCGGTGCAGTATAGAGGGGTCCTGTGACCGGTGCTGTATAGAGGGGTCCTGTGACCGGTGCTGTATAGAGGGGTCCTGTGACCGGTGCTGTATAGAGGGGTCCTGTGACCGGTGCAGTATAGAGGGGTCCTGTGACCGGTGCTGTATAGAGGGGTCCTGTGACCGGTGCTGTATAGAGGGGCCCTGTGACCGGTGCTGTATAGAGGGGTCCTGTGACCGGTGCAGTATAGAGGGGTCCTGTGACCGGTGCAGTATAGAGGGGTCCTGTGACCGGTGCAGTATAGAGGGGCCCTGTGACCGGTGCTGTATAGAGGGGCCCTGTGACCGGTGCTGTATAGAGGGGTCCTGTGACCGGTGCTGTATAGAGGGTCCCTGTGACCGGTGCTGTATAGAGGGGCCCTGTGACCGGTGCTGTATAGAGGGGTCCTGTGACCGGTGCTGTATAGAGGGGTCCTGTGACCGGTGCTGTATAGAGGGGTCCTGTGACCGGTGCAGTATAGAGGGGTCCTGTGACCGGTGCTGTATAGAGGGGCCCTGTGACCGGTGCTGTATAGAGGGGCCCTGTGACCGGTGCAGTATAGAGGGGTCCTGTGACCGGTGCTGTATAGAGGGGTCCTGTGACCGGTGCTGTATAGAGGGGTCCTGTGACCGGTGCTGTATAGAGGGGTCCTGTGACCGGTGCTGTATAGAGGGGTCCTGTGACCGGTGCTGTATGGGGGGGATAGAGACCCCCGGGTGCTGCTGGGGTGAGGATGGGAGCGGCGTCCTCTCACCTGGGCTCCGGCATTGATGGCTGTGAGATGCGGCAACTCTGTCTCCAGGGAAAGATGAGGAGGAGGAGAGAAGAGTGCGGAGACTGAGAGGCCATTACCTCCTCCCTGCAGCACAGGATGCTGAGCTACATGTACCACCCCCATCATATGGACACTGTATCCAAGCCTATTATGTGATTCCATCCGCTGAGCCGTGTATCTAATCCTCTCCTGTGTGATACTGTCTACTGAGCCGTGTATCTAATCCTCTCCTGTGTGATACTGTCTGCTGAGCCGTGTATCTAATCCTATCCTGTGTGATACTGACTGCTGAGCTGTGTATCTAATCCTGTCCTGTGTGATACTGTCTGCTGAGCCGTGTATCTAATCCTCTCCTGTGTGATACTGTCTGCTGAGCCGTGTATCTAATCCTCTCCTGTGTGATACTGACTGCTGAGCCGTGTATCTAATCCTCTCCTGTGTGATACTGACTGCTGAGCTGTATCTAATCCTCTCCTGTGTGATACTGTCTGCTGAGCCGTGTATCTAATCCTCTCCTGTGTGATACTGACTGCTGAGCCGTGTATCTAATCCTCCCCTGTGTGATACGGTCTGCTGAGCCGTGTATCTAATCCTCTCCTGTGTGATACTGACTGCTGAGCTGTATCTAATCCTCTCCTGTGTGATACTGACTGCTGAGCTGTATCTAATCCTCTCTTGTGTGATACTGACTGCTGAGCCGTGTATCTAATCCTCTCCTGTGTGATACTGACTGCTGAGCCGTGTATCTAATCCTATCCTGTGTGATACTGACTGCTGAGCCGTGTATCTAATCCTCTCCTGTGTGATACTGACTGCTGAGCCGTGTATCTAATCCTCTCCTGTGTGATACTGACTGCTGAGCCGTGTATCTAATCCTCTCCTGTGTGATACTGTCTGCTGAGCTGTATCTAATCCTCTCCTGTGTGATACTGACTGCTGAGCCGTGTATCTAATCCTCCCCTGTGTGATACTGACTGCTGAGCTGTATCTAATCCTCCCCTGTGTGATACTGACTGCTGAGCTGTATCTAATCCTCTCCTGTGTGATACTGACTGCTGAGCTGTATCTAATCCTCTCCTGTGTGATACCATCTGCTGAGCCGTGTATCTAATCCTCTCCTGTGTGATACTGACTGCTGAGCCGTGTATCTAATCCTCTCCTGTGTGATACTGACTGCTTAGCCGTGTATCTAATCCTCTCCTGTGTGATACTGACTGCTGAGCCGTGTATCTAATCCTCTCCTGTGTGATACTGGCTGCTGAGCCGTATATCTAATCCTCTCCTGTGTGATACTGACTGCTGAGCCGTGTATCTAATCCTCTCCTGTGTGATACTGACTGCTGAGCTGTGTATCTAATCCTCTCCTGTGTGATACTGTTTGCTGAGCCGTGTATCTAATCCTCTCCTGTGTGATACTGTCTGCTGAGCCGTGTATCTAATCCTCTCCTGTGTGATACTGACTGCTGAGCCGTGTATCTAATCCTCTCGTGTGTGATACTGTCTGCTGAGCCGTGTATCTAATCCTCTCCTGTGTGATACTGTCTGCTGAGCCGTGTATCTAATCCTCTCCTGTGTGATACTGTCTGCTGAGCTGTATCTAATCCTCTCCTGTGTGATACTGACTGCTGAGCCGTGTATCTAATCCTCTCCTGTGTGATACTGACTGCTGAGCCGTGTATCTAATCCTCTCCTGTGTGATACTGACTGCTGAGCCGTGTATCTAATCCTCTCCTGTGTGATACTGACTGCTGAGCTGTGTATCTAATCCTCCCCTGTGTGATACTGACTGCTGAGCCGTGTATCTAATCCTCTCCTGTGTGATACTGTCTGCTGAGCCGTGTATCTAATCCTCTCCTGTGTGATACTGACTGCTGAGCCGTGTATCTAATCCTCTCCTGTGTGATACTGACTGCTGAGCTGTATCTAATCCTCTCCTGTGTGATACTGTCTGCTGAGCCGTGTATCTAATCCTCTCCTGTGTGATACTGACTGCTGAGCCGTGTATCTAATCCTCCCCTGTGTGATACGGTCTGCTGAGCCGTGTATCTAATCCTCTCCTGTGTGATACTGACTGCTGAGCTGTATCTAATCCTCTCCTGTGTGATACTGACTGCTGAGCCGTGTATCTAATCCTCTCCTGTGTGATACTGTCTGCTGAGCTGTATCTAATCCTCTCCTGTGTGATACTGACTGCTGAGCCGTGTATCTAATCCTCTCCTGTGTGATACTGTCTGCTGAGCTGTATCTAATCCTCTCCTGTGTGATACTGACTGCTGAGCCGTGTATCTAATCCTCTCCTGTGTGATACTGACTGCTGAGCTGTATCTAATCCTCTCCTGTGTGATACTGACTGCTGAGCCGTGTATCTAATCCTCTCCTGTGTGATACTGTCTGCTGAACTGTATCTAATCCTCTCCTGTGTGATACTGACTGCTGAGCCGTGTATCTAATCCTCTCCTGTGTGATACTGACTGCTGAGCCGTGTATCTAATCCTCTCCTGTGTGATACTGACTGCTGAGCCGTGTATCTAATCCTCTCCTGTGTGATACTGACTGCTGAGCCGTGTATCTAATCCTCTCCTGTGTGAAACTGACTGCTGAGCCGTGTATCTAATCCTCTCCTGTGTGATACTGTCTGCTGAGCTGTATCTAATCCTCTCCTGTGTGATACTGACTGCTGAGCCGTGTATCTAATCCTCTCCTGTGTGATACTGTCTGCTGAGCCGTGTATCTAATCCTCTCCTGTGTGATACTGACTGCTGAGCCGTGTATCTAATCCTCTCCTGTGTGAAACTGACTGCTGAGCCGTGTATCTAATCCTCTCCTGTGTGATACTGTCTGCTGAGCTGTATCTAATCCTCTCCTGTGTGATACTGTCTGCTGAGCCGTGTATCTAATCCTATCCTGTGTGATACTGACTGCTGAGCCGTGTATCTAATCCTCTCCTGTGTGATACTGACTGCTGAGCCGTGTATCTAATCCTCTCCTGTGTGATACTGTCTGCTGAGCCGTGTATCTAATCCTATCCTGTGTGATACTGTCTGCTGAGCCGTGTATCTAATCCTCTCCTGTGTGATACTGACTGCTGAGCCGTGTATCTAATCCTCTCCTGTGTGATACTGTCTGCTGAGCCGTGTATCTAATCCTGTCCTGTGTGATACTGACTGCTGAGCCGTGTATCTAATCCTCTCCTGTGTGATACTGACTGCTGAGCCGTGTATCTAATCCTCTCCTGTGTGATACTGACTGCTGAGCTGTATCTAATCCTCTCCTGTGTGATACTGACTGCTGAGCCGTGTATCTAATCCTCTCCTGTGTGATACTGACTGCTGAGCTGTATCTAATCCTCTCCTGTGTGATACTGACTGCTGAGCTGTATCTAATCCTCTCCTGTGTGATACTGACTGCTGATCCGTGTATCTAATCCTCTCCTGTGTGATACTGTCTGCTGAGCCGTGTATCTAATCCTCTTCTGTGTGATACTGTCTGCTGAGCCGTGTATCTAATCCTATCCTGTGTGATACTGACTGCTGAGCCGTGTATCTAATCCTCTCCTGTGTGATACTGACTGCTGAGCTGTATCTAATCCTCCCCTGTGTGATACTGTCTGCTGAGCCGTGTATCTAATCCTCTCCTGTGTGATACTGACTGCTGAGCCGTGTATCTAATCCTATCCTGTGTGATACTGACTGCTGAGCCGTGTATCTAATCCTCTCCTGTGTGATACTGACTGCTGAGCCGTGTATCTAATCCTCTCCTGTGTGATACTGACTGCTGAGCCGTGTATCTAATCCTATCCTGTGTGATACTGACTGCTGAACTGTGTATCTAATCCTCTCCTGTGTGATACTGACTGCTGAGCCGTGTATCTAATCCTCTCCTGTGTGATACTGACTGCTGAGCCGTGTATCTAATCCTCTCCTGTGTGATACTGACTGCTGAGCCGTGTATCTAATCCTCTCCTGTGTGATACTGACTGCTGAGCTGTGTATCTAATCCTATCCTGTGTGATACTGACTGCTGAGCCGTGTATCTAATCCTCTCCTGTGTGATACTGACTGCTGAGCCGTGTATCTAATCCTATCCTGTGTGATACTGACTGCTGAGCCGTGTATCTAATCCTATCCTGTGTGATACTATCTGCTGAGCCGTGTATCTAATCCTCTCCTGTGTGATACTGACTGCTGAGCCGTGTATCTAATCCTCTCCTGTGTGATACTATCTGCTGAGCCGTGTATCTAATCCTCTCCTGTGTGATACTGACTGCTGAGCCGTGTATCTAATCCTCTCCTGTGTGATACTGACTGCTGAGCCGTGTATCTAATCCTCTCCTGTGTGATACTGACTGCTGAGCCGTGTATCTAATCCTCTCCTGTGTGATACTGGCTGCTGAGCCGTGTATCTAATCCTCTCCTGTGTGATACTGACTGCTGAGCCGTGTATCTAATCCTCTCCTGTGTGATACTGACTGCTGAGCTGTGTATCTAATCCTCTCCTGTGTGATACTGTTTGCTGAGCCGTGTATCTAATCCTCTCCTGTGTGATACTGTCTGCTGAGCCGTGTATCTAATCCTCTCCTGTGTGATACTGACTGCTGAGCCGTGTATCTAATCCTCTCCTGTGTGATACTGTCTGCTGAGCCGTGTATCTAATCCTCTCCTGTGTGATACTGACTGCTGAGCCGTGTATCTAATCCTCTCCTGTGTGATACTGTTTGCTGAGCCGTATATCTAATCCTCTCCTGTGTGATACTGTCTGCTGAGCCGTGTATCTAATCCTCTCCTGTGTGATACTGACTGCTGAGCCGTGTATCTCATCCTCTCCTGTGTGATACTGACTGCTGAGCCGTGTATCTAATCCTCTCCTGTGTGATACTGTCTGCTGAGCCGTGTATCTAATCCTGTCCTGTGTGATACTGTCTGCTGAGCCGTTTATCTAATCCTCTCCTGTGTGATACTGACTGCTGAGCCGTGTATCTAATCATATCCTGTGTGATACTGACTGCTGAGCCGTGTATCTAATCCTCTCCTGTGTGATACTGACTGCTGAGCCGTGTATCTAATCCTCTCCTGTGTGATACTGACTGCTGAGCCGTGTATCTAATCCTCTCCTGTGTGATACTGACTGCTGAGCCGTGTATCTAATCCTATCCTGTGTGATACTGACTGCTGAGCCGTGTATCTAATCCTCTCCTGTGTGATACTGACTGCTGAGCCGTGTATCTAATCCTATCCTGTGTGATACTGACTGCTGAGCCGTGTATCTAATCCTATCCTGTGTGATACTATCTGCTGAGCCGTGTATCTAATCCTCTCCTGTGTGATACTGACTGCTGAGCCGTGTATCTAATCCTCTCCTGTGTGATACTATCTGCTGAGCCGTGTATCTAATCCTCTCCTGTGTGATACTGACTGCTGAGCCGTGTATCTAATCCTCTCCTGTGTGATACTGACTGCTGAGCCGTGTATCTAATCCTCTCCTGTGTGATACTGACTGCTGAGCCGTGTATCTAATCCTCTCCTGTGTGATACTGGCTGCTGAGCCGTATATCTAATCCTCTCCTGTGTGATACTGACTGCTGAGCCGTGTATCTAATCCTCTCCTGTGTGATACTGACTGCTGAGCTGTGTATCTAATCCTCTCCTGTGTGATACTGTTTGCTGAGCCGTGTATCTAATCCTCTCCTGTGTGATACTGTCTGCTGAGCCGTGTATCTAATCCTCTCCTGTGTGATACTGACTGCTGAGCCGTGTATCTAATCCTCTCCTGTGTGATACTGTCTGCTGAGCCGTGTATCTAATCCTCTCCTGTGTGATACTGACTGCTGAGCCGTGTATCTAATCCTCTCCTGTGTGATACTGTTTGCTGAGCCGTATATCTAATCCTCTCCTGTGTGATACTGTCTGCTGAGCCGTGTATCTAATCCTCTCCTGTGTGATACTGACTGCTGAGCCGTGTATCTAATCCTCTCCTGTGTGATACTGTCTGCTGAGCCGTGTATCTATTCCTGTCCTGTGTGATACTGTCTGCTGAGCCGTTTATCTAATCCTCTCCTGTGTGATACTGACTGCTGAGCCGTGTATCTAATCCTCTCCTGTGTGATACTGACTGCTGAGCCGTGTATCTAATCCTCTCCTGTGTGATACTGACTGCTGAGCCGTGTATCTAATCCTCTCCTGTGTGATACTGTCTGCTGAGCCGTGTATCTAATCCTCTCCTGTGTGATACTGACTGCTGAGCCGTGTATCTAATCCTCTCCTGTGTGATACTGACTGCTGAGCCGTGTATCTAATCCTATCCTGTGTGATACTGTCTGCTGAGCCGTGTATCTAATCCTGTCCTGTGTGATACTGACTGCTGAGCAGTGTATCTAATCCTCTCCTGTGTGATACTGTCTGCTGAGCCGTGTATCTAATCCTGTCCTGTGTGATACTGACTGCTGAGCAGTGTATCTAATCCTCTCCTGTGTGATACTGTCTGCTGAGCCGTGTATCTAATCCTCTCCTGTGTGATACTGACTGCTGAGCCGTGTATCTAATCCTCTCCTGTGTGATACTGACTGCTGAGCCGTGTATCTAATCCTCTCCTGTGTGATACTGACTGCTGAGCCGTGTATCTAATCCTCTCCTGTGTGATACTGACTGCTGAGCAGTGTATCTAATCCTCTCCTGTGTGATACTGTCTGCTGAGCCGTGTATCTAATCCTGTCCTGTGTGATACTGACTGCTGAGCCGTGTATCTAATCCTCTCCTGTGTGATACTGTCTGCTGAGCCGTGTATCTAATCCTCTCCTGTGTGATACTGACTGCTGAGCCGTGTATCTAATCCTCTCCTGTGTGATACTGTCTGCTGAGCCGTGTATCTAATCCTCTCCTGTGTGATACTGACTGCTGAGCCGTGTATCTAATCCTCTCCTGTGTGATACTGACTGCTGAGCCGTGTATCTAATCCTATCCTGTGTGATACTGACTGCTGAGCCGTGTATCTAATCCTCTCCTGTGTGATACTGTCTGCTGAGCCGTGTATCTAATCCTCTCCTGTGTGATACTGACTGCTGAGCCGTGTATCTAATCCTCTCCTGTGTGATACTGACTGCTGAGCCGTGTATCTAATCCTCTCCTGTGTGATACTGACTGCTGAGCCGTGTATCTAATCCTCTCCTGTGTGATACTGACTGCTGAGCCGTGTATCTAATCCTGTCCTGTGTGATACTGACTGCTGAGCCGTGTATCTAATCCTCTCCTGTGTGATACTGACTGCTGAGCCGTGTATCTAATCCTCTCCTGTGTGATACTGACTGCTGAGCCGTGTATCTAATCCTCTCCTGTGTGATACTGACTGCTGAGCCGTGTATCTAATCCTCTCCTGTGTGATACTGACTGCTGAGCTGTGTATCTAATCCTCTCCTGTGTGATACTGACTGCTGAGCCGTGTATCTAATCCTCTCCTGTGTGATACTGACTGCTGAGCCGTGTATCTAATCCTGTCCTGTGTGATACTGACTGCTGAGCCGTGTATCTAATCCTCTCCTGTGTGATACTGACCGCTGAGCCGTGTATCTAATCCTCTCCTGTGTGATACTGACTGCTGAGCCGTGTATCTAATCCTCTCCTGTGTGATACTGACTGCTGAGCCGTGTATCTAATCCTCTCCTGTGTGATACTGACTGCTGAGCCGTGTATCTAATCCTCTCCTGTGTGATACTGACTGCTGAGCCGTGTATCTAATCATATCCTGTGTGATACTGACTCCTGAGCCGTGTATCTAATCCTCTCCTGTGTGATACTGACTGCTGAGCCGTGTATCTAATCCTCTCCTGTGTGATACTGACTGCTGAGCCGTGTATCTAATCCTCTCCTGTGTGATACTGACTGCTGAGCTGTGTATCTAATCCTCTCCTGTGTGATACTGACTGCTGAGCCGTGTATCTAATCCTCTCCTGTGTGATACTGACTGCTGAGCCGTGTATCTAATCATATTCTGTGTGATACTGACTCCTGATCCGTGTATCTAATCCTCTCCTGTGTGATACTGACTGCTGAGCCGTGTATCTAATCCTCTCCTGTGTGATACTGACTGCTGAGCCGTGTATCTAATCCTCTCCTGTGTGATACTGACTGCTGAGCTGTGTATCTAATCCTCTCCTGTGTGATACTGACTGCTGAGCCGTGTATCTAATCCTCTCCTGTGTGATACTGTCTGCTGATCTGTGTATCTAATCCTCTCCTGTGTGATACTGTCTGCTGATCTGTGTATCTAATCCTCTCCTGTGTGATACTGTCTGCTGATCTGTGTATCTAATCCTCTCCTGTGTGATACTGACTGCTGAGCCGTGTATCTAATCCTCTCCTGTGTGATACTGACTGCTGAGCCGTGTATCTAATCCTCTCCTGTGTGATACTGTCTGCTGATCTGTGTATCTAATCCTCTCCTGTGTGATACTGTCTGCTGATCTGTGTATCTAATCCTCTCCTGTGTGATACTGTCTGCTGATCTGTGTATCTAATCCTCTCCTGTGTGATACTGACTGCTGAGCCGTGTATCTAATCCTCTCCTGTGTGATACTGACTGCTGAGCCGTGTATCTAATCCTCTCCTGTGTGATACTCAATGCTGAGCCGTGTATCTAATCCTATCCTGTGTGATACTGACTGCTGAGCCGTGTATCTAATCCTATCCTGTGTGATACTGTCTGCTGAGCCGTGTATCTAACCCTCTCCTGTGTGATACTGACTGCTGAGCCGTGTATCTAATCCTCTCCTGTGTGATACTGACTGCTGAGCCGTGTATCTAATCCTCTCCTGTGTGATACTCAATGCTGAGCCGTGTATCTAATCCTCTCCTGTGTGATACTGACTGCTGAGCCGTGTATCTCATCCTCTCCTGTGTGATACTGACTGCTGAGCCGTGTATCTAATCCTATCCTGTGTGATACTGACTGCTGAGCCGTGTATCTAATCCTCTCCTGTGTGATACTGACTGCTGAGCCGTGTATCTCATCCTCTCCTGTGTGATACTGTCTGCTGAGCTGTGTATCTAATCCTCTCCTGTGTGATACTGACTGCTGAGCCGTGTATCTAATCCTCTCCTGTGTGATATCTAATGAGATAAATGGTAAATTCCTTTGGTTCAGGATCGGTTACAGGTTATTCTGGATTATCGGATATTCATGGACTAGTAGATATAATATGCAAATTACCTCTTCTGAGAAAAATAGATGGTATGTCACTCTCCATAAGGGCAGTCCCACACGTCCAGATAATTGCGGTACCGGAATTATCCGTGTCCGTGTGCCCGTGCGTTTCTGTGGCACATCAGTGTGACGCCCGTGTGCCGCCCGTATGCCCACTGGGTACCACAGAGGGTGGGTGGGGGGTGGGGACATGGACCTTTATTTTAAACACGATTATTCTCTACAGCAAACGCTGCTGCAGAGAAGATATGAATCGCGGCTTCAGCACCAGATGCAGGGGACAGCGCTAAACTTTAGCGCTGTCTCCTGCACGGTGCGTGTGGTACCCAGTGGGCACACGGGCGGCACACGGGCGACACACTGATGTGCCACAGAAACGTAGGGGCACATGGACACGGATAATTCCGGTACCGCAATTATCTGGACCTGTGAGACTGCCCTTTGTCACACGGAGACACGGTCCGCAAAAAATCTATGACCTCTGCACAGAAGCATTGTGGCTCCGGTACGTGAGGAAACTGTCACCACACGTACCGGAGCCACTGACGTGTGACACCGGCCTAAGGAGACACGTTGCCCTTCGACCCCAGTCCAGAGCCTCTCACCGAGCCAAATTAGTTCTCACGCTTCGC
The DNA here is from genome assembly GCF_032444005.1 of Ranitomeya imitator. Classification (NCBI taxonomy): domain Eukaryota; kingdom Metazoa; phylum Chordata; class Amphibia; order Anura; family Dendrobatidae; genus Ranitomeya; species Ranitomeya imitator. Next base: position 4,123,462 of record NC_091291.1, read on the forward strand.
ACTGACGAGGGCCAACAGCCCGAAACACCGAGTCTGCGAATTGAGATACTGATTTGGCTTTAATCCTAAGTCATATTGCACGACTCGTTAGAGGGTTGATTGTGACTTGTAAGATCGCTGCTTCCAACAGGTGGCGCTATAGAGTTAAGTCCTCTTTTTCTCAGAAGAGGCAATTTGCATATTATATTTCCCAGAGGAGCATTGCACGGTGAATAAGCCTCCTCACCTTGACAAGCCAGAGCTGCTATGTCACTCTCCATAAGGAGAAACGATGCCCCTTAGACCCCTGGACCAGTAGAAACATTTTCCATTACAGCTGTTTGAAATCTATTCCTGACAGAGTCTGATATCACCTCATAGGCTGCCGGATTATCAGACGTTATGGAGCAGTGGATGCCGGATTATCAGACGTTATGGAGCAGTGGATGCCGGATTATCAGACGTTATGGAGCAGTGGATGCCGGATTATCAGACGTTATGGAGCAGTGGATGCCGGATTATCAGACGTTATGGAGCAGTGGATGCCGGATTATCAGACGTTATGGAGCAGTGGATGCCGGATTATCAGACATTATGGAGCAGTGGATGCCGGATTATCAGACGTTATGGAGCAGTGGATGCCGGATTATCAGACGTTATGGAGCAGTGGATGCCGGATTATCAGACGTTATGGAGCAGTGGATGCCGGATTATCAGACGTTATGGAGCAGTGGATGCCGGATTATCAGACGTTATGGAGCAGTGGATGCCGGATTATCAGACGTTATGGAGCAGTGGATGCCGGATTATCAGACGTTATGGAGCAGTGGATGCCGGATTATCAGACGTTATGGAGCAGAGGATGTCGGATTATCAGACGTTATGGAGCAGTGGATGCCGGATTATCAGACGTTATGGAGCAGTGGATGCCGGATTATCGGACGTTATGGAGCAGTGGATGCCGGATTATCAGACGTTATGGAGCAGTGGATGTCGGATTATCAGACGTTATGGAGCAGTGGCTGTCGGATTATCGGACATTATTGAGCAGTGGATGCCGGATTATCAGACATTATTGAGCAGTGGATGCCGGATTATCAGACATTATTGAGCAGTGGATGTCGGATTATCAGACATTATTGAGCAGTGGATGCCGGATTATCAGACGTTATGGAGCAGTGGATGCCGGATTATCAGACGTTATGGAGCAGAGGCTGTCGGATTATCGGACATTATTGAGCAGTGGCTGTCGGATTATCGGACATTATTGAGCAGTGGATGCCGGATTATCAGACGTTATGGAGCAGTGGATGCCGGATTATCAGACGTTATTGAGCAGTGGCTGTCGGATTATCAGACATTATTGAGCAGTGGCTGTCGGATTATCGGACGTTATGGAGCAGTGGATGCCGGATTATCAGACGTTATGGAGCAGTGGATGCCGGATTATCAGACGTTATGGAGCAGTGGATGCCGGATTATCAGACGTTATGGAGCAGTGGATGCCGGATTATCAGACGTTATGGAGCAGTGGATGCCGGATTATCAGACATTATTGAGCAGTGGATGCCGGATTATCAGACGTTATGGAGCAGTGGATGCCGGATTATCAGACGTTATGGAGCAGTGGATGCCGGATTATCGGACATTATTGAGCAGTGGATGCCGGATTATCAGACGTTATGGAGCAGTGGATGCCGGATTATCAGACGTTATGGTGCAGTGGATGCCGGATTATCAGACATTATTGAGCAGTGGATGCCGGATTATCAGACATCATTGAGCAGTGGATGCCGGATTATCAGACGTTATGGAGCAGTGGATGCCGGATTATCAGACATTATTGAGCAGTGGATGCCGGATTATCAAACATTATTGAGCAGAGGCTGTCGGATTATCAGACATTATTGAGCAGTGGATGCCGGATTATCGGACATTATTGAGCAGTGGATGCCGGATTATCAGACATTATTGAGCAGTGGATGCCGGATTATCGGACATTATTGAGCAGTGGATGCCGGATTATCAGACATTATTGAGCAGTGGATGCCGGATTATCAGACATTATGGAGCAGTGGATGCCGGATTATCGGACGTTATGGAGCAGTGGATGCCGGATTATCAGACGTTATGGAGCAGTGGATGCCGGATTATCGGACGTTATGGAGCAGTGGATGCCGGATTATCAGACGTTATGGAGCAGAGGCTGTCGGATTATCAGACGTTATGGAGCAGTGGATGCCGGATTATCGGACGTTATGGAGCAGTGGATGCCGGATTATCGGACGTTATGGGGCAGAGGCTGTCGGATTATCAGACGTTATGGAGCAGTGGATGCCGGATTATCGGACGTTATGGAGCAGTGGATGCCGGATTATCGGACGTTATGGGGCAGAGGCTGTCGGATTATCAGACGTTATGGAGCAGAGGCTGTCGGATTATCGGATGTTATGGAGCAGTGGATGCCGGATTATCGGATGTTATGGAGCAGTGGATGCCGGATTATCGGACGTTATTGAGCAGTGGATGCCGGATTATCGGACGTTATGGAGCAGTGGATGCCGGATTATCGGACGTTATGGTGCAGTGGATGCCGGATTATCGGACGTTATGGAGCAGTGGATGTCGGATTATCGGACATTATGGTGCAGTGGATGTCGGATTATCGGACGTTATGGAGCAGTGGATGCCGGATTATCGGACGTTATGGTGCTGTGGATGTCGGATTATTGGACGTTATGGTGCAGTGGATGTCGGATTATTGGACGTTATGGAGCAGTGGATGCCGGATTATTGGACGTTATGGAGCAGTGGATGCCGGATTATCGGACGTTATGGAGCAGTGGATGCCGGAATATTAGATGTTATGGAGCAGTGGATGTCGGATTATCGGACGTTATGGAGCAGAGGCTGCCGGATTATCGGACGTTATGGAGCAGTGGATGCCGGATTATCGGACGTTATGGAGCAGTGGATGCCGGATTATCGGACGTTATGGAGCAGTGGATGCCGGATTATCGGACGTTATGGAGCAGTGGATGCCGGATTATCGGACGTTATGGAGCAGTGGATGCCGGATTATCGGACGTTATGGAGCAGTGGATGCCGGATTATCGGACGTTATGGAGCAGTGGATGTCGGATTATCGGATGTTATGGTGCAGTGGATGCCGGATTATCGGACGTTATGGTGCAGTGGATGTCGGATTATCGGACGTTATGGTGCAGTGGATGTCGGATTATCGGACGTTATGGAGCAGTGGATGTCGGATTATCAGACGTTATGGTGCAGTGGATGCCGGATTATCAGACGTTATGGTGCAGTGGATGCCGGATTATCAGACGTTATGGTGCAGTGGATGCCGGATTATCGGACGTTATGGTGCAGTGGATGCCGGATTATCGGACGTTATGGAGCAGTGGATGCCGGATTATCAGACATTATGGAGCAGTGGATGCCGGATTATCAGACGTTATGGTGCAGTGGATGCCGGATTATCAGACATTATGGAGCAGTGGATGCCGGATTATCAGACGTTATGGTGCAGTGGATGCCGGATTATCGGACGTTATGGAGCAGTGGATGTCGGATTATCGGACGTTATGGAGCAGTGGATGTCGGATTATCGGACGTTATGGAGCAGTGGATGCCGGATTATCGGACGTTATGGTGCAGTGGATGTCGGATTATCGGACATTATGGTGCAGTGGATGTCGGATTATCGGACGTTATGGAGCAGTGGATGTCGGATTATCGGACATTATGGTGCAGTGGATGTCGGATTATCGGACGTTATGGAGCAGTGGATGCCGGATTATCGGACGTTATGGAGCAGTGGATGTCGGATTATCGGACGTTATGGAGCAGTGGATGCCGGATTATCGGACGTTATGGAGCAGTGGATGTCGGATTATCGGACGTTATGGAGCAGTGGATGCCGGATTATCGGACGTTATGGAGCAGTGGATGTCGGATTATCGGACGTTATGGAGCAGTGGATGCCGGATTATCGGACGTTATGGAGCAGTGGATGCCGGATTATCGGACGTTATGGTGCAGTGGATGCCAGATTATCGGACGTTATGGTGCAGTGGATGCCGGATTATCGGACGTTATGGTGCAGTGGATGCCGGATTTCCGGCGCTGGTGGTGCAGTGACACCCGTTGCCTCTTCTCCGCCCCGTGGCTCGGCGCCTCCATTGTTTCCATATCTGGGTGACTACGCCCGTCGCTGGATTCTCGCCCTCCCGCTGTTGTATGCAGGAATCTGCCGGCAGGAATGTCGTCCTCGTCCTTCACACTAATTGCTGCAAACATCTAAATAAATCTCATAAAACGTGATCAGGCGACGAGCTGCAGATCATTGATGGTTCCGGGCGCCGGCCCACTGATCGCGGGGAGAGGTCACCGGCTGCTTTGTTCTCCCGGAGATAAACTGTCGGCAACGATGTCGGAGTCTCCTCATAGAGAACCCAGGAGCTCGACCAAGCAAGGGAGGCCCAGATGGCGGAGGGCCGGCGGAGGGCCGGTGTGACCGCCGTCCACTGCTGCCTGCACCGCTGGTCCCCGCTCCCTGGATCCCTCCTTACACAGGGAGGACGTTCCCCACTTATCCCATTCTGAGCCTGATGAAGGGTTATGGCCCGAAACGTCCGTAGGGTGTGTGCCCATGATCCGGACCTAGTAGCACATGTCCTTTTGAACGCGGGTGATTCCGCATGGATTCATTGACTCGTGCGGATTCACCAATACATTTCCTGAAATCTCATGCACTGTGCTGTAACATCTGGACCCTGCACAAGTACAGAGCGTCTGACCCGCAGCGCTTCCTCACCGTGTGCACCGACCCTTATACTTCCCCTTGTGGGGTCTGACCCGCAGCGCTTCCTCACCGTGTGCACCGACCCTTATACTTCCCCTTGTGGGGTCTGACCCGCAGCGCTTCCTCACCGTGTGCACCGACCCTTATACTTCCCCTTGTGGGGTCTGACCCGCAGCGCTTCCTCACCGTGTGCACCGACCCTTATACTTCCCCTTGTGGGGTCTGACCCGCAGCGCTTCCTCACCGTGTGCACCGCACCGACCCTTATACTTCCCCTTGTGGGGTCTGACCCGCAGCGCTATCTCACCGTGTGCACCGACCCTTATACTTCCCCTTGTGGGGTCTGACCCGCAGCGCTTCCTCACCGTGTGCACCGACCCTTATACTTCCCCTTGTGGGGTCTGACCCGCAGCGCTTCCTCACCGTGTGCACCGACCCTTATACTTCCCCTTGTGGGGTCTGACCCGCAGCGCTTCCTCACCGTGTGCACCGACCCTTATACTTCCCCTTGTGGGGTCTGACCCACAGCGCTTCCTCACCGTGTGCACCGACCCTTATACTTCCCCTTGTGGGGTCTGACCCGCAGCGCTTCCTCACCGTGTGCACCGACCCTTATACTTCCCCTTGTGGGGGAATAATGGTTTTGGAGATGAGGGAAAAAAATAAAAAACATTCAAAAAGCGTTTCTCTATTCCCAGTGTAATAATCCTTTATCACTATTCATTTTCTGCATGCCGGTCTCAGTCCTTTACTCGAGTGCTCAGGTCAAGGCAAAGGCCGGGATCACACATACGCGAGATACGGCCGAGTCTCGCAGGTGAAAACCCAGCTCTGGTGCCGGTACTCCGGAGCGGAGCGTGCAGCCGCACAGCAATACATGGAGCCGCACGCTCCGCTCCCAAGTGCCAGCGCCAGAGGAGGGTTTTCACCTGCGAGACTCGGCCGTATCTCACATGTGTGATCCCGGCCTAAAGCTTTAGGCCGTAGCCTGAGGATTGGGCCCAAGGACTGAAACTGAGATTAGGATCTGTAGATTGGATCTGACGATGGACCTAAGGAATGGAGCTCAGAACTGCAGATGGGGTTAGGACCTGAAGACTGGACCAAAGAATATACCCAAGGACTAAATGCACTGCCTGGATCTAAGAGAGGGACCTGAGGAATACATGTGAGAACTGGACTTAACCCAATGGGATTCAAACCCTACAGTATAGTTAAAAATTGAACCCTAGGACCAGAGCGGAGAACTGTTACTGAGGACTTGACCTGGGGATCTGACCCAAGGAGTGGGAAGAAGCAGAGCTGAGGACTGGAATTGTAGCATGGACCCAAGGACTGGATCCCTAGATGACTAGACTGAAGCGGAGTACTGGACCCCTGGACGAGATATGAGGGCTGGAATTGTGGCATGGACCCGATAACTAGACTGGAGATAAGGAATGGACCCGTAGACTAGATCTGAGAGATGGAATTATGGCACAGACCCAAGGAGTAGACTGGAGCTGAAGACTGGACCCCTAGACATAATCTGGAGGCTGGAACTGCGGCATGGACCTGAGGATTAGACTGGAGCTGAGGACTGGACCCATAGTCGAGATCTGAGGGCTGGAATTGTGGCATGGACCAGAAGACTAGACTGGAGCTGAGGACTGGACCCCTAGACGATTTCTGGGGGCTGGAATTGTGTCATGGACCTGAGGACTAGACCCCTGGACGAGATCTAAGGGCTGAAATTGTGGTATGGACCCAAGGACTAGACTGGAGCTGAGGACTGGACCCATAGATGAGGTCTGAGGGCTGGAATTGTGGCATGGACCTGAGGACTAGACCCCTGGACAAGATCTAAGGGCTGAAATTGTGGTATGGACCCAAGGACTAGACTGGAGCTGAGGACTGGACCCATAGATGAGGTCTGAGGGCCCGAATTTTGGCATGGACCCGAGGACTAGACTGGAGCTGAGGACTGGACCCCTGGACGAGATTTGAGGGCTGGAATTGTGGCATGGACCCGAGGACTAGACTCAAGTGAGGATTGGAACTGTAGACCAGATCTGAGTGTCATTGATCTAGGAGACCACTTGTGGCTGTGGGGCTGATTTTGGAGCTGCTCCTCTACAATCTGCGGCTACTAATATTCTGCTTCCCTCCCGCTAATTCTGGGGATTATTCATGAGGTTCCCGCCCTGCGTTGCCTGAAGGAAATTCCTGACAATTATCAATTCTCCTAGAGCTGAAGACAAAGAGATGAACAATAGTGAAGACCCTGTGGCCCCTGCACGTGTGATGGGGAACTAAGGGCGATGCTTAGGTCCTGGCCCCTTCTCCCTCTCGTGGATCCTGTCTCCCGTGGCCTCTATTGTGTGAGATAATTGGTGTCCTCATTCTGGAGAGTAGTCATCATCCCGACATTCCTCCCATTGTCTCCAGCACGTGACCTGATGTATAAGTTTGTGGCACTGGACGGAGCAGTTCAGTCGCTTCTGGAAGCTCGAGCTCTGTATCTGAAGGAAAGTCTCCGACTTGACAGCCATGATCTGCTGCCTGCTCCACATTATCGGCCTCCTCTGCGGAGCCATCGGTATGATCCTCACCTGGATCGTGACCATCATGCCTTACTGGAGGCTGGTTGTTCTGGCCGAGAACAACGACCTGATCATTGATGGTGGCCGGATTGACGGTGAGTGGATCAGCCGCTGGGACGGGCTGTGGCTCACGTGTCTGAAGCAGTTCCGGATAAATATGGAATGCAACAACTATGGCTCCATGGTGTCGCTCACCGCCGACCTGAAAGCTGCCCGCATCTTCATGAGCTTCGCCGTTGCCATGTCGGTCCTCGCCTTCATATTCTCCATCGTCGGCTTCATTCTCACCCAGTGCTGCCGATGCGACGACAAAGACAATGAGCGCAATTGCTTCACCCTGACCGCCGGACTCCTGTACTTCCTCAGCACCATCCTCGTCCTCATCCCCGTCATCTGGACTACGGTTAACATCTCGCGCCGCGCCTATGACGCTTCATTTACCCGGGGGGCAGTGCGGATCGAGATCGGACAAGCTCTGCTGCTGGCCTGGCCCAATATCATCTTCCTCCTGGGCGGAGGGATAATGCTGAGCTGCCTCTGCTGCTTCTGCGCAATGAGCACCTGCTGCACCAGGGAACCCTACAAACAAGGGACCGCTGCATGCAAGCCGTACGCAGCCAAAGAGGAGCGAGTCAGCTGCAGCCCCCGCATGGAGTATATATAAGGACAGCAGAAAACGCAGCCTTGGACCCACTGAAGTCATCTGTCAGCTGTACAGGTGGAGCAGAATGGATTGCATCTCTGCTAAGTCAATGCACGGGTTGGACTCAAATTTGGACTGCAGCGGGTGGTTGGGCCCAAGGGTCTTATGGGCTCCGAATATCCCCTCGTACGGCGGCAGAGACGGTTCTGGACCAGCCGCCATTGTGACATGTCATGTATTCAGTACCTGTGCGGCGATTACCATCTTTCCACCCATAACACTGTGGACTATAGATGTGGCCCCTCGGGGCCCAGGACCCGCACTGTGTATTCCCATCATGTGATTACATGGACTGACCCCAGATTTTATTATCATGTCTTATGGCGGACAGCAGGGGGCGCAATGCTCATGACCATCACCCCCACTGTGACCAGGGTCAGCAGCCTGGAGCCGCGGCATCGACGCGTCACTACATTTCTCTATTCTGTAAAACATCTGCTGCTTCCTGGAAACCATCAACAAGTAGGTGACTGGCTGATACCTGCAACATCTCAGTACAGCCACATGGTAAGGCCAGCCGCTGACGGCCTCCCGTCTGCTACTGCCCCGTCAGAAGTGGCTGATAACAGGAAGCAATAGACGTTATCTCTAATCATTATTACTGACCCCCCATCATGTAATTATTTATTTATTTCTGTGATTATTATGTACCGGAATGTAATAGCATTAAAGTTGATGAGAGTAGTAGTCCTGTGTCCGGTGGAGTTGTTCTTATGTCCCAACAAGCTACATGATTAAAGAAAGACATCAGACAATATTCCCTGATCACCGCCGTATTCTGGGAGTCACTCTCCGTTTTAGGCCACGTTCACACGTTCAGTCTTTTACATCAGTATTTGTAAGCAGGAGAACAATCAGGACCAGTAGAAAAGAAACCCGTCACCACTCCTGTAGTATCTCACAGCTACAAATAATTATGTAAAATACTGAACGTGTGAACGTGGCCTTAGTCATATACTCTGCAAATCTGACCTTCATGGAAGAGCGGCAAGACGGAAGAAAGCCATAAGAAGTCCCACGTGGGGGGCACAGCAAGGATGTAGAGGAAGGGGCTCTGGTCAGATGAGACCAAAATGCTATGTATGGTGGAAGACTAACCCTGCACAAAAACCTGAAAAAAAAACATCCCCACCGTCACACATGGTGGGTGCAACATCTTGCTGTGGGGAGGCTTTTCTTCAGCAGGGGCAGGGAAGCTGGTCAGAGGTGACGGGAGGATGGATGGAGATAAATATAGGACAATCCTCGAGAAAAACCTGATAGAGACTGCAGAAGACATGACACACGGGTGTAGGTTCACTTGGCAGCAGGACAACGACCCTCAACATCCTGGCGAGCTACAATGGAGGGTGTAGATCAGAGCATATTCCTGTGTGTGAACAGCGCAGTCACCGTCCAGACCCAAATTCCAGAGAATCTGTGACAAGACGTGAAAATGACTGATCACAGAGGTCTCCATACAATGTCACGGAGCGAGGGGGCAAAAACGTCACCTCTAGATGTGCAAGAGACAGACCCCACAGACTGCAGCAAAGAAAGGAGCGGTACTGTGCAATATATATATACAGGACAGGAGGAGTGGTACTGTGCAATATATATATACAGGACAGGAGGAGTGGTGCTGTGCAGTGTATATATACAGGAGGAGCGGTACTGTGCAATATATATATACAGGACAGGAGGAGTGGTGCTGTGCAGTGTATACAGGAGGAGCGGTACTGTGCAGTGTATATATACAGGAGGAGAGGTACTGTGCAGTGTATATATACAGGAGGAGTGGTACTGTGCAGTGTATATATACAGGACAGGAGGAGTGGTGCTGTGCAGTGTATATATACAGGAGGAGCGGTACTGTGCAGTGTATATATACAGGACAGGAGGAGTGGTGCTGTGCAGTGTATATATACAGGAGGAGCGGTACTGTGCAATATATATATACAGGACAGGAGGAGTGGTGCTGTGCAGTGTATATATACAGGAGGAGCGGTACTGTGCAGTGTATATATACAGGACAGGAGGAGTGGTACTGTGCAGTGTATATATACAGGAGGAGCGGTACTGTGCAGTGTATATATACAGGACAGGAGGAGCGGTACTGTGCAGTGTATATATACAGGACAGGAGGAGTGGTACTGTGCAATATATATATACAGGACAGGAGGAGTGGTGCTGTGCAGTGTATATATACAGGAGGAGCGGTACTGTGCAGTGTATATATACAGGAGGAGAGGTACTGTGCAGTGTATATATACAGGACAGGAGGAGTGGTGCTGTGCAGTGTATATATACAGGAGGAGCGGTACTGTGCAATATATATATACAGGACAGGAGGAGTGGTGCTGTGCAGTGTATATATACAGGAGGAGCGGTACTGTGCAGTGTATATATACAGGACAGGAGGAGTGGTACTGTGCAGTGTATATATACAGGAGGAGCGGTACTGTGCAGTGTATATATACAGGACAGGAGGAGTGGTACTGTGCAGTGTATATATACAGGAGGAGCGGTACTGTGCAGTGTATATATACAGGACAGGAGGAGTGGTACTGTACAGTGTATATATACAGGAGGAGTGGTACTGTGCAGTGTATATATACAGGAGGAGTGGTACTGTGCAGTGTATATATACAGGAGGAGTGGTACTGTGCAGTGTATATATACAGGAGGAGTGGTACTGTGCAGTGTATATATACAGGACAGGAGGAGGGGTACTGTGCAGTGTATATATACAGGAGGAGCGGTACTGTGCAGTGTATATATACAGGACAGGAGGAGTGGTACTGTACAGTGTATATATACAGGAGGAGTGGTACTGTGCAGTGTATATATACAGGAGGAGCGGTACTGTGCAGTGTATATATACAGGAGGAGCGGTACTGTGCAGTGTATATACAGGAGGAGTGGTGCTGTGCAGTATATATATACAGGAGGAGTGGTACTGTGCAGTGTATATATACAGGAGGAGTGGTACTGTGCAGTGTATATATATACAGGAGGAGCGGTACTGTGCAGTGTATATATACAGGAGGAGTGGTACTGTGCAGTGTATATATATACAGGAGGAGCGGTACTGTGCAGTGTATATATACAGGACAGGAGGAGCGGTGCTGTGCAGTGTATATATACAGGACAGGAGGAGCGGTACTGTGCAGTGTATATATACAGGACAGGAGGAGTGGTACTGTGCAGTGTATATATACAGGAGGAGTGGTACTGTGCAGTGTATATATACAGGAGGAGCGGTACTGTGCAATGTATATATACAGGACAGGAGGAGAGGTACTGTGCAGTGTATATATACAGGACAGGAGGAGCGGTACTGTGCAGTGTATATATACAGGAGGAGTGGTACTGTGCAGTGTATATATACAGGAGGAGTGGTGCTGTGCAGTGTATATATACAGGAGGAGTGGTGCTGTGCAGTGTATATATACAGGACAGGAGGAGTGGTACTGTGCAGTGTATATATACAGGACAGGAGGAGTGGTACTGTGCAGTGTATATATACAGGACAGGAGGAGTGGTACTGTGCAGGGTATATATACAGGAGGAGCGGTACTGTGCAGTGTATATATACAGGAGGAGCGGTACTGTGCAGTGTATATATATATACAGGACAGGAGGAGAGGTACTGTGCAATGTATATATACAGGAGGAGCGGTACTGTGCAGTGTATATATACAGGACAGGAGGAGTGGTACTGTGCAGTGTATATATACAGGACAGGAGGAGTGGTACTGTGCAGTGTATATATACAGGACAGGAGGAGTGGTACTGTGCAGTGTATATATACAGGAGGAGTGGTACTGTGCAGTGTATATATACAGGACAGGAGGAGTGGTACTGTGCAGTGTATATATACAGGAGGAGAGGTACTGTGCAGTGTATATATACAGGAGGAGCGGTACTGTGCAGTGTATATATATATATACTGTATATACAGGACAGGAGGAGAGGTACTGTGCAATGTATATATACAGGAGGAGCGGTACTGTGCAGTGTATATATACAGGACAGGAGGAGTGGTACTGTGCAGTGTATATATACAGGACAGGAGGAGTGGTACTGTGCAGTGTATATATACAGGAGGAGTGGTACTGTGCAGTGTATATATACAGGAGGAGTGGTACTGTGCAGTGTATATATACAGGAGGAGTGGTACTGTGCAGTGTATATATACAGGAGGAGTGGTACTGTGCAGTGTATATATACAGGAGGAGTGGTACTGTGCAGTGTATATATACAGGAGGAGTGGTACTGTGCAGTGTATATATACAGGAGGAGAGGTACTGTGCAGTGTATATATACAGGAGGAGTGGTACTGTGCAATGTATATATACAGGAGGAGTGGTACTGTGCAGTGTATATATATACAGGAGGAGAGGTACTGTGCAATGTATATATACAGGAGGAGCGGTACTGTGCAGTGTATATATACAGGACAGGAGGAGTGGTACTGTGCAGTGTATATATACAGGACAGGAGGAGTGGTACTGTGCAGTGTATATATACAGGACAGGAGGAGTGGTACTGTGCAGTGTATATATACAGGAGGAGAGGTACTGTGCAGAGAATATATACAGGAGGAGTGGTACTGTGCAGTGTATATATACAGGAGGAGCGGTACTGTGCAGTGTATATATACAGGAGGAGCGGTACTGTGCAGTGTATATATACAGGAGGAGTGGTACTGTGCAGTGTATATATACAGGAGGAGTGGTGCTGTGCAGTGTATATATACAGGACAGGAGGAGTGGTACTGTGCAGTGTATATATACAGGAGGAGTGGTGCTGTGCAGTGTATATATACAGGACAGGAGGAGTGGTACTGTGCAGTGTATATATACAGGAGGAGTGGTACTGTACAGTGTATATATACAGGAGGAGGGGTACTGTGCAGTGTATATATACAGGAGGAGGGGTACTGTGCAGTGTATATATACAGGAGGAGGGGTACTGTGCAGGGTATATATACAGGACAGGAGGAGCGGTACTGTGCAGTGTATATATACAGGAGGAGTGGTACTGTGCAGTGTATATATACAGGAGGGGTACTGTGCAGTGTATATATACAGGAGGAGGGGTACTGTGCAGTGTATATATACAGGAGGAGTGGTACTGTGCAGTGTATATATACAGGAGGAGCGGTACTGTGCAGTGTATATATACAGGAGGAGCGGTACTGTGCAGTGTATATATACAGGACAGGAGGAGTGGTACTGTGCAGTGTATATATACAGGACAGGAGGAGTGGTACTGTGCAGTGTATATATACAGGACAGGAGGAGCGGTACTGTGCAGTGTATATATACAGGACAGGAGGAGCGGTACTGTGCAGTGTATATATACAGGAGGAGCGGTACTGTGCAGTGTATATATATACAGGAGGAGTGGTACTGTGCAGTGTATATATACAGGAGGAGTGGTACTGTGCAGTGTATATATACAGGAGGAGTGGTAGTGTGTAGTGTATATATACAGGAGGAGTGGTACTGTGCAGTGTATATATACAGGAGGAGTGGTACTGTGCAGTGTATATATACAGGAGGAGTGGTGCTGTGCAGTGTATATATACAGGAGGAGTGGTGCTGTGTAGTGTATATATACAGGAGGAGTGGTACTGTGCAGTGTATATATACAGGAGGAGTGGTACTGTGCAGTGTATATATACAGGAGGAGTGGTGCTGTGCAGTGTACATATACAGGACAGGAGGAGAGGTACTGTGCAATGTATATATACAGGAGGAGCGGTACTGTGCAGTGTATATATACAGGAGGAGTGGTACTGTGCAGTGTATATATACAGGAGGAGTGGTGCTGTGCAGTGTATATATACAGGACAGGAGGAGTGGTACTGTGCAGTGTATATATACAGGAGGAGTGGTACTGTGCAGTGTATATATACAGGAGGAGTGGTACTGTGTAGTGTATATATACAGGAGGAGTGGTACTGTGCAGTGTATATATACAGGAGGAGTGGTACTGTGCAGTGTATATATACAGGAGGAGTGGTGCTGTGCAGTGTACATATACAGGACAGGAGGAGAGGTACTGTGCAATGTATATATACAGGAGGAGCGGTACTGTGCAGTGTATATATACAGGAGGAGCGGTACTGTGCAGTGTATATATACAGGACAGGAGGAGTGGTACTGTGCAGTGTATATATACAGGAGGAGTGGTACTGTGCAGTGTATATATACAGGAGGAGTGGTGCTGTGCAGTGTATATATACAGGACAGGAGGAGTGGTACTGTGCAGTGTATATATACAGGAGGAGTGGTGCTGTGCAGTGTATATATACAGGACAGGAGGAGTGGTACTGTGCAGTGTGTATATACAGGAGGAGCGGTACTGTGCAGGGTATATATACAGGAGGAGCGGTACTGTGCAGTGTATATAGGCATGGTCAAAAGTATTGGCACCCTTGAAATTTTCCCAATAAAATTTTTAGAATTACACATTTTGTTATACTCCGGTTTATTTCCTTTATGTGTATTGGAACACACAAAAAAAGAAAAGAAAAAATGACAAATTGGACATAGTTTCATCTAAAATCCCCAAAAAGGGCCGGACAAAATTGTTGTCACCTTTCCAAAATTGTGGGTACTCAACTTTGTTTCAAGCTTGTGATGCTCGTTCACCCTCTCCTGTGGCAAGTAACAGGTGCGGGCAATATGAAAATCACACCTGAAACCAGATAAAAAGGGGAGAAGTTGCCTCAATCTTTGCATTGTGTGTCACGCGAAGCGCGGAGAACAGAAACAGGAGAAGAGGACTCTCTGAGGACCAAAAGTCTTGAACAATATCAGCAATCTCCAGAGATCTTGATGTTCCTTTGTCCCCTGTGCACATAATCCAGATGTTTACAACCCATGACGCTGCAGCTAATCTCCCTGGACGTGACGGCAGAGAATAATTGATGAAAGGTTGCAACGCAGGATAGTCCGGATGGTGAATAAGCAGCCACAGTCAAGAAATTCCAGCTTTCCTGCAGGCTCAGGGTGCATCACAGTCAGCACGAACTATCCATCCGCATGTGAATCAAAAGAAAAGCTATGGGAGGAGACCCCACTGCTGACACAGAGACATAAAGCTAGACTAAAATTTGCCAAAATGTACGCAAGTCAAAATCCTTCTGGGAAAGCATCTTGTGGACAGATGAGACCAAGATAAAGCTTTTTGGTAAAGCACATCATTCTACAGTTTATTGAAAACGGAATGAGGTCTACAAAGAAAAGAACACAGTACCTACAGTCAGACATAGTGGAGATGTGTTGGTGTCTTGGCTGTGTGCAAGGCATCATGAAATCTGAAGATTACCACATAATTTTGTGTGGCCCTGTAGTGCCCAGTGTCAGAATGCTGGGTTTGTGTTCTAGGTCATGGGTGTTCCAGCAGGACAATGACCCCAAACATACTTCAAGAAGCCCCCAGAAATAGACGAAAACAAAATGCTGGAGAGTCCTTAAGTGGCAGCAATGATCTAAATCCTATTGGGGGGTTGGTGTGAAATTACATTTTGCCTTTTCTCTCAGTTTTCTTTGTGTTTTTACAATACACAGAAAGGAAATAAACCTGAGAATAAGTAAGTGTGCGGAACTGGGAGAATGTTCTGGGGGAAACACGTCATTTTCCTGAAGAATTTCAAGGGTGCCAACACTGTAGTCCCTGACTGCACACATGGAGGTGCCAACACTGTCGTCCCTGACTGCACACATGGAGGTGCCAACACTGTCGTCCCTGACTGCACACATGGAGGTGCCAACACTGTCGCCCCTGACTGCACACATGGAGGTGCCAACACTGTCGCCCCTGACTGTACACATGGAGGTGCCAACACTGTCGCCCCTGACTGCACACATGGAGGTGCCAACACTGTCGCCCCTGACTGCACACATGGAGGTGCCAACACTGTCGTCCCTGACTGCACACATGGAGGTGCCAACACTGTCGTCCCTGACTGCACACATGGAGGTGCCAACACTGTCGCCCCTGACTGCACACATGGAGGTGCCAACACTGTCGCCCCTGACTGCACACATGGAGGTGCCAACACTGTCGCCCCTGACTGCACACATGGAGGTGCCAACACTGTCGCCCCTGACTGCACACATGGAGGTGCCAACACTGTCGTCCCTGACTGCACACATGGAGGTGCCAACACTGGCGTCCCTGACTGCACACATGGAGGTGCCAACACTGTCGTCCCTGACTGCACACATGGAGGTGCCAACACTGTCCTCCCTGACTGCACACATGGAGGTGCCAACACTGTCCTCCCTGACTGCACACATGGAGGTGCCAACACTGTCGCCCCTGACTGCACACATGGAGGTGCCAACACTGTCCTCCCTGACTGCACACATGGAGGTGCCAACACTGTCCTCCCTGACTGCACACATGGAGGTGCCAACACTGTCCTCCCTGACTGCACACATGGAGGTGCCATCACTGTCCTCCCTGACTGCACACATGGAGGTGCCAACACTGTCCTCCCTGACTGCACACATGGAGGTGCCATCACTGTCCTCCCTGACTGCACACATGGAGGTGCCAACACTGTCCTCCCTGACTGCACACATGGAGGTGCCAACACTGTCCTCCCTGACTGCACACATGGAGGTGCCAACACTGTCGCCCCTGACTGCACACATGGAGGTGCCAACACTGTCCTCCCTGACTGCACACATGGAGGTGCCAACACTGTCGCCCCTGACTGTACACATGTAGGTGCCAACACTGTCGCCCCTGACTGCACACATGGAGGTGCCAACACTGTCCTCCCTGACTGCACACATGGAGGTGCCAACACTGTCGCCCCTGACTGCACACATGGAGGTGCCAACACTGTCGCCCCTGACTGCACACATGGAGGTGCCAACACTGTCCTCCCTGACTGCACACATGGAGGTGCCAACACTGTCGCCCCTGACTGCACACATGGAGGTGCCAACACTGTCGCCCCTGACTGCACACATGGAGGTGCCAACACTGTCGCCCCTGACTGCACACATGGAGGTGCCAACACTGTCGCCCCTGACTGCACACATGGAGGTGCCAACACTGTCCTCCCTGACTGCACACATGGAGGTGCCAACACTGTCCTCCCTGACTGCACACATGGAGGTGCCAACACTGTCCTCCCTGACTGCACACATGGAGGTGCCAACACTGTCCTCCCTGACTGCACACATGGAGGTGCCAACACTGTCCTCCCTGACTGCACACATGGAGGTGCCAACACTGTCCTCCCTGACTGCACACATGGAGGTGCCAACACTGTCCTCCCTGACTGCACACATGGAGGTGCCAACACTGTCCTACCTGACTGTACACATGTAGGTGCCAACACTGTCCTACCTGACTATACAAATGTAGGTGCCAACACTGTCCTACCTGACTATACAAATGTAGGTGCCAACACTGTCCTCCTGACTGCACACATGGAGGTGCCAACACTGTCCTCCTAACTGCACACATGTAGGTGCCAACACTGTCCTACCTGACTGCACACATGGAGGTGCCAACACTGTCCTCCTAACTGCACACATGTAGGTCAGTGAGATCGCTATGTGGATCACATTCCGGTCAGACGTCTCAGCTGATAGAAATGTCGTCTTTCCACTAATAATTAGATGTTGTTCCTCCTGATACAGAAGATTCCGGCTCTGAGTCACGCCTGTAATGGCCGAGTCACCCGCGGGCCCACGGCGGCTCCTGTGTACACAGACGTGATATCCTCCATTGTTCCCAGCAGATAATGATCTGTTTATGTGAAAACAATCACAGCAGCACAGAGGATTTCTGGAGACACGGAGCCAACGCAGCGGTGATCACATCTGCAGATGATTGAGGCGGCGTCCT
Source organism: Ranitomeya imitator (assembly GCF_032444005.1). Classification (NCBI taxonomy): domain Eukaryota; kingdom Metazoa; phylum Chordata; class Amphibia; order Anura; family Dendrobatidae; genus Ranitomeya; species Ranitomeya imitator. The sequence continues at coordinate 4,141,415 of NC_091291.1, forward strand.
CACCTCCAGGATGCTGCATAGCGGCATACACAGAATGGAGGTCACAGCAGGGGTTAACGATGCCTGAGTCACAGCAGGGGTTAATGACCCGTCAGTCACAGCAGGGGTTAACGATGCCTCAGTCACAGCGGAGGTTAACGATGCCTCAGTCACAGCGGAGGTTAACGATGCCTCAGTCACAGCAGGAGTTAATGATGCCTGAGTCACAGCAGGGGTTAATGACCAGTCAGTCACAGCAGGGGTTAATGACCTGTCAGTCACAGCAGGGGTTAACGATGCCTCAGTCACAGCGGAGGTTAACGATGCCTCAGTCACAGCAGGGGTTAATGATCCGTCAGTCACAGCAGGGGTTAATGACCTGTCAGTCACAGCAGGGGTTAACGATGCCTCAGTCACAGCAGGGGTTAATGATCCGTCAGTCACAGCAGGGGTTAATGACCTGTCAGTCACAGCAGGGGTTAACGATGCCTCAGTCACAGCGGAGGTTAACGATGCCTCAGTCACAGCAGGGGTTAACGACGCCTCAGTCACGGGATCCTGAAGCCTCTGATCGACGTCTGTAATTCTGAATAAAATGCTAAAACTACAGTGAAGACTGACACAAAGCAGCTGAGAAGAAAGCGGCGACGGCCACTCAAAGGAGAGCAGAATACTGGGGGTCCCTCTGAGCTGGTGGAGGGCTCGGGGTGGGTGCAGAATACTGGGGGTCCCTCTGAGCTGGTGGAGGGCTCGGGGTGGGTGCAGAGTACTGGAGGTCCCTCTGAGCTGGTGGAGGGCTCGGGGTGGGTGCAGAATACTGGGGGTCCCTCTGAGCTGGTGGAGGGCTCGGGGTGGGTGCAGAGTACTGGGGGTCCCTCTCAGCTGGGGGAGGGCTCGGGGTGGGTGCAGAGTACTGGGGGTCCCTCTGAGCTGGTGGAGGGCTCGGGGTGGGTGCAGAGTACTGGGGGTCCCTCTCAGCTGGGGGAGGGCTCGGGGTGGGTGCAGAGTACTGGGGGTCCCTCTGAGCTGGTGGAGGGCTCGGGGTGGGTGCAGAATACTGGGGGTCCCTCTGAGCTGGTGGAGGGCTCAGGGGTGCAGAGTACTGGGGGTCCCTCTCAGCTGGTGGAGGGCTCGGGGTGGGTGCAGAGTACTGGTGGTCCCTCTGAGCTGGTGGAGGGCTCGGGGTGGGTGCAGAGTACTGGGGGTCCCTCTGAGCTGGTGGAGGGCTCGGGGTGGGTGCAGAGTACTGGGGGTCCCTCTGAGCTGGTGGAGGGCTCGGGGTGGGTGCAGAGTACTGGGGGTCCCTCTGAGCTGGTGGAGGGCTCGGGGTGGGTGCAGAGTACTGGGGGTCCCTCTGAGCTGGTGGAGGGCTCGGGGTGGGTGCAGAGTACTGGGGGTCCCTCTGAGCTGGTGGAGGGCTCGGGGTGGGTGCAGAATACTGGGGGTCACTCAGAGCTGGGGGAGGGCTCAGGGTGGGTGCAGAGTACTGGGGGTCCCTCTGAGCTGGTGGAGGGCTCGGGGTGGGTGCAGAGTACTGGGGGTCCCTCTGAGCTGGTGGAGGGCTTGGGGTGGGTGCAGAGTACAGGGGGTCCCTCTCAGCTGGTGGAGGGCTCGGGGTGGGTGCAGAATACTGGGGGTCACTCAGAGCTGGTGGAGGGCTCAGGGTGGGTGCAGAGTACTGGGGGTCCCTCTGAGCTGGTGGAGGGCTTGGGGTGCATGCAGAGTACAGGGGGTCCCTCTGAGCTGGTGGAGGGCTCGGGGTGGGTGCAGAATACTGGGGGTCCCTCTGAGCTGGTGGAGGGCTCGGGGTGGGTGCAGAGTACTGGGGGTCCCTCTCAGCTGGGGGAGGGCTCGGGGTGGGTGCAGAGTACTGGGGGTCCCTCTGAGCTGGTGGAGGGCTTGGGGTGGGTGCAGAATACTGGGGGTCCCTCTGAGCTGGTGGAGGGCTCAGGGGTGCAGAGTACTGGGGGTCCCTCTCAGCTGGTGGAGGGCTCGGGGTGGGTGCAGAGTACTGGTGGTCCCTCTGAGCTGGTGGAGGGCTCGGGGTGGGTGCAGAGTACTGGGGGTCCCTCTGAGCTGGTGGAGGGCTCGGGGTGGGTGCAGAGTACTGGGGGTCCCTCTGAGCTGGTGGAGGGCTCGGGGTGGGTGCAGAATACTGGGGGTCACTCAGAGCTGGGGGAGGGCTCAGGGTGGGTGCAGAGTACTGGGGGTCCCTCTGAGCTGGTGGAGGGCTTGGGGTGGGTGCAGAGTACTGGGGTCCCTCTGAGCTGGTGGAGGGCTTGGGGTGGGTGCAGAGTACAGGGGGTCCCTCTCAGCTGGTGGAGGGCTCGGGGTGGGTGCAGAATACTGGGGGTCACTCAGAGCTGGGGGAGGGCTCAGGGTGGGTGCAGAGTACTGGGGGTCCCTCTGAGCTGGTGGAGGGCTTGGGGTGGGTGCAGAGTACTGGGGGTCCCTCTGAGCTGGTGGAGGGCTTGGGGTGCGTGCAGAGTACAGGGGGTCCCTCTGAGCTGGTGGAGGGCTCGGGGTGGGTGCAGAATACGGTGGGGTCCCTCTGAGCTGGTGGAGGGCTCGGGGTCGGTGTAGAGTACTGGGGGTCCCTCTGAGCTGGTGGAGGGCTCAGGGTGGGAGCAGAGTACTGGGGGTCCCTCTGAGCTGGTGGAGGGCTCGGGGTGGGTGCAGAGTACTGGGGGTCCCTCTCAGCTGGGGGAGGGCTCAGGGTGGGAGCAGAGTACTGGGGGTCCCTCTGAGCTGGTGGAGGGCTCGGGGTGGGTGCAGAGTACTGGGGATCCCTCTCAGCTGGTGGAGGGCTCGGGGTGGGTGCAGAATACTGGGGGTCCCTCTGAGCTGGTGGAGGGCTCAGGGTGGGTGCAGAGTACTGGGGGTCCCTCTGAGCTGGTGGAGGGCTTGGGGTGGGTGCAGAGTACAGGGGGTCCCTCTCAGCTGGTGGAGGGCTCGGGGTGGGTGCAGAGTACTGGGGGTCCCTCTCAGCTGGTGGAGGGCTCGGGGTGGGTGCAGAGTACTGGGGGTCCCTCTCAGCTGGTGGAGGGCTTGGGGTGGGTGCAGAGTACTGGGGGTCCCTCTCAGCTGGTGGAGGGCTCGGGGTGGGTGCAGAGTACAGGGGGTCCCTCTCAGCTGGTGGAGGGCTTGGGGTGCAGAGTACAGGGGGTCCCTCTGAGCTGGTGGAGGGCTCGGGGTGGGTGCAGAGTACTGGGGGTCCCTCTCAGCTGGTGGAGGGCTCGGGGTGGGTGCAGAGTACTGGGGGTCCCTCAGCTGGTGGAGGGCTTGGGGTGGGTGCAGAGTACAGGGGGTCCCTCTCAGCTGGTGGAGGGCTCAGGGTGGGTACTGGGGGTCCCTCTCAGCTGGTGGAGGGCTCGGGGTGGGTGCAGAGTACTGGGGGTCCCTCTCAGCTGGTGGAGGGCTCGGGGTGGGTGCAGAGTACAGGGGGTCCCTCTCAGCTGGTGGAGGGCTCGGGGTGGGTGCAGAGTACTGGGGGTCCCTCTCAGCTGGTGGAGGGCTCGGGGTGGGTGCAGAGTACTGGGGGTCCCTCAGCTGGTGGAGGGCTCAGGGTGGGTGCAGAGTACTGGGGGTCCCTCTCAGCTGGTGGAGGGCTCGGGGTGGGTGCAGAGTACTGGGGGTCCCTCTCAGCTGGTGGAGGGCTTGGGGTGGGTGCAGAGTACAGGGGGTCCCTCTCAGCTGGTGGAGGGCTCGGGGTGGGTGCAGAGTACTGGGGGTCCCTCTCAGCTGGTGGAGGGCTCGGGGTGGGTGCAGAGTACTGGGGGTCCCTCTCAGCTGGTGGAGGGCTCCAATATCATGTAACAATCAGGATTTATGTCAGGAGAACGACACGAGCGGCTGATGACACAAACATGGAGGTGCGGAGCCGCAGAGAACATTGCCAGAATGATGGACACCAGACAATCTCGCAGGAGAAGGATCTATTACAGCATCAGTCACATCCTCCACGGCCGCCATCACTACCGCCGGCCGCCATCCTGCAATCCCCAATGTCGACCAGTCCCGCCGTCATCTGGTCTCTGCGCCAAAGGACCTCCGCCAACCCGTCCAGCACGGGAGCAGCGTCTGCCAGCTCTGCCCACCCATCACCGGCCCGAGCACCACGGACGCTTCTCACCCGCATGACCGGCAGCTGCCACGTCTGCTGGAAGTCCCGGATGTCCTGCTCGGTCACGTCCGTGTGCATGAACTGGTCCAGTCTGGCGGGTGGAGGGTTAAGGAATAAACCTGTGCCCCCGGGTGTGGTGAATTGTGCCCGCGCCTCGCGGCTGTGTGGAAGGATACTTGGTGCCGATCACCACGCGCGCCGCCTTCTCTTCGGGGCTCAGCGTCCGGGAGATCAGGGCCGGCACATCCTCGAACGAGGAGCGGTCGGTGAAGGAGAAGAGGAAGAGGACGGCGTCGGCATTCTCCTTACAGGCCTGCAGAGACAGAACCGGATCATCAGTCGGACACAGCGGAGCATAACCCTCATCATCCGCTCGGCAGCGCCACCTACAGGCAGAATGTGGTCAAACTTCTTCAGCGCAGACTCCCCACAATCCCAGAAGTGGAAGGCGAAAACGATGGGACGATCGCTGTCTGCAGGACGCACCGGCCAGAACACACAGGACGTCTGGATCCCTGAGACGAAACGATGATAGATCAGGATCAATCTGAACAAGCTAAGCTGCAGTGTAAAGCACGGAGGACGGACAGGCCAGCGCCCACGGCCTCTGAGGAAGCAGAAGGTGAATTTCACACTTTAAAGATGGCCCAAAAATGCACACTGGAGACAACGGAGCTCGCATGTTTTATCAATGGGGCCAGGGGAGTGCGAGACCCCTCTGACCAGAGACAGCAATGATCGTCAGCGTCCCTGATCCATCACCTTCTGTGCAGTCCAGACCTCACCTGTGGTCTCATGGTGCATGGGGGTCACCTCCAATCCGCAGAGTTTAGCAACCAGGGACGTCTTCCCGACACCACTTTTACCACAGACGAAGATTTTGTAGCTGGCGACATCAGCGGGAAACTGCGGGGGAAGAACCGGCCGCTCGATCAGCCCTGTGCAAATACACGGATCACAATGGTGTCACCTAAAGAAACCACACGGACCAGCAGAGGGCGGTGCAGGGATAATACAGGAGATGTAATGTCACACAGGGACCAGCAGAGGGCGGTGCGGGGATAATACAGGAGATGTAATGTCACACACGGACCAGCAGAGGGCGGTGCAGGGATAATACAGGAGATGTAATGTCACACAGGGACCAGCAGAGGGCGGTGCAGGGATAATACAGGAGATGTAATGTCACACAGGGACCAGCAGAGGGCGGTGCGGGGATAATACAGGAGATGTAATGTCACACAGGGACCAGCAGAGGGCGGTGCGGAGATAATACAGATGTAATGTCACACAGGGACCAGCAGAGGGCAGTGCGGGGATAATACAGGAGATGTAATGTCACACAGGGACCAGCAGAGGGCGGTGCGGGGATAATACAGGAGATGTAATGTCACACAGGGACCAGCAGAGGGCAGTGCGGGGATAATACAGGAGATGTAATGTCACACAGGGACCAGCAGAGGGCGGTGCAGGGATAATACAGGAGATGTAATGTCACACAGGGACCAGCAGAGGGCGGTGCGGGGATAATACAGGAGATGTAATGTCACACAGGGACCAGCAGAGGGCGGTGCAGGGATAATACAGGAGATGTAATGTCACACACGGACCAGCAGAGGGCGGTGCGGGGATAATACAGGAGATGTAATGTCACACAGGGACCAGCAGAGGGCAGTACGGGGATAATACAGGAGATGTAATGTCACACAGGGACCAGCAGAGGGCGGTGCAGGGATAATACAGGAGATGTAATGTCACACAGGGACCAGCAGAGGGCAGTGCGGGGATAATACAGGAGATGTAATGTCACACATGGACCAGCAGAGGGCGGTGCGGGGATAATACAGGAGGTGTAATGTCACACAGGGACCAGCAGAGGGCAGTGCGGGGATAATACAGGAGATGTAATGTCACACAGTGACCAGCAGAGGGCGGTGCAGGGATAATACAGGAGATGTAATGTCACACAGGGACCAGCAGAGGGCGGTGCGGGGATAATACAGGAGATGTAATGTCACACAGGGACCAGCAGAGGGCAGTGCGGGGATAATACAGGAGATGTAATGTCACACAGGGACCAGCAGAGGGCAGTGCGGGGATAATACAGGAGGTGTAATGTCACACAGGGACCAGCAGAGGGCGGTGCAGGGATAATACAGGAGATGTAATGTCACACAGGGACCAGCAGAGGGCAGTGCGGGGATAATACAGGAGATGTAATGTCACACAGTGACCAGCAGAGGGCAGTGCGGGGATAATACAGGAGATGTAATGTCACACAGGGACCAGCAGAGGGCAGTGCGGGGATAATACAGGAGATGTAATGTCACACAGTGACCAGCAGAGGGCGGTGCGGGATAATACAGGAGGTGTAATGTCACACAGGGACCAGCAGAGGGCGGTGCAGGGATAATACAGGAGATGTAATGTCACACAGGGACCAGCAGAGGGCGGTGCGGGGATAATACAGGAGATGTAATGTCACACAGGGACCAGCAGAGGGCGGTGCGGGGATAATACAGGAGATGTAATGTCACACAGGGACCAGCAGAGGGCAGTGCGGGGATAATACAGGAGGTGTAATGTCACACAGGGACCAGCAGAGGGCGGTGCGGGATAATACAGGAGGTGTAATGTCACACAGGGACCAGCAGAGGGCAGTGCGGGGATAATACAGGAGATGTAATGTCACACAGTGACCAGCAGAGGGCAGTGCGGGGATAATACAGGAGGTGTAATGTCACACAGGGACCAGCAGAGGGCGGTGCGGGATAATACAGGAGGTGTAATGTCACACAGGGACCAGCAGAGGGCGGTGCGGGGATAATACAGGAGATGTAATGTCACACAGGGACCAGCAGAGGGCAGTGCGGGGATAATACAGGAGATGTAATGTCACACAGTGACCAGCAGAGGGCAGTGCGGGGATAATACAGGAGGTGTAATGTCACACAGGGACCAGCAGAGGGCGGTGCAGGGATAATACAGGAGATGTAATATCACACAGTGAGCAGCAGAGGGCGGTGCGGGGATAATACAGGAGATGTAATATCACACAGGAACCAGCAGAGGGCGGTGCGGGGATAATACAGGAGATGTAATGTCACACAGGGACCAGCAGAGGGCGGTGCGGGGATAATACAGGAGATGTAATGTCACACAGGGACCAGCAGAGGGCGGTGCGGGGATAATACAGGAGATGTAATGTCACACACGGACCAGCAGAGGGCGGTGCAGAAATAATACAGGAGATGTAATGTCACACAGGGACCAGCAGAGGGCAGTGCAGAAATAATACAGGAGATGTAATGTCACACAGGGACCAGCAGAGGGCAGTGCAGAAATAATACAGGAGGTGTAATGTCACACAGGGACCAGCAGAGGGCGGTGCGGGGATAATACAGGAGATGTAATGTCACACAGGGACCAGCAGAGGGCGGTGCGGGGATAATACAGGAGATGTAATGTCACACAGTGACCAGCAGAGGGCAGTGCGGGGATAATACAGGAGATGTAATGTCACACAGGGACCAGCAGAGGGCGGTGCGGGGATAATACAGGAGATGTAATATCACACAGGGACCAGCAGAGGGCGGTGCGGAGATAATACAGGAGATGTAATGTCACACAGGGACCAGCAGAGGGCGGTGCGGGGATAATACAGGAGATGTAATGTCACACAGGGACCAGCAGAGGGCGGTGCGGGGATAATACAGGAGGTGTAATGTCACACAGGGACCAGCAGAGGGCGGTGCAGGGATAATACAGGAGGTGTAATGTCACACAGGGACCAGCAGAGGGCGGTGCAGGGATAATACAGGAGATGTAATGTCACACAGGGACCAGCAGAGGGCAGTGCAGGGATAATACAGGAGGTGTAATGTCACACAGGGACCAGCAGAGGGCGGTGCAGGGATAATACAGGAGGTGTAATGTCACACACGGACCAGCAGAGGGCGGTGCGGGGATAATACAGGAGATGTAATGTCACACAGTGACCAGCAGAGGGCGGTGCAGGGATAATACAGGAGATGTAATGTCACACACGGACCAGCAGAGGGCGGTGCGGGGATAATACAGGAGATGTAATGTCACACAGGGACCAGCAGAGGGCAGTGCGGGGATAATACAGGAGATGTAATGTCACACAGTGACCAGCAGAGGGCAGTGCGGGGATAATACAGGAGATGTAATGTCACACAGGGACCAGCAGAGGGCGGTGCGGGGATAATACAGGAGATGTAATGTCACACAGTGACCAGCAGAGGGCGGTGCAGGGATAATACAGGAGATGTAATGTCACACACGGACCAGCAGAGGGCGGTGCGGGGATAATACAGGAGATGTAATGTCACACAGGGACCAGCAGAGGGCAGTGCGGGGATAATACAGGAGATGTAATGTCACACAGTGACCAGCAGAGGGCAGTGCGGGGATAATACAGGAGATGTAATGTCACACAGGGACCAGCAGAGGGCAGTGCAGAAATAATACAGGAGATGTAATGTCACACAGGGACCAGCAGAGGGCGGTGCGGGGATAATACAGGAGATGTAATGTCACACAGGGACCAGCAGAGGGCGGTGCGGGGATAATACAGGAGGTGTAATGTCACACAGGGACCAGCAGAGGGCGGTGCAGAAATAATACAGGAGATGTAATGTCACACAGGGACCAGCAGAGGGCGGTGCGGGGATAATACAGGAGGTGTAATGTCACACAGGGACCAGCAGAGGGCGGTGCAGAAATAATACAGGAGATGTAATGTCACACAGGGACCAGCAGAGGGCGGTGCGGGGATAATACAGGAGGTGTAATGTCACACAGGGACCAGCAGAGGGCGGTGCGGGGATAATACAGGAGATGTAATGTCACACAGGGACCAGCAGAGGGCAGTGCGGGGATAATACAGGAGATGTAATGTCACACAGGGACCAGCAGAGGGCGGTGCGGGGATAATACAGGAGGTGTAATGTCACACAGGGACCAGCAGAGGGCGGTGCGGGGATAATACAGGAGATGTAATGTCACACAGGGACCAGCAGAGAGCAGTGCGGGGATAATACAGGAGATGTAATGTCACACAGGGACCAGCAGAGGGCGGTGCGGGGATAATACAGGAGATGTAATGTCACACAGGGACCAGCAGAGGGCAGTGCAGAAATAATACAGGAGGTGTAATGTCACACAGGGACCAGCAGAGGGCGGTGCGGGGATAATACAGGAGATGTAATGTCACACAGTGACCAGCAGAGGGCAGTGCGGGGATAATACAGGAGATGTAATGTCACACAGGGACCAGCAGAGGGCGGTGCGGAGATAATACAGGAGATGTAATGTCACACAGGGACCAGCAGAGGGCGGTGCGGGGATAATACAGGAGATGTAATGTCACACAGGGACCAGCAGAGGGCGGTGCGGGGATAATACAGGAGATGTAATGTCACACAGGGACCAGCAGAGGGCGGTGCAGGGATAATACAGGAGGTGTAATGTCACACAGGGACCAGCAGAGGGCGGTGCAGGGATAATACAGGAGATGTAATGTCACACAGGGACCAGCAGAGGGCGGTGCAGGGATAATACAGGAGGTGTAATGTCACACAGGGACCAGCAGAGGGCGGTGCAGGGATAATACAGGAGGTGTAATGTCACACACGGACCAGCAGAGGGCGGTGCGGGGATAATACAGGAGATGTAATGTCACACAGTGACCAGCAGAGGGCGGTGCAGGGATAATACAGGAGATGTAATGTCACACAGGGACCAGCAGAGGGCGGTGCGGGGATAATACAGGAGGTGTAATGTCACACAGGGACCAGCAGAGGGCGGTGCGGGGATAATACAGGAGATGTAATGTCACACACGGACCAGCAGAGGGCGGTGCAGGGATAATACAGGAGATGTAATGTCACACACGGACCAGCAGAGGGCGGTGCGGGGATAATACAGGAGATGTAATGTCACACAGGGACCAGCAGAGGGCGGTGCGGGGATAATACAGGAGATGTCATGTCACACAGGGACCAGCAGAGGGCGGTGCGGGGATAATACAGGAGGTGTAATGTCACACAGTGACCAGCAGAGGGCAGTGCGGGGATAATACAGGAGATGTAATGTCACACAGTGACCAGCAGAGGGCAGTGCAGAAATAATACAGGAGATGTAATGTCACACAGGGACCAGCAGAGGGCGGTGTGGGGATAATACAGGAGGTGTAATGTCACACAGGGACCAGCAGAGGGCGGTGCAGAAATAATACAAGAGATGTAATGTCACACAGGGACCAGCAGAGGGCGGTGCGGGGATAATACAGGAGATGTAATGTCACACAGGGACCAGCAGATGGCGGTGCGGGGATAATACAGGAGGTGTAATGTCACACAGGGACCAGCAGAGGGCGGTGCGGGGATAATACAGGAGATGTAATGTCACACAGGGACCAGCAGAGGGCGGTGCGGGGATAATACAGGAGATGTAATGTCACACAGGGACCAGCAGAGGGCGGTGCAGGGATAATACAGGAGATGTAATGTCACACAGGGACCAGCAGAGGGCGGTGCGGGGATAATACAGGAGGTGTAATGTCACACAGGGACCAGCAGAGGGCGGTGCGGGGATAATACAGGAGATGTAATGTCACACAGGGACCAGCAGAGGGCGGTGCGGGGATAATACAGGAGATGTAATGTCACACAGGGACCAGCAGAGGGCAGTGCAGAAATAATACAGGAGGTGTAATGTCACACAGGGACCAGCAGAGGGCGGTGCGGGGATAATACAGGAGACGTAATGTCACACAGGGACCAGCAGAGGGCGGTGCAGAAATAATACAGGAGATGTAATGTCACACAGGGACCAGCAGAGGGCGGTGCAGAAATAATACAGGAGATGTAATGTCACACAGGGACCAGCAGAGGGCGGTGCGGGGATAATACAGGAGGTGTAATGTCACACAGGGACCAGCAGAGGGCGGTGCGGGGATAATACAGGAGATGTAATGTCACACAGGGACCAGCAGAGGGCAGTGCAGAAATAATACAGGAGGTGTAATGTCACACAGGGACCAGCAGAGGGCGGTGCGGGGATAATACAGGAGGTGTAATGTCACACAGGGACCAGCAGAGGGCGGTGCGGGGATAATACAGGAGATGTAATGAAACACAGGGACCAGCAGAGGGCGGTGCGGGGATAATACAGGAGATGTAATGTCACACAGGGACCAGCAGAGGGCAGTGCAGAAATAATACAGGAGATGTAATGTCACACACGGACCAGCAGAGGGCAGTGCGGGGATAATACAGGAGGTGTAATGTCACACAGGGACCAGCAGAGGGCGGTGCAGAAATAATACAGGAGATGTAATGTCACACAGGGACCAGAAGAGGGCGGTGCGGGGATAATACAGGAGATGTAATGTCACACAGGGACCAGCAGAGGGCGGTGCGGGGATAATACAGGAGATGTAATGTCACACAGGGACCAGCAGAGGGCGGTGCGGGGATAATACAGGAGGTGTAATGTCACACAGGGACCAGCAGAGGGCGGTGCGGGGATAATACAGGAGGTGTAATGTCACACAGGGACCAGCAGAGGGCGGTGCAGAAATAATACAGGAGATGTAATGTCACACAGGGACCAGCAGAGGGCGGTGCGGGGATAATACAGGAGATGTAATGTCACACAGGGACCAGCAGATGGCGGTGCGGGGATAATACAGGAGGTGTAATGTCACACAGGGACCAGCAGAGGGAGGTGCGGGGATAATACAGGAGATGTAATGTCACACAGGGACCAGCAGAGGGCGGTGCGGGGATAATACAGGAGATGTAATGTCACACAGGGACCAGCAGAGGGCGGTGCAGGGATAATACAGGAGATGTAATGTCACACAGGGACCAGCAGAGGGCGGTGCGGGGATAATACAGGAGATGTAATGTCACACAGGGACCAGCAGAGGGCGGTGCGGGGATAATACAGGAGGTGTAATGTCACACAGGGACCAGCAGAGGGCGGTGCGGGGATAATACAGGAGATGTAATGTCACACAGGGACCAGCAGAGGGCGGTGCGGGGATAATACAGGAGGTGTAATGTCACACAGGGACCAGCAGAGGGCGGTGCAGAAATAATACAGGAGATGTAATGTCACACAGGGACCAGCAGAGGGCGGTGCGGGGATAATACAGGAGATGTAATGTCACACAGGGACCAGCAGATGGCGGTGCGGGGATAATACAGGAGGTGTAATGTCACACAGGGACCAGCAGAGGGAGGTGCGGGGATAATACAGGAGATGTAATGTCACACAGGGACCAGCAGAGGGCGGTGCGGGGATAATACAGGAGATGTAATGTCACACAGGGACCAGCAGAGGGCGGTGCAGGGATAATACAGGAGATGTAATGTCACACAGGGACCAGCAGAGGGCGGTGCGGGGATAATACAGGAGATGTAATGTCACACAGGGACCAGCAGAGGGCGGTGCGGGGATAATACAGGAGGTGTAATGTCACACAGGGACCAGCAGAGGGCGGTGCGGGGATAATACAGGAGATGTAATGTCACACAGGGACCAGCAGAGGGCGGTGCGGGGATAATACAGGAGATGTAATGTCACACAGGGACCAGCAGAGGGCGGTGCGGGGATAATACAGGAGGTGTAATGTCACACAGGGACCAGCAGAGGGCGGTGCAGGGATAATACAGGAGGTGTAATGTCACACAGGGACCAGCAGAGGGCGGTGCAGGGATAATACAGGAGATGTAATGTCACACAGGGACCAGCAGAGGGCGGTGCAGGGATAATACAGGAGGTGTAATGTCACACACGGACCAGCAGAGGGCGGTGCGGGGATAATACAGGAGATGTAATGTCACACAGGGACCAGCAGAGGGCGGTGCGGGGATAATACAGGAGGTGTAATGTCACACAGTGACCAGCAGAGGGCGGTGCAGGGATAATACAGGAGATGTAATGTCACACACGGACCAGCAGAGGGCGGTGCGGGGATAATACAGGAGATGTAATGTCACACAGGGACCAGCAGAGGGCAGTGCGGGGATAATACAGGAGATGTAATGTCACACAGTGACCAGCAGAGGGCAGTGCGGGGATAATACAGGAGATGTAATGTCACACAGGGACCAGCAGAGGGCGGTGCGGGGATAATACAGGAGATGTAATGTCACACAGTGACCAGCAGAGGGCGGTGCAGGGATAATACAGGAGATGTAATGTCACACACGGACCAGCAGAGGGCGGTGCGGGGATAATACAGGAGATGTAATGTCACACAGGGACCAGCAGAGGGCAGTGCGGGGATAATACAGGAGATGTAATGTCACACAGTGACCAGCAGAGGGCAGTGCGGGGATAATACAGGAGATGTAATGTCACACAGGGACCAGCAGAGGGCAGTGCAGAAATAATACAGGAGATGTAATGTCACACAGGGACCAGCAGAGGGCGGTGCGGGGATAATACAGATGTAATGTCACACAGGGACCAGCAGAGGGCGGTGCGGGGATAATACAGGAGATGTAATGTCACACAGGGACCAGCAGAGGGCGGTGCGGGGATAATACAGGAGGTGTAATGTCACACAGGGACCAGCAGAGGGCGGTGCAGAAATAATACAGGAGATGTAATGTCACACAGGGACCAGCAGAGGGCGGTGCGGGGATAATACAGGAGGTGTAATGTCACACAGGGACCAGCAGAGGGCGGTGCAGAAATAATACAGGAGATGTAATGTCACACAGGGACCAGCAGAGGGCGGTGCGGGGATAATACAGGAGGTGTAATGTCACACAGGGACCAGCAGAGGGCGGTGCGGGGATAATACAGGAGATGTAATGTCACACAGGGACCAGCAGAGGGCAGTGCGGGGATAATACAGGAGATGTAATGTCACACAGGGACCAGCAGAGGGCGGTGCGGGGATAATACAGGAGGTGTAATGTCACACAGGGACCAGCAGAGGGCGGTGCGGGGATAATACAGGAGATGTAATGTCACACAGGGACCAGCAGAGAGCAGTGCGGGGATAATACAGGAGATGTAATGTCACACAGGGACCAGCAGAGGGCGGTGCGGGGATAATACAGGAGATGTAATGTCACACAGGGACCAGCAGAGGGCAGTGCAGAAATAATACAGGAGGTGTAATGTCACACAGGGACCAGCAGAGGGCGGTGCGGGGATAATACAGGAGATGTAATGTCACACAGTGACCAGCAGAGGGCAGTGCGGGGATAATACAGGAGATGTAATGTCACACAGGGACCAGCAGAGGGCGGTGCGGAGATAATACAGGAGATGTAATGTCACACAGGGACCAGCAGAGGGCGGTGCGGGGATAATACAGGAGATGTAATGTCACACAGGGACCAGCAGAGGGCGGTGCGGGGATAATACAGGAGATGTAATGTCACACAGGGACCAGCAGAGGGCGGTGCAGGGATAATACAGGAGGTGTAATGTCACACAGGGACCAGCAGAGGGCGGTGCAGGGATAATACAGGAGATGTAATGTCACACAGGGACCAGCAGAGGGCGGTGCAGGGATAATACAGGAGGTGTAATGTCACACAGGGACCAGCAGAGGGCGGTGCAGGGATAATACAGGAGGTGTAATGTCACACACGGACCAGCAGAGGGCGGTGCGGGGATAATACAGGAGATGTAATGTCACACAGTGACCAGCAGAGGGCGGTGCAGGGATAATACAGGAGATGTAATGTCACACAGGGACCAGCAGAGGGCGGTGCGGGGATAATACAGGAGGTGTAATGTCACACAGGGACCAGCAGAGGGCGGTGCGGGGATAATACAGGAGATGTAATGTCACACACGGACCAGCAGAGGGCGGTGCAGGGATAATACAGGAGATGTAATGTCACACACGGACCAGCAGAGGGCGGTGCGGGGATAATACAGGAGATGTAATGTCACACAGGGACCAGCAGAGGGCGGTGCGGGGATAATACAGGAGATGTCATGTCACACAGGGACCAGCAGAGGGCGGTGCGGGGATAATACAGGAGGTGTAATGTCACACAGTGACCAGCAGAGGGCAGTGCGGGGATAATACAGGAGATGTAATGTCACACAGTGACCAGCAGAGGGCAGTGCAGAAATAATACAGGAGATGTAATGTCACACAGGGACCAGCAGAGGGCGGTGCGGGGATAATACAGGAGGTGTAATGTCACACAGGGACCAGCAGAGGGCGGTGCAGAAATAATACAAGAGATGTAATGTCACACAGGGACCAGCAGAGGGCGGTGCGGGGATAATACAGGAGATGTAATGTCACACAGGGACCAGCAGATGGCGGTGCGGGGATAATACAGGAGGTGTAATGTCACACAGGGACCAGCAGAGGGCGGTGCGGGGATAATACAGGAGATGTAATGTCACACAGGGACCAGCAGAGGGCGGTGCGGGGATAATACAGGAGATGTAATGTCACACAGTGACCAGCAGAGGGCGGTGCGGGGATAATACAGGAGGTGTAATGTCACACAGGGACCAGCAGAGGGCAGTGCGGGGATAATACAGGAGACGTAATGTCACACAGGGACCAGCAGAGGGCGGTGCAGAAATAATACAGGAGATGTAATGTCACACAGGGACCAGCAGAGGGCGGTGCAGGGATAATACAGGAGATGTAATGTCACACAGGGACCAGCAGAGGGCGGTGCGGGGATAATACAGGAGGTGTAATGTCACACAGGGACCAGCAGAGGGCGGTGCGGGGATAATACAGGAGATGTAATGTCACACAGGGACCAGCAGAGGGCGGTGCGGGGATAATACAGGAGATGTAATGTCACACAGGGACCAGCAGAGGGCAGTGCAGAAATAATACAGGAGGTGTAATGTCACACAGGGACCAGCAGAGGGCGGTGCGGGGATAATACAGGAGACGTAATGTCACACAGGGACCAGCAGAGGGCGGTGCAGAAATAATACAGGAGATGTAATGTCACACAGGGACCAGCAGAGGGCGGTGCAGAAATAATACAGGAGATGTAATGTCACACAGGGACCAGCAGAGGGCGGTGCGGGGATAATACAGGAGGTGTAATGTCACACAGGGACCAGCAGAGGGCGGTGCGGGGATAATACAGGAGATGTAATGTCACACAGGGACCAGCAGAGGGCAGTGCAGAAATAATACAGGAGGTGTAATGTCACACAGGGACCAGCAGAGGGCGGTGCGGGGATAATACAGGAGGTGTAATGTCACACAGGGACCAGCAGAGGGCGGTGCGGGGATAATACAGGAGATGTAATGTCACACAGGGACCAGCAGAGGGCGGTGCGGGGATAATACAGGAGATGTAATGTCACACAGGGACCAGCAGAGGGCAGTGCAGAAATAATACAGGAGATGTAATGTCACACACGGACCAGCAGAGGGCAGTGCGGGGATAATACAGGAGGTGTAATGTCACACAGGGACCAGCAGAGGGCGGTGCAGAAATAATACAGGAGATGTAATGTCACACAGGGACCAGAAGAGGGCGGTGCGGGGATAATACAGGAGATGTAATGTCACACAGGGACCAGCAGAGGGCGGTGCGGGGATAATACAGGAGATGTAATGTCACACAGGGACCAGCAGAGGGCGGTGCGGAGATAATACAGATGTAATGTCACACAGGGACCAGCAGAGGGCAGTGCAGAAATAATACAGGAGGTGTAATGTCACACAGGGACCAGCAGAGGGCGGTGCGGGGATAATACAGGAGGTGTAATGTCACACAGGGACCAGCAGAGGGCGGTGCGGGGATAATACAGGAGGTGTAATGTCACACAGGGACCAGCAGAGGGCGGTGCAGAAATAATACAGGAGATGTAATGTCACACAGGGACCAGCAGAGGGCGGTGCGGGGATAATACAGGAGATGTAATGTCACACAGGGACCAGCAGATGGCGGTGCGGGGATAATACAGGAGGTGTAATGTCACACAGGGACCAGCAGAGGGAGGTGCGGGGATAATACAGGAGATGTAATGTCACACAGGGACCAGCAGAGGGCGGTGCGGGGATAATACAGGAGATGTAATGTCACACAGGGACCAGCAGAGGGCGGTGCAGGGATAATACAGGAGATGTAATGTCACACAGGGACCAGCAGAGGGCGGTGCGGGGATAATACAGGAGATGTAATGTCACACAGGGACCAGCAGAGGGCGGTGCGGGGATAATACAGGAGATGTAATGTCACACAGGGACCAGCAGAGGGCGGTGCGGGGATAATACAGGAGGTGTAATGTCACACAGGGACCAGCAGAGGGCGGTGCGGGGATAATACAGGAGATGTAATGTCACACAGGGACCAGCAGAGGGCGGTGCGGGGATAATACAGGAGATGTAATGTCACACAGGGACCAGCAGAGGGCGGTGCGGGGATAATACAGGAGATGTAATGTCACACAGGGACCAGCAGAGGGCGGTGCGGGGATAATACAGGAGATGTAATGTCACACAGGGACCAGCAGAGGGCGGTGCAGAAATAATACAGGAGATGTAATGTCACACAGGGACCAGCAGAGGGCAGTGCAGAAATAATACAGGAGGTGTAATGTCACACAGGGACCAGCAGAGGGCGGTGCGGGGATAATACAGGAGACGTAATGTCACACAGGGACCAGCAGAGGGCGGTGCAGAAATAATACAGGAGATGTAATGTCACACAGGGACCAGCAGAGGGCAGTGCAGAAATAATACAGGAGGTGTAATGTCACACAGGGACCAGCAGAGGGCGGTGCGGGGATAATACAGGAGGTGTAATGTCACACAGGGACCAGCAGAGGGCGGTGCGGGGATAATACAGGAGATGTAATGTCACACAGGGACCAGCAGAGGGCAGTGCAGAAATAATACAGGAGATGTAATGTCACACAGGGACCAGCAGAGGGCGGTGCGGGGATAATACAGGAGATGTAATGTCACACAGGGACCAGCAGAGGGCGGTGCGGGGATAATACAGGAGGTGTAATGTCACACAGGGACCAGCAGAGGGCGGTGCGGGGATAATACAGGAGATGTAATGTCACAC
The DNA here is from genome assembly GCF_032444005.1 of Ranitomeya imitator. Lineage (NCBI taxonomy): Eukaryota > Metazoa > Chordata > Amphibia > Anura > Dendrobatidae > Ranitomeya > Ranitomeya imitator. The sequence goes on from NC_091291.1 coordinate 4,159,592, forward strand.
AGGGACCAGCAGAGGGCGGTGCGGGGATAATACAGGAGATGTAATGTCACACAGGGACCAGCAGAGGGCAGTGCAGAAATAATACAGGAGATGTAATGTCACACAGGGACCAGCAGAGGGCAGTGCAGAAATAATACAGGAGATGTAATGTCACACAGGGACCAGCAGAGGGCAGTGCAGAAATAATACAGGAGATGTAATGTCACACAGGGACCAGCAGAGGGCGGTGCGGGGATAATACAGGAGGTGTAATGTCACACAGGGACCAGCAGAGGGCAGTGCGGGGATAATACAGGAGATGTAATGTCACACAGGGACCAGCAGAGGGCAGTGCAGAAATAATACAGGAGATGTAATGTCACACAGGGACCAGCAGAGGGCGGTGCGGAGATAATACAGATGTAATGTCACACAGGGACCAGCAGAGGGCAGTGCAGAAATAATACAGGAGATGTAATGTCACACAGGGACCAGCAGAGGGCGGTGCGGGGATAATACAGGAGGTGTAATGTCACACAGGGACCAGCAGAGGGCGGTGCGGGGATAATACAGGAGATGTAATGTCACACAGGGACCAGCAGAGGGCAGTGCAGAAATAATACAGGAGATGTAATGTCACACAGGGACCAGCAGAGGGCGGTGCAGAAATAATACAGGAGATGTAATGTCACACAGGGACCAGCAGAGGGCGGTGCAGAAATAATACAGGAGGTGTAATGTCACACAGGGACCAGCAGAGGGCGGTGCGGGGATAATACAGGAGATGTAATGTCACACAGGGACCAGCAGAGGGCGGTGCGGGGATAATACAGGAGATGTAATGTCACACAGGGACCAGCAGAGGGCGGTGCGGGGATAATACAGGAGATGTAATGTCACACACGGACCAGCAGAAGGCGGTGCAGAAATAATACAGGAGATGTAATGTCACACAGGGACCAGCAGAGGGCGGTGCGGAGATAATACAGGAGGTGTAATGTCACACAGGGACCAGCAGAGGGCGGTGCAGAAATAATACAGGAGATGTAATGTCACACAGGGACCAGCAGAGGGCGGTGCGGGGATAATACAGGAGGAGTAATGTCACACAGGGACCAGCAGAGGGCGGTGCAGAAATAATACAGGAGGTGTAATGTCACACAGGGACCAGCAGAGGGCGGTGCGGGGATAATACAGGAGATGTAATGTCACACAGGGACCAGCAGAGGGCAGTGCGGGGATAATACAGGAGGTGTAATGTCACACAGGGACCAGCAGAGGGCGGTGCGGGGATAATACAGGAGATGTAATGTCACACAGGGACCAGCAGAGGGCAGTGCGGGGATAATACAGGAGATGTAATGTCACACAGGGACCAGCAGAGGGCAGTGCGGGGATAATACAGGAGGTGTAATGTCACACAGGGACCAGCAGAGGGCGGTGCGGGGATAATACAGGAGATGTAATGTCACACAGGGACCAGCAGAGGGCGGTGCGGGGATAATACAGGAGACGTAATGTCACACAGGGACCAGCAGAGGGCGGTGCAGAAATAATACAGGAGATGTAATGTCACACACGGACCAGCAGAGGGTGGTGCAGAAATAATACAGGAGATGTAATGTCACACACGGACCAGCAGAGGGTGGTGCAGAAATAATACAGGAGATGTAATGTCACACAGGGACCAGCAGAGGGCGGTGCGGGATAATACAGGAGGTGTAATGTCACACAGGGACCAGCAGAGGGCAGTGCAGAAATAATACAGGAGATGTAATGTCACACAGGGACCAGAAGAGGGCGGTGCGGGGATAATACAGGAGATGTAATGTCACACAGGGACCATCAGAGGGCGGTGCGGGGATAATACAGGAGATGTAATGTCACACAGGGACCAGCAGAGGGCGGTGCAGGGATAATACAGGAGATATAATGTCACACAGGGACCAGCAGAGGGCAGTGCGGGGATAATACAGGAGATGTAATGTCACACAGGGACCAGCAGAGGGCGGTGCGGGGATAATACAGGAGATGTAATGTCACACAGGGACCAGCAGAGGGCGGTGCAGAAATAATACAGGAGGTGTAATGTCACACAGGGACCAGCAGAGGGCGGTGCGGGGATAATACAGGAGATGTAATGTCACACAGGGACCAGCAGAGGGCGGTGCGGGGATAATACAGGAGACGTAATGTCACACAGGGACCAGCAGAGGGCGGTGCAGAAATAATACAGGAGATGTAATGTCACACAGGGACCAGCAGAGGGCAGTGCAGAAATAATACAGGAGATGTAATGTCACACAGGGACCAGCAGAGGGCGGTGCGGGGATAATACAGGAGATGTAATGTCACACAGGGACCAGCAGAGGGCAGTGCGGGGATAATACAGGAGATGTAATGTCACACAGGGACCAGCAGAGGGCGGTGCGGGGATAATACAGGAGATGTAATGTCACACAGTGACCAGCAGAGGGCGGTGCGGGGATAATACAGGAGATGTAATGTCACACAGGGACCAGCAGAGGGCGGTGCGGGGATAATACAGGAGGTGTAATGTCACACAGGGACCAGCAGAGGGCGGTGCGGGGATAATACAGGAGATGTAATGTCACACAGGGACCAGCAGAGGGCGGTGCGGGGATAATACAGGAGATGTAATGTCAAACACGGACCAGCAGAGGGCGGTGCAGAAATAATACAGGAGATGTAATGTCACACAGGGACCAGCAGAGGGCAGTGCAGAAATAATACAGGAGATGTAATGTCACACAGGGACCAGCAGAGGGCGGTGCGGGGATAATACAGGAGATGTAATGTCACACAGGGACCAGCAGAGGGCGGTGCAGAAATAATACAGGAGGTGTAATGTCACACAGGGACCAGCAGAGGGCGGTGCGGGGATAATACAGGAGATGTAATGTCACACAGGGACCAGCAGAGGGCGGTGCGGGGATAATACAGGAGACGTAATGTCACACAGGGACCAGCAGAGGGCGGTGCAGAAATAATACAGGAGATGTAATGTCACACAGGGACCAGCAGAGGGCAGTGCAGAAATAATACAGGAGATGTAATGTCACACAGGGACCAGCAGAGGGCGGTGCGGGGATAATACAGGAGATGTAATGTCACACAGGGACCAGCAGAGGGCGGTGCGGGGATAATACAGGAGGTGTAATGTCACACAGGGACCAGCAGAGGGCGGTGCGGGGATAATACAGGAGATGTAATGTCACACAGGGACCAGCAGAGGGCGGTGCGGGGATAATACAGGAGATGTAATGTCACACACGGACCAGCAGAGGGCGGTGCAGAAATAATACAGGAGATGTAATGTCACACAGGGACCAGCAGAGGGCGGTGCGGGGATAATACAGGAGATGTAATGTCACACACGGACCAGCAGAGGGTGGTGCAGAAATAATACAGGAGATGTAATGTCACACAGGGACCAGCAGAGGGCGGTGCGGGGATAATACAGGAGATGTAATGTCACACAGGGACCAGCAGAGGGCGGTGCGGGAATAATACAGGAGATGTAATGTCACACAGGGACCAGCAGAGGGCGGTGCAGAAATAATACAGGAGATGTAATGTCACACAGGGACCAGCAGAGGGCAGTGCAGAAATAATACAGGAGATGTAATGTCACACAGGGACCAGCAGAGGGCGGTGCGGGGATAATACAGGAGATGTAATGTCACACAGGGACCAGCAGAGGGCGGTGCGGGGATAATACAGGAGGTGTAATGTCACACAGGGACCAGCAGAGGGCGGTGCGGGGATAATACAGGAGATGTAATGTCACACAGGGACCAGCAGAGGGCGGTGCGGGGATAATACAGGAGATGTAATGTCACACACGGACCAGCAGAGGGCGGTGCAGAAATAATACAGGAGATGTAATGTCACACAGGGACCAGCAGAGGGCGGTGCGGGGATAATACAGGAGATGTAATGTCACACAGGGACCAGCAGAGGGCGGTGCAGAAATAATACAGGAGATGTAATGTCACACAGGGACCAGCAGAGGGCAGTGCAGGGATAATACAGGATATATAATGTCACACAGGGACCAGCAGAGGGCGGTGCAGAAATAATACAGGAGATGTAATGTCACACACGGACCAGCAGAGGGCGGTGCAGAAATAATACAGGAGATGTAATGTCACACAGGGACCAGCAGAGGGCGGTGCGGGGATAATACAGGAGATGTAATGTCACACAGGGACCAGCAGAGGGCGGTGCAGGGATAATACAGGAGATGTAATGTCACACAGGGACCAGCAGAGGGCGGTGCGGGGATAATACAGGAGATGTAATGTCACACAGGGACCAGCAGAGGGCGGTGCAGGGATAATACAGGAGATATAATGTCACACAGGGACCAGCAGAGGGCGGTGCAGAAATAATACAGGAGATGTAATGTCACACACGGACCAGCAGAGGGCGGTGCAGAAATAATACAGGAGATGTAATGTCACACAGGGACCAGCAGAGGGCGGTGCGGAGATAATACAGGAGGTGTAATGTCACACAGGGACCAGCAGAGGGCGGTGCGGGGATAATACAGGAGATGTAATGTCACACAGGGACCAGCAGAGGGCGGTGCGGGGATAATACAGGAGACGTAATGTCACACAGGGACCAGCAGAGGGCGGTGCAGAAATAATACAGGAGATGTAATGTCACACACGGACCAGCAGAGGGCGGTGCAGAAATAATACAGGAGATGTAATGTCACACAGGGACCAGCAGAGGGCGGTGCAGAAATAATACAGGAGATGTAATGTCACACAGGGACCAGCAGAGGGCGGTGCGGGGATAATACAGGAGATGTAATGTCACACAGGGACCAGCAGAGGGCGGTGCGGGGATAATACAGGAGGTGTAATGTCACACAGGGACCAGCAGAGGGCGGTGCGGGGATAATACAGGAGACGTAATGTCACACAGGGACCAGCAGAGGGCGGTGCAGAAATAATACAGGAGATGTAATGTCACACACGGACCAGCAGAGGGCGGTGCAGAAATAATACAGGAGATGTAATGTCACACAGGGACCAGCAGAGGGCGGTGCGGGGATAATACAGGAGATGTAATGTCACACAGGGACCAGCAGAGGGCGGTGCAGAAATAATACAGGAGATGTAATGTCACACAGGGACCAGCAGAGGGCAGTGCAGAAATAATACAGGAGATGTAATGTCACACAGGGACCAGCAGAGGGCGGTGCGGGGATAATACAGGAGGTGTAATGTCACACAGGGACCATCAGAGGGCGGTGCGGGGATAATACAGGAGATGTAATGTCACACAGGGACCAGCAGAGGGCGGTGCGGGGATAATACAGGAGATGTAATGTCACACAGGGACCAGCAGAGGGCGGTGCGGGGATAATACAGGAGATGTAATGTCACACAGGGACCAGCAGAGGGCAGTGCAGAAATAATACAGGAGGTGTAATGTCACACAGGGACCAGCAGAGGGCGGTGCGGGGATAATACAGGAGGTGTAATGTCACACAGGGACCAGCAGAGGGCGGTGCGGGGATAATACAGGAGATGTAATGTCACACAGGGACCAGCAGAGGGCGGTGCGGGGATAATACAGGGGATGTAATGTCACACAGGGACCAGCAGAGGGCGGTGCGGGGATAATACAGGAGATGTAATGTCACACAGGGACCAGCAGAGGGCGGTGCGGGGATAATACAGGAGATGTAATGTCACACAGGGACCAGCAGAGGGCGGTGCAGAAATAATACAGGAGGTGTAACGTCACACAGGGACCAGCAGAGGGCGGTGCGGGGATAATACAGGAGGTGTAATGTCACACAGGGACCAGCAGAGGGCGGTGCGGGGATAATACAGGAGATGTAATGTCACACAGGGACCAGCAGAGGGCGGTGCGGGGATAATACAGGAGGTGTAATGTCACACAGGGACCAGCAGAGGGCAGTGCGGGGATAATACAGGAGATGTAATGTCACACAGGGACCAGCAGAGGGCGGTGCAGGGATAATACAGGAGATATAATGTCACACAGGGACCAGCAGAGGGCGGTGCGGGGATAATACAGGAGATGTAATATCACACAGGGACCAGCAGAGGGCGGTGCAGAAATAATACAGGAGATGTAATGTCACACAGGGACCAGCAGAGGGCGGTGCAGGGATAATACAGGAGATATAATGTCACACAGGGACCAGCAGAGGGCGGTGCGGGGATAATACAGGAGATGTAATGTCACACAGGGACCAGCAGAGGGCGGTGCAGAAATAATACAGGAGGTGTAATGTCACACAGGGACCAGCAGAGGGCGGTGCAGAAATAATACAGGAGATGTAATGTCACACAGGGACCAGCAGAGGGCGGTGCAGGGATAATACAGGAGATATAATGTCACACAGGGACCAGCAGAGGGCAGTGCGGGGATAATACAGGAGATGTAATGTCACACACGGACCAGCAGAGGGCGGTGCGGGGATAATACAGATGTAATGTCACACAGGGACCAGCAGAGGGCGGTGCAGAAATAATACAGGAGGTGTAATATCACACAGGGACCAGCAGAGGGCGGTGCAGAAATAATACAGGAGATGTAATGTCACACAGGGACCAGCAGAGGGCGGTGCAGGGATAATACAGGAGATATAATGTCACACAGGGACCAGCAGAGGGCAGTGCGGGGATAATACAGGAGATGTAATGTCACACACGGACCAGCAGAGGGCGGTGCGGGGATAATACAGGAGGTGTAATGTCAGACAGGGACCAGCAGAGGGCGGTGCGGGGATAATACAGGAGATGTAATGTCACACAGGGACCAGCAGAGGGCGGTGCGGGGATAATACAGGAGATGTAATGTCACACAGGGACCAGCAGAGGGCGGTGCGGGGATAATACAGGAGATGTAATGTCACACAGGGACCAGCAGAGGGCGGGGATAATACAGGAGATGTAATGTCACACAGGGACCAGCTGAGGGCGGTGCAGAAATAATACAGGAGATGTAATGTCACACAGTGACCAGCAGAGGGCGGTGCGGGGATAATACAGATGTAATGTCACACAGGGACCAGCAGAGGGCGGTGCGGGGATAATACAGGAGATGTAATGTCACACAGGGACCAGCAGAGGGCGGTGCGGGGATAAAACAGGAGATGTAATGTCACACATGGACCAGCAGAGGGCAGTGCGGGGATAATACAGGAGGTGTAATGTCACACAGGGACCAGCAGAGGGCGGTGCGGGGATAATACAGGAGGTGTAATGTCACACAGGGACCAGCAGAGGGCGGTGCGGGGATAAAACAGGAGGTGTAATGTCACACAGGGACCAGCAGAGGGCGGTGCGGGGATAATACAGGAGATGTAATGTCACATAGGGACCAGCAGAGGGCGGTGCGGGGATAATACAGGAGATGTAATGTCACACAGGGACCAGCAGAGGGCGGTGCGGGGATAATACAGGAGATGTAATGTCACACAGGGACCAGCAGAGGGCGGTGCAGGGATAATACAGGAGGTGTAATGTCACACAGGGACCAGCAGAGGGCGGTGCGGGGATAATACAGGAGATGTAATGTCACACAGTGAGCAGCAGAGGGCGGTGCGGGGATAATACAGATGTAATATCACACAGGGACCAGCAGAGGGCGGTGCGGGGATAATACAGGAGATGTAATGTCACACAGGGACCAGCAGAGGGCGGTGCAGGGATAATACAGGAGGTGTAATATCACACAGGGACCAGCAGAGGGCGGTGCGGGGATAATACAGATGTAATGTCACACAGGGACCAGCAGAGGGCGGTGCGGGGATAATACAGATGTAATGTCACACAGGGACCAGCAGAGGGCAGTGCAGGGATAATACAGGAGATGTAATGTCACACAGGGACCAGCAGAGGGCAGTGCAGGGATAATACAGGAGATGTAATGTCACACAGTGACCAGCAGAGGGCGGTGCAGGGATAATACAGGAGATGTAATGTCACACAGTGACCAGCAGAGGGCGGTGCAGGGATAATACAGGAGATGTAATGTCACACACGGACCAGCAGAGGGCGGTGCGGGGATAATACAGGAGATATAATGTCACACAGGGACCAGCAGAGGGCGGTGCAGAAATAATACAGGAGATGTAATGTCACACAGGGACCAGCAGAGGGCGGTGCAGAAATAATACAGGAGATGTAATGTCACACAGGGACCAGCAAAGGGCGGTGCGGAGATAATACAGGAGGTGTAATGTCACACAGGGACCAGCAGAGGGCGGTGCGGAGATAATACAGGAGGTGTAATGTCACACAGGGACCAGCAGAGGGCGGTGCAGAAATAATACAGGAGGTGTAATGTCACACAGGGACCAGCAGAGGGCGGTGCGGGGATAATACAGGAGATGTAATGTCACACAGGGACCAGCAGAGGGCGGTGCAGAAATAATACAGGAGGTGTAATGTCACACAGGGACCAGCAGAGGGCGGTGCGGGGATAATACAGGAGATGTAATGTCACACAGGGACCAGCAGAGGGCGGTGCAGGGATAATACAGGAGATGTAATGTCACACAGGGACCAGCAGAGGGCGGTGCGGGGATAATACAGGAGATGTAATGTCACACAGGGACCAGCAGAGGGCGGTGCGGGGATAATACAGGAGGTGTAATGTCACACAGGGACCAGCAGAGGGCGGTGCGGGGATAATACAGGAGATATAATGTCACACAGGGACCAGCAGAGGGCGGTGCAGAAATAATACAGGAGATGTAATGTCACACACGGACCAGCAGAGGGCGGTGCAGAAATAATACAGGAGATGTAATGTCACACAGGGACCAGCAGAGGGCGGTGCGGAGATAATACAGGAGGTGTAATGTCACACAGGGACCAGCAGAGGGCGGTGCGGAGATAATACAGGAGGTGTAATGTCACACAGGGACCAGCAGAGGGCGGTGCAGAAATAATACAGGAGATGTAATGTCACACACGGACCAGCAGAGGGCGGTGCAGAAATAATACAGGAGATGTAATGTCACACACGGACCAGCAGAGGGCGGTGCAGAAATAATACAGGAGATGTAATGTCACACAGGGACCAGCAGAGGGCGGTGCGGAGATAATACAGGAGGTGTAATGTCACACAGGGACCAGCAGAGGGCGGTGCGGAGATAATACAGGAGGTGTAATGTCACACAGGGACCAGCAGAGGGCGGTGCGGAGATAATACAGGAGGTGTAATGTCACACAGGGACCAGCAGAGGGCGGTGCGGGGATAATACAGGAGATGTAATGTCACACAGGGACCAGCAGACGGCGGTGCGGAGATAATACAGATGTAATGTCACACAGGGACCAGCAGAGGGCGGTGCGGGGATAATACAGGAGGTGTAATGTCACACAGGGACCAGCAGAGGGCGGTGCAGAAATAATACAGGAGGTGTAATGTCACACAGGGACCAGCAGAGGGCGGTGCGGGGATAATACAGGAGATGTAATGTCACACAGGGACCAGCAGAGGGCGGTGCGGGGATAATACAGGAGATGTAATGTCACACAGGGACCAGCAGAGGGCGGTGCAGAAATAATACAGGAGGTGTAATGTCACACAGGGACCAGCAGAGGGCGGTGCGGGGATAATACAGGAGATGTAATGTCACACAGGGACCAGCAGAGGGCGGTGCGGGGATAATACAGGAGATGTAATGTCACACAGGGACCAGCAGAGGGCGGTGCGGGGATAATACAGGAGGTGTAATGTCACACAGGGACCAGCAGAGGGCAGTGCGGGGATAATACAGGAGATGTAATGTCACACAGGGACCAGCAGAGGGCGGTGCAGAAATAATACAGGAGGTGTAATGTCACACAGGGACCAGCAGAGGGCGGTGCGGGGATAATACAGGAGATGTAATGTCACACAGGGACCAGCAGAGGGCGGTGCGGGGATAATACAGGAGGTGTAATGTCACACAGGGACCAGCAGAGGGCGGTGCAGAAATAATACAGGAGGTGTAATGTCACACAGGGACCAGCAGAGGGCGGTGCGGGGATAATACAGGAGATGTAATGTCACACAGGGACCAGCAGAGGGCGGTGCGGGGATAATACAGGAGATGTAATGTCACACAGGGACCAGCAGAGGGCGGTGCAGGGATAATACAGGAGGTGTAATATCACACAGGGACCAGCAGAGGGCGGTGCGGGGATAATACAGGAGATGTAATGTCACACAGGGACCAGCAGAGGGCAGTGCGGGGATAATACAGGAGATGTAATGTCACACAGGGACCAGCAGAGGGCGGTGCGGGGATAATACAGGAGATGTAATGTCACACAGGGACCAGCAGAGGGCGGTGCAGGGATAATACAGGAGGTGTAATGTCACACAGGGACCAGCAGAGGGCGGTGCAGAAATAATACAGGAGGTGTAATGTCACACAGCGACCAGCAGAGGGCGGTGCGGGGATAATACAGGAGATGTAATGTCACACAGGGACCAGCAGAGGGCGGTGCAGAAATAATACAGGAGGTGTAATGTCACACAGGGACCAGCAGAGGGCGGTGCGGGGATAATACAGGAGATGTAATGTCACACAGGGACCAGCAGAGGGCGGTGCAGGGATAATACAGGAGATGTAATGTCACACAGGGACCAGCAGAGGGCGGTGCAGGGATAATACAGGAGATGTAATGTCACACAGGGACCAGCAGAGGGCGGTGCGGGGATAATACAGGAGGTGTAATGTCACACAGGGACCAGCAGAGGGCGGTGCAGAAATAATACAGGAGGTGTAATGTCACACAGGGACCAGCAGAGGGCGGTGCGGGGATAATACAGGAGATGTAATGTCACACAGGGACCAGCAGAGGGCGGTGCAGAAATAATACAGGAGGTGTAATGTCACACAGGGACCAGCAGAGGGCGGTGCGGGGATAATACAGGAGATGTAATGTCACACAGGGACCAGCAGAGGGCGGTGCAGGGATAATACAGGAGGTGTAATATCACACAGGGACCAGCAGAGGGCGGTGCGGGGATAATACAGGAGATGTAATGTCACACAGGGACCAGCAGAGGGCAGTGCGGGGATAATACAGGAGATGTAATGTCACACAGGGACCAGCAGAGGGCAGTGCGGGGATAATACAGGAGATGTAATGTCACACAGGGACCAGCAGAGGGCGGTGCGGGGATAATACAGGAGATGTAATGTCACACAGGGACCAGCAGAGGGCGGTGCGGGGATAATACAGGAGGTGTAATGTCACACAGGGACCAGCAGAGGGCGGTGCGGGGATAATACAGGAGATGTAATGTCACACAGGGACCAGCAGAGGGCAGTGCGGAGATAATACAGGAGATGTAATGTCACACAGGGACCAGCAGAGGGCGGTGCGGGGATAATACAGGAGATGTAATGTCACACAGGGACCAGCAGAGGGCGGTGCGGGGATAATACAGGAGATGTAATGTCACACAGGGACCAGCAGAGGGCGGTGCGGGGATAATACAGGAGATGTAATGTCACACAGGGACCAGCAGAGGGCGGTGCGGGGATAATACAGGAGATGTAATGTCACACAGGGACCAGCAGAGGGCGGTGCAGAAATAATACAGGAGATATAATGTCACACAGGGACCAGCAGAGGGCAGTGCGGGGATAATACAGGAGGTGTAATGTCACACAGAGACCAGCAGAGGGCAGTGCAGAAATAATACAGGAGGTGTAATGTCACACAGGGACCAGCAGAGGGCAGTGCGGGGATAATACAGGAGGTGTAATATCACACAGGGACCAGCAGAGGGCGGTGCGGGGATAATACAGGAGGTGTAATGTCACACAGGGACCAGCAGAGGGCGGTGCGGGGATAATACAGGAGGTGTAATGTCACACAGGGACCAGCAGAGGGCGGTGCGGGGATAATACAGGAGATATAATGTCACACAGGGACCAGCAGAGGGCAGTGCGGGGATAATACAGGAGGTGTAATGTCACACAGAGACCAGCAGAGGGCGGTGCGGGGATAATACAGGAGATGTAATGTCACACAGGGACCAGCAGAGGGCGGTGCGGGGATAATACAGGAGATGTAATGTCACACAGAGACCAGCAGAGGGCGGTGCGGGGATAATACAGGAGATGTAATGTCACACAGTGACCAGCAGAGGGCAGTGCGGGGATAATACAGGAGATGTAATGTCACACAGGGACCAGCAGAGGGCGGTGCAGAAATAATACAGGAGGTGTAATGTCACACAGGGACCAGCAGAGGGCGGTGCAGGGATAATACAGGAGGTGTAATGTCACACAGAGACCAGCAGAGGGCGGTGCGGGGATAATACAGGAGATGTAATGTCACACAGGGACCAGCAGAGGGCGGTGCGGGGATAATACAGGAGATGTAATGTCACACAGGGACCAGCAGAGGGCGGTGCGGGGATAATACAGGAGGTGTAATGTCACACATGGACCAGCAGAGGGCGGTGCGGGGATAATACAGGAGATGTAATGTCACACAGGGACCAGCAGAGGGCGGTGCGGGGATAATACAGGAGATGTAATGTCACACAGGGACCAGCAGAGGGCGGTGCGGGGATAATACAGATGTAATGTCACACAGGGACCAGCAGAGGGCGGTGCGGGGATAATACAGGAGATGTAATGTCACACAGGGACCAGCAGAGGGCGGTGCGGGGATAATACAGGAGATGTAATGTCACACAGGGACCAGCAGAGGGCGGTGCGGGGATAATACAGGAGATGTAATGTCACACAGGGACCAGCAGAGGGCGGGGATAATACAGGAGATGTAATGTCACACAGGGACCAGCAGAGGGCGGTGCGGGGATAATACAGGAGATGTAATGTCACACAGGGACCAGCAGAGGGCGGTGCGGGGATAATACAGGAGGTGTAATATCACACAGGGACCAGCAGAGGGCGGTGCGGGGATAATACAGATGTAATATCACACAGTGAGCAGCAGAGGGCGGTGTCTTAGTTACCGTACGTTCTCCGCTTCCTCTTGCGCAGGACACAGGTCAGATAGTCGCGGCCTTCCGGTGACTGCAGCCAGTCCGGTGTGATCAGACTGTCGGGTTTGCGCACAGGAATCTTGGACATGTTACCGTTCACACATCCGAGACGCTGCTGTATAAGGACTAGGAGAGCTGTCGCAGGAAAATGACGTCAGCAGTAAGACTCACGTGAATAAGCTGCACGAGTCACGTGATACGCAGTTGTCCGTTACGGCCACGCCCATTAAAGTAAACGAGCGTTACGTCAGGCGTCCTGTGTCACCTCCATGTTTTTGCTCCCGCTGTCACCTCATGTCTCCGCACTGGGAGCCGCTAGTAATGTGACCGCCGTGCAGAAATAATGGAGACCACACGCCGCTGGCCCCTCCCCCCATACTCTACTGCCCGTCACCCCACAGGCTTATGACACACACACCCTGCACCTAACCTCCCGCTATTCCCCCCCCCCCTCACACAGTCGATCCTCACAGTCCCCCCTTCACCCACAGACACACCCTCCCCCTTGCCACACACATACTCCCCCCCACACACCGTCCCATCGCCACACACACCCCCCACAGTCCCCCCTCGACCCAAACCGCCCCCTCCTCGCCCAACACACTCCCCCTTCACCCCACACACACCGTCCCATACAGTCCCTCCCTCGCCCCACACACACAGTCCCCCTTCACCCCACACACACTGTCCCATCGGCCCACACAGTCCCTCCCTCGCCCCACACACATCGTCCCCCCCTCGCCCCACACACACAGTCCCATCGCCACATCCTGTTCGACCCACACACACTCCCCCTTCCCACACTCACCCCTTACACACGTCCCCCCCACACCTTCCCCCTTTGCCCTGCACACTCCCCCCTCGCCCCACACACACGGTCCCATTGCCACATCCTGTTCGACCCACACACACTCCCCCTTCCCACACTCACCCCTTACACACAACGTCCCCCCCACACCTTCCCCCTTTGCCCTGCACACTCCCCCCTCACACACTGTCCCCCCCTCGCCCCGCACACACACACCCCGCACCCCTCGCCACACACCGTCCCCCCCTCACCTCACAAACACTGCCCCTCACACACCATCCCCCTCGCCCCGCACTCTCACCCCCTCATCCCACACACTCAACCCTTACACATCATCCCCTCGCCACACCCCCCCCCACACAGTCCCCCCTTGATCCAAACTGCCCCCTCCTTGCCCAACACACTCCTCCCTCGCCCCACACCCCTTACACACACCGTCCCCCCCTCGCCCACACACACCGTCCTCCCTCACCTACACACACGCCATCCTCCCTCACCCTACACACACTGTTCCCCTCACGCCACACCCCTTACACACATCATCCCCCCTCGCCACTCACCCTTTACACACAACGTCCCCCCACCCCATCCCCCTGCACACTCTGTCACACACACTGCCCCCTCACACACCATCTCCTCGCTCCGCACACTCCCCCCTCACACACCGTCCACCCCTCGTCCCACAGTCCCTTCACACACCGTCCCCCTCACAATACCTTCTCACACACCGTCCCCCCTCACAATACCTTCTCACACACCGTCCCCCCTCGCCCCGCACTCCCCTCACAATCGCTTCTCACACCGTCCACCCCTGCCCCACACTCCCCCCTCACACCATCCTTCCTCGTCCAGCACACTCCCCCCTCACACACCGTCCCCCCTCGTCCCACACAAACACCATCCCCCTCGCCCCCACACACACCGTCCCCCCTTGCCCCACAATCACCCCTTACATACACACCATCATCCCTCACAGTCCCCCCCTCGCCACACACCATCCCATCGCCCCACACCATCCCCCCTTGCCCCGTACATACTCCGTCCCACACACTCCCCCTCACCGTCCCATCGCGACACACCCTCTTCGACCCACACACGTCCCCCCTCGCCCCGCACACTGTCCCACCTCGCCCCACACTCCCTCACTGTCCCCCTCGCCCTGTACATACTCCATCCCACACACATCATCCCCCCTTACCCTCACACACACTTCCCCCCGCCACACTCACCCCTTACACACGTCACCCCACACTTCCCCCCCCCCTTGCCCCACACTCCCCCTCGCCCCGCACACTCCCCCGACAAACACCCCGTGCCCCACACTGTCCAATCACCACACCGTCCCCTCGCCCCACACACTGCCCACTCACACACCATCTCCTTGCCCCGCACACTCCCCCTCACACCATGTCCCCCTCACAATCCCTTCTCACACACCGTCCACCCCTGCCCCACACACCATCCCCCTCGTCCCACACACACACTCAGTCACCCCTTGCCCAACACACCCCCCCTCACATACACACCGTCCCCCCCCTAGCTCCTCACACACTTGACTCACGTGAATAAGCTGCACGAGTCACGTGATACGCAGGTGTCCGTTACGGTCACGCCCATTAAAGTAAACGAGCGTTACGTCAGGCGTCCTGTGTCACCTCCATGTTTCTTCTCCCGCTGTCACCTAATGTCTCCGCACTGGGAGCCGCTAGTAATGTGACCGCCGTGGCAGAACTAATGGAGACCACACGCCGCTGGCCCCTCCCCCCATACTCTACTGCCCGTCACCCCACAGGCTTATGACACACACACACCCCTGCACATAACCTCCCACTATTTTGCCCCCGCCCCCCCACACATACGCTGCCACCCCCTACACAGACACTGCCCCTTCCCACCACACACACTGTTACCACACCGTTCCCCCTCACACCCCCCTTGCATATGCTGTCCCCCCTTGCCCCGCACACACACCATCCCCCCTCGGCCCGCACCCCTTACACACCGTCCCCCCTCTCCTGCACACACTCCCCTCCATCACACACTCCCCCCTCACCCCACACGTTCCCCCTCACCCACCGCCCCCTTGCCACTCACCCCTTACACACACACCGCCCCCCCCTCGCCACACCCCCTTTGAGCCACACACCGCCCCCTCACTCCCCCCGCACTCACCCCCTTGCCCCGTACACACTCCCCCCTCACACGATCCCCCCCTCGCCCCACACACACACCCCCTCTCGCCCAACACTCCCACCCTAACACTCTCCCCCGCCACACTCACCCCTCACACACACCGTCCCTTCGCCCTGCAAACTCTCCCCCCTCACACACTGTCCCCCCCTCACCCCACACAAACCCCTTTCACACACTCCCCCCCCCCTTGCCCGGCACACGCCATCTTCTCGCCCCGCACACTCCCCCCTCATTTACAACATCCCCCCCTCGCACCGTCCCGCCCTCACCCCACACACACACCCCCCACACACACCGTCCAACCCCCAGCCCCTCACACTCCCCCCTCGTCCCACACACCATCCCCCCTTGCCCAACACCCCCCCCTTGCCCCAAACAGTCCCCCCTCTTCGCCCCACACACCCCTCTCACACACCGTCCCCTCACAGACGGTCCCCCCCCCCCCTTGCCGCACACTCCCTCCTCACACACACATACACCGTCCCCCCTCACACACACTCTCCCCCGCTCCTCTGCCTCCTTTGGTTCATCTTCCCCTGAGAACTGAGGGATGTGGTGTTTTTAGTCTGTTGGGGGCGGCCGCTCCCCTCCGCGGATGTTATTCGGGGGTCTTCGCCTTCCGCCTCCTCAGGGGTCGGCGTTTGTGCTGTTATTTAGACTCATGAAGCAGTGACTGACGGCCGCAGGAGACAATCGGAACTTTATTGCGATCCGTCCCCTAATTCAGGGGCAGATACCAAGTGTGATAAAGACGCCCCCGAATCCAGGGCTGGCAGCTGCGCTGGGGGGAGCGGAGACCGGATGGTGGGGGAGGGGCGGACCATGCGGATTGTAGAAAAGAACGTAGCAATAATTTAATGAGCAGCTGGAAAGCGTCTCCCCCCAATGATCCGGCTGCAGACCCCCGCAGCATCCAGATGCAAAAGTCGCCGGCCACCGCTGCTCCCGACCACCTCCTCTCTGCAGTTAGAGGCTGCTACACTGCAAGCGCTGCAGCTGCACGGCGCCGGACAGGACGAGTGGGGGGTTATAGTTTAGGTTTGCGGTGTGGTTACCCACCCCCCTCACCACCTCCAGCCCCCCCTCACGACCACCGGCCCCCCTCACTGAGAAGCTTTCACCGCTACCAAAATAAACAAATTGTTTTTCCTCAATTTTATGCAACGAAAAACACGGCTCAGATTAGACACGAAAAATAAAAATTAAAAACAAAATTCTTCCTCCTTCGTTTCCCCAATCGCTTGTATAATGCACGGCAGGGTGGTCCGGGATTAACCCTACAACACCCAGGCCCTTCCGTACAGAGGCGATGGCCGAGCTGTGCCCCTTCTGCTCAGCCCCAGCAGCCCCTCAGCACTTGAGCCCCCTGCGCCCAACACCGGCCCCTCCATCCTCTCTAGGGACAATGGGCTCCGTAGTTTTAGAATCGGTCGTGAGTTGCTGAATATGGGGGGCTGCACCACGATTAGGAGGGTCCCTGGAGGATTTAGCACGATGCCCCGATGGCTCCCAGAATACCCCGGGCCCGTAGAGTGGTGTCCATCATAGATTGGGGCTTTGCGCGTGTTGCAGACCATTGCAGAGAGGGGGTCACATCAGGATGGAGCCGGGGGGCCGCGCGCGCTCATATTATTGGGCACATGGTGTAAAGAGGGGGCAGGAGGGGAACATCTCCGTGAAAAGTGGCGGCCAGATTATCTCTTGGCTCTTACGAAATACAAGGCGTTGGTTTTGGGGTAATATTTCATGTTCTGTTTTTTGTCCATGAGACCCCCAAAAATAATGAGTTCCCCTCGGCCTTGCACGACCGTGTGCAGACTGGTCTCGGGGGGTCCCACCACAGAGCTATTGCTGAACACCTTCCATTTTACTCGGCCCCGTTCGCGGGGCCCCTGAATGTCCAAGGCGTACATCTGCATGGGTTTGCAGTTCATGCTCTGATATAAGGGCTTCCCCACATTCAGCGACTGGGGCGGGTGATGTCCTAGACGACGGGCGATGGTAGGCAGGGAATGGCCGTCACTCTGGGCCGGGGCGGGCCGTGCTGAGGCGGCTTCCGAGCCGCTGCTGGGAGATCCTGGGGAGGTGAGGGTGGGAGGGCTGACGGGGTTAGCGGCCACCTGGGATGAGGATGTGACCAGGGCACGAACAGCTTCCAGACCCCGCCGAAGGGCCCCAGGCGACACCGCTCCAGACAGCGTGGACGTAATGTGCGGGGGCGTGTGCACGCCATTGGTCAGTTCAGGGGGGTTTCTACTTGCAGGGTCCAGATCTAAGTCCCCCCGTTTCCATGTGCAATCCTCCGCACCGAGACATAAATCCTTCTGCTCCGGCAGAGACCCCCGGCGTGGAGGAGGAATGGGGGCTGCCTTATGTTCACAGCTGTCAGCAGCAGAGGGAGAAGTCACCGGCAAGGGGCTGTCCATGGCTGCCGCCGGTGATATACTGCCCCCATTAAGGACAGGAGACAGACCATCGCTCCTGGCGGGGGAGAGGCTGCCCTCGCGGGAACTACCTCCGGTCTGCCGTGGGGGCCGGGGCCTGAGAGTTCCCCAGCGGCCATTCACACAAGGGGCTTCATCAGGCGCTCGCACCGGGGAGTGTGATCGGTATTCTCTGGTCTCCGGTGCCAGGGCAGGTGGAGTCGCACTGATCGGGGACGGACGGGAATTCAAGCTTGGACTGAGAGGAGCGCGGCCGCTGGGCGCCTGGCTGAACACCACCACACACTGGCCGACCTGTGAGGGATGGAGGAAACGTGGTCACCATTCTGGGCTCAGCGAGCGAGACGTCCTGCAGGCCTCAGGGGCACTTACCCTACAAGCCGGGTGGCACCACAGCTCCGGGGCTCCGTGCTCCTCATTTTCCACCTTCAGCTGCTGCCAGGTCCAGGGGCTCGTGTTCATGTGCAGGAGCCAGGCGTCCTTAAAGAGCTGAAACCAGAAACGTTCCTGCAGTCAGTGACACGGACACGGGGTGCTACACGGGCCGGGACACGGCCACTCACCGCATTGGGTCCTCCGCAGCCGCCCAGGATCAGGATCGTCTCGCTGTCAATCACTATCTGTACGAGGGACAGAATCAGGTTATGTTCCCGCGTGACCCAATGTGAGGGGAGGACATGACGCCGAGCGTACCTGGGACTGTCCTCCGCGGGGGTGCGGGCAGGGACCCGAGATGTTGGGCTTGGACCACGACCACTGCTCCATGTCGAGCACCCAGACATCACTACTCCTGGAAGGCAAGATCATTCTTATGCATCTACGGGTGACATCTTGGGCCACATTCACACTAGTGAAGAGCTCCGGTGAGGTCTAATGGACAAACGTCCGACCACTTTCCATCTGTGTCCTTCAGACTTCTCTATTGTGTCCAGTAAAGAAGGACTGATGGTAATGAGTGCGCACGTCTCCATCATGGGACCTGGTCGCGGGTGACGTGTACTGGACACCGGCTCCAGGAATGAAGAGAATGGCCCCGTGACGAGATTCCCAGCGCTCTGCTGCAGTGTGAACGTGGCCTTCCTGTCGCCTCTTTCACCTCCGATCCGTCCTCTGCGAAGAGCCGCTCTTCCCCGGTGAGTCGTCTCCCTGGAGAGCAGCGGACGGATCGCAGGGGAAAGAACTAAAAGATAAAAACCACGAGAAGCCGTCACATTATGGCCTCCGGTCACATAACAGAGCGCAACTGGGTGGCTAATGGGGCGAGACAATGTTTGATGGTACGAAGACCACCCATGCAGCCAGGGCCCATGAGGTCTAGGGGGCAAAAGGGCCGACAAATTGGGGTATCTAAATCCAACAGTATTAAGACAAAGCTAGCAGCGAAAAGGTCCTAAAAACACATGTAGAGGACACCATGGAGGAGGCCTCATGGGCATCGCCAACATCCGAGGCCCGGTGACGCGGCTGCTCTGGGCAGGTGTGTGGCGCCGGGGCAGTCACGGCGGCTCTGGGTCAGTCAGGTGGTGGCGCTGGGGCAGTCACAGTGGCTCTGGGTCAGTCAGGTGGTGGCGCTGGGCAGGTGCGTGGCCCTGGGAAGGTCACTGCGGCTCTAAATGCGATTGTTCGTGTGGCCGTGGTCTATACCAGAGGTCCCCAACTCCAGTCCTCAAGGCCCACCAACAGGTCATGTTTTCAGGATTTCCTTTGCATTGCACAGGTGATGCAATTATTACCTGGGCAAGACTAAGGAAATCCTGAAAACATGACATGTTGGTGGGCCTTGAGGACTGGAGTTGGGGACCCCTGGTCTATACTATGAAGACGCCGTCTGGTACAAACTATGTGTGTTTTATCCATTAAACCCTATCCACCTACTAGTCCATCCTGATTGTGCGGACCCCTGCGGACCCCACCAGGGAGGGATTTCTGTATGCGCCTCTCTTGTTTATGTGTCTCCCCCATGCTGTTGGCCACACCCCGACATTGGTATCGTAGGTGAACACAAAGTCATCTTACATTTGTCGAGAACCTAGAGATCCCCCGAAGACGATCATCTTGTCTCCAATCACACAGGACGAATGGCCGGCCATCGGTGGGGGGCCGTGGGTGGTCACAATGCAGTTCCACCTGGAAAGACGACATGCGGTTATTGCAGAAAAGCTGTGAAGAGATGGGGGCCATGATGGGGGGATCACATCTTACCAGTTCTTAGATGGGGAGTACGTAT
This sequence comes from Ranitomeya imitator, assembly GCF_032444005.1. Classification (NCBI taxonomy): domain Eukaryota; kingdom Metazoa; phylum Chordata; class Amphibia; order Anura; family Dendrobatidae; genus Ranitomeya; species Ranitomeya imitator. The sequence goes on from NC_091291.1 coordinate 4,180,287, forward strand.
GGATTTCATCAAAGAAGCGTTCGGGCTGATGTAAGGGGTACGGGCTGGGCCGCGTCCAGCCCCCGAACAGAACCAGCAGCTCCTTGTACACGACCAGTGTGGCCCCGGCCTTGGGGGACGGATAGGAACCTGGGAACCAGAGAGGAGTCAGATCAGTGCGGCCAGCGACGCGAGGGTGAATGTGGCTGGGATTAACCCTTTCCTGCCATGTTTATTTTTTTTCCCTCCCTGCAGTCATGGGAACCCTGGGTTTGAATTTATGACAATTCTGGGGTTTTAATTTCGTTCCGGCGTCAGATGTTCTGTCGGAGGACCGGACTTTTGCTCAGAGATTATTTTTGGGGATTTGGAATAAGGGGAACAAACCTTCGTCCATGGGGGAAACCTGAACCTGAGATCATCTGATCACTCGTCCTATTGCCATACTTCAGTAAGTGGAAGAAATGTCCATCTGCTGCACAGGAGCCCCAGGATAGCGGGGGGATTCAGAGACCCCAGCAGCGATGGCAACCACTGCACGATCGAGTCATGGAAAAGAGGGGCGCTGGGCACCTTAATGAACCCTCCATTGTGTCTGCAGCACTTAAGTGACGCTGTCCATGATTGCTAGTGGCATTTAAGGGGTTACCAGCAGTGAACGGAGCCCGTACTGGTCACAGTCGGCCCCCGCTACACACCTGCACCAGACATCGTACGTCCTGTCAGAGACATCGGCGGGATGATTTCTGCACGTAGGTGCGGTATACGCTCCCATAATGTATAAATATAGGCGCCCCTCCCCAGCACCGTGTTACCATCGCCCAGACAGGAATCCAGGTCTGATGCCAGAGACTGGTGGGAAAAATTGCTGCCAAATTCCCGAGGGAATCCCGGGCAGAGAAGGGGAAGGGTCACATCTACAGACGCCCAGAAGACTGGGGAGACCACGGGGTCACGGCACAGCCGGGCGTGCGGGATCTGAGGGGACCATGCATTCAGCAGACCGAGCGATGACGACAGGCGCAGTGTTCACGGCGTGGACGCTCCAGGCAGATTTCACCAGTGACTGGGAGCCACCACTATGAAATCGCAGGGCTACAGGTCTGACACTTCACATGGCTGCGCTGCAATCAATGCCTGGTCCCATCACATTCTGGGCGATCGTCCCGTCAGGTCCCTACACGGCGAGTGCCGGCTGCGCTGTACTGCCTGCGAGTGACGCCAGCGCTCAGGGTGTGCGCGATCCGAACACGGTCGGCAGTAACATCCGCAGCCCGACCTGCACCGCGCGCCCACAGCCGGCAGAGAAGAGGCCGGACTCTCAGGAAATGGGGGGGCTCTTTTTCGCCAATTCACTGGACTTGAATTTTCCCCTGTTTTCAGTACAATATTTGATGAAATGAATGGCGACACCCGTCTGGCAACAAACACGCCCCAATACGGCCACATCGATGGGAAAACACAAACGTAAGTGGAGAAAAACAAAAATCTTCTGTTAGGAAAGGGTTAACGACGCCAGAATCACAGCACCGCGAGCAGCTGAGCGAAGGCAATTACATCTACACATCGTGTCCAAGGGAAATCCGGAGCCCACCCACGGCCGGAGCCCACCCGCGGCCGGAGCCCACCCACGGCACCTCACCTAGGCACAAGTTGCGACAGCGCCTGGGCAGCTTTCCAGAGACAATGAGCTGATGCCTGCGAACCTGCCGGCCGAGTGCTGCCAGCGGAGCAGGGTGGGACTGTGGCGCTGCCCCTCCCGTGGGATACTGCTCCGCAGCACATTCCCAGGGAGCAGCTCCCTGCTGTAGGGGAAGGGTTAATACTGAAATCTGCCATCCTGATCCCAGGGGTGTGCACGAGGCCATGTCTGTTCCTGCAATTAGGGTCACCCACAGATTACGCCCCCATTACAGAGGAGCGCGCGGGTGTCAGACCTCGGAGGATCGCCTCCTACCCTGCTGCTGATGGTCTCCAGCGTCTACATCCCCAGCTCCCATAGACGGACCCCCAGAAGCAGGGGGCACCCACCTGACGCCAGAGGACGGATCCACTCTTTGCTGTTCAGGTCCAGTCGCCACAAGTCATTGAAGGCGGCGTTACAGCTACTCTGCGTGCAGCCGCCGAACACGTACATGGACTGGTTGGGGTCGTAGTAACAAGAACCTGGGGGACAAAGCCTCATAAGTGTGACACCTGGACATTCATCCACAGCAAGAGCAGGAATACTCCCATCATCCAGCACGGAGGCCGAGCAGAGGACCCCGACCAATAGTCTCATCCTAACAACCAGCGATGACAGCAGTGGATGGCACATAGTGACGGGGGTCCGGAGACCCTCACTGCTGGCAGTGCGATACGGGCTGATCACTGGTCAGATTGCAGTGGTACAGAAGGGACCCTTTAAGAGCAGGAATGTTTAGTTCCCCCGCAGCCCGGTAGTGTTCCTGCTGTACTCACTGTGCGAGAAGCGTTGGGTTATCGGGGTCCCGGGGTACGGGTAGGTGCGGCTTTCCCACTGGATATTTCCATCATGAATGGCTTTAATGAATCCGTGATAACACTGGTGAGCGACTCCTGGAGGAAGAGGAAAAGGAAAAAAAATATATAAATATATATATATACACACACGCACAGAGTATATGCGGCGACAGGCACCAGTGTATCCCTCAGGACCGATGCAGACGGCCCCCCGTGCACAGAGAGGCACCAACCTGACACTGCCTGTAGTCACTGAGCACAATGCTGATCACAGGTATCAGTGTAATCAGTATAACGGCACCGACCTGACACGGTCTGTAGTCACTGAGCACAATCCTGATCACAGGTATCAGTGTAATCAGTATAACTGCACCGACCTGACACTGCCTGTAGTCACTGAGCACAATCCTGATCACAGGTATCAGTGTAATCAGTATAACTGCACCGACCTGACACTGTCTGTAGTCACTGAGCACAATCCTGATCACAGGTATCAGTGTAATCAGTATAACTGCACCGACCTGACACTGCCTGTAGTCACTGAGCACAATCCTGATCACAGGTATCAGTGTAATCAGTATAACTGCACCGACCTGACACTGCCTGTAGTCACTGAGCACAATCCTGATCACAGGTATCAGTGTAATCAGTATAACGGCACCGACCTGACACTGTCTGTAGTCACTGAGCACAATCCTGATCACATGTATCAGTGTAATCAGTATAACGGCACCGACCTGACACTGTCTGTAGTCACTGAGCACAATCCTGATCACATGTATCAGTGTAATCAGTATAACGGCACCGACCTGACACTGCCTGTAGTCACTGAGCACAATCCTGATCACATGTATCAGTGTAATCAGTATAACGGCACCGACCTGACACTGCCTGTAGTCACTGAGCACAATCCTGATCACAGGTATCAGTGTAATCAGTATAACGGCACCGACCTGACACTGTCTGTAGTCACTGAGCACAATCCTGATCACATGTATCAGTGTAATCAGTATAACGGCACCGACCTGACACTGTCTGTAGTCACTGAGCACATTCCTGATCACAGGTATCAGTGTAATCAGTATAACTGCACCGACCTGACACTGCCTGTAGTCACTGAGCACAATCCTGATCACAGGTATCAGTGTAATCAGTATAACGGCACCGACCTGACACTGTCTGTAGTCACTGAGCACAATCTGCCTAGACACAGACGGTGTCGGCACATCTCACCCACGCTGGCTCTGCTCCCCAGGATCTGCTACCTCCAGGATGTAAGACACCATTGTCCTTCCAGATAAGTAGTGGCTCTGTTTACCCTGATCCTCAATCTCACCTTCCTTTTCACAGCGCTAACAATTGCGGATCTCCCAGGGACACTTTACATTACACAGGGACCTTGTAACCTGACATGCTCATAGGCTTAAACAGGAACTACACTCATCCTTTCTAGTTATATGTAGGCATTCGGCGACACCTTATTACTGGTGTCTTACCCTCTGCTTTCCTCTACAGCCATACGCAATTACCATTCCCAAGCCGGGACTACGCTCACAATACCTTGGCAGGTATAACTGTTAGACCACGTCATTTCTACCATGTCTGTAGTAACCTATATTCCAAAATCAAACATAGGAGATAAACCTCTTGCCCCAGGGTCCACTAATTATGTGTATTCACACCGCATAGTACCATATTGCTCCTATATAGCCTCTGTTTTTTGTCGTACCTTACATTATATTGTTCCTTTCAGGTACCTCCGACTGGGTCCCCCATCTTAATTTTCCTAACCATCCAACATATTAAGCTATTTACCACAAGTATATCCTCTGGGTATGTTCATTGTTCTTATCCGTCGGCATGCTTTATACTTTACCTTTGCCCATCCTGACTTGTAAGGACCGCAGGGTTGATACACCCTCCTCTTGCTCCATTGGCGAAAATTCGGTCTATGTCTTTATGTTGTTGATCGGACCTTCTCAGCAAAACTCCGATGACATGCATTCGTAAAAATGTATATATGCTCTTGTGTCTTGTACATATCTATATTTGTATATTTCCTGATTGTTTCCTTTTTTTCTTGATTTACCGCAGCGATATTGTGAACAAGGCCACGAGTTGGCCGAAACGTTATTTTGCCTATCGCTTCAGCATGAATTTTCACTTGTGAATAAAACTTTACACTTATTCAAGCAACTTCAATATACGAGTGCAGTGATTACTTCATTATATGGTTTATGGGACTTTTATGACCCGTTCACTAGCACCGTGACTCACAACTGTCGAGTGCTAGCTTTCGTTATCTACTGTAGTCACTGAGCACAATCCTGACCACAGGTATCAGTGTAATCATCGGTATAACGGCACCGACCTGACACTGCCTGTAGTCACTGAGCACAATCCTGATCACAGGTATCAGTGTAATCATCGGTATAACGGCACCAACCTGACACTGTCTGTAGTCACTGAGCACAATCCTGATCACAGGTATCAGTGTAATCATCAGTATAACGGCACCGACCTGACACTGCCTGTAGTCACTGAGCACAATCCTGATCACAGGTATCAGTATAACGGCACCGACCTGACACTGCCTGTAGTCACTGAGCACAATCCTGATCACAGGTATCAGTGTAATCATCGGTATAACGGCACCGACCTGACACTGTCTGTAGTCACTGAGCACAATCCTGACCACAGGTATCAGTGTAATCATCGGTATAACGGCACTGACCTGACACTGCCTGTAGTCACTGAGCACAATCCTGATCACAGGTATCAGTGTAATCATCAGTATAACGGCACCGACCTGACACTGCCTGTAGTCACTGAGCACAATCCTGATCACAGGTATCAGTGTAATCATCGGTATAACGGCACCGACCTGACACTGCCTGTAGTCACTGAGCACAATCCTGATCACAGGTATCAGTGTAATCATCAGTATAACGGCACCGACCTGACACTGCCTGTAGTCACTGAGCACAATCCTGATCACAGGTATCAGTGTAATCAGTATAACGGCACCGACTTGACACTGCCTGTAGTCACTGAGCACAATCCTGATCACAGGTATCAGTGTAATCAGTATAACGGCACCGACTTGACACTGCCTGTAGTCACTGAGCACAATCCTGACCACAGGTATCAGTGTAATCATCAGTATAACGGCACCGACCTGACACTGCCTGTAGTCACTGAGCACAATCCTGATCACAGGTATCAGTGTAATCATCGGTATAACGGCACCGACCTGACACTGCCTGTAGTCACTGAGCACAATCCTGATCACAGGTATCAGTGTAATCATCGGTATAACGGCACCGACCTGACACTGTCTGTAGTCACTGAGCACAATCCTGACCACAGGTATCAGTGTAATCATCGGTATAACGGCACTGACCTGACACTGCCTGTAGTCACTGAGCACAATCCTGATCACAGGTATCAGTGTAATCATCAGTATAACGGCACCGACCTGACACTGCCTGTAGTCACTGAGCACAATCCTGATCACAGGTATCAGTGTAATCATCGGTATAACGGCACCGACCTGACACTGCCTGTAGTCACTGAGCACAATCCTGATCACAGGTATCAGTGTAATCATCAGTATAACGGCACCGACCTGACACTGCCTGTAGTCACTGAGCACAATCCTGATCACAGGTATCAGTGTAATCAGTATAACGGCACCGACTTGACACTGCCTGTAGTCACTGAGCACAATCCTGATCACAGGTATCAGTGTAATCAGTATAACGGCACCGACTTGACACTGCCTGTAGTCACTGAGCACAATCCTGACCACAGGTATCAGTGTAATCATCAGTATAACGGCACCGACCTGACACTGCCTGTAGTCACTGAGCACAATCCTGATCACAGGTATCAGTGTAATCATCGGTATAACGGCACCGACCTGACACTGTCTGTAGTCACTGAGCACAATCCTGATCACAGGTATCAGTGTAATCAGTATAACGGCACCGACCTGACACTGTCTGTAGTCACTGAGCACAATCCTGATCACAGGTATCAGTGTAATCAGTATAACGGCACCGACTTGACACTGCCTGTAGTCACTGAGCACAATCCTGATCACAGGTATCAGTGTAATCAGTATAACGGCACCGACTTGACACTACCTGTAGTCACTGAGCACAATCCTGACCACAGGTATCAGTGTAATCATCAGTATAACGGCACCGACCTGACACTGCCTGTAGTCACTGAGCACAATCCTGATCACAGGTATCAGTGTAATCATCGGTATAACGGCACCGACCTGACACTGTCTGTAGTCACTGAGCACAATCCTGATCACAGGTATCAGTGTAATCAGTATAACGGCACCGACCTGACACTGTCTGTAGTCACTGAGCACAATCCTGATCACAGGTATCAGTGTAATCAGTATAACGGCACCGACTTGACACTGCCTGTAGTCACTGAGCACAATCCTGACCACAGGTATCAGTGTAATCATCAGTATAACGGCACCGACCTGACACTGCCTGTAGTCACTGAGCACAATCCTGATCACAGGTATCAGTGTAATCATCGGTATAACGGCACCGACCTGACACTGTCTGTAGTCACTGAGCACAATCCTGACCACAGGTATCAGTGTAATCATCAGTATAACGGCACCGACCTGACACTGCCTGTAGTCACTGAGCACAATCCTGATCACAGGTATCAGTGTAATCATCGGTATAACGGCACCGACCTGACACTGCCTGTAGTCACTGAGCACAATCCTGATCACAGGTATCAGTGTAATCATCAGTATAACAGCACTGACCTGACACTGCCTGTAGTCACTGAGCACAATCCTGACCACAGGTATCAGTGTAATCATCGGTATAACTGCACCGACCTGACACGGTCTGTAGTCACTGAGCACAATCCTGATCACAGGTATCAGTGTAATCATCAGTATAACGGCACCGACCTGACACTGCCTGTAGTCACTGAGCACAATCCTGATCACAGGTATCAGTGTAATCATCGGTATAACGGCACCGACCTGACACTGCCTGTAGTCACTGAGCACAATCCTGATCACAGGTATCAGTGTAATCAGTATAACGGCACCGACCTGACACTGTCTGTAGTCACTGAGCACAATCCTGACCACAGGTATCAGTATAATCATCGGTATAACGGCACTGACCTGACACTGTCTGTAGTCACTGAGCACAATCCTGATCACAGGTATCAGTGTAATCATCAGTATAACGGCACTGACCTGACACTGCCTGTAGTCACTGAGCACAATCCTGACCACAGGTATCAGTGTAATCATCGGTATAACGGCACCGACCTGACACTGTCTGTAGTCACTGAGCACAATCCTGATCACAGGTATCAGTGTAATCATCAGTATAACGGCACCGACCTGACACTGTCTGTAGTCACTGAGCACAATCCTGATCACAGGTATCAGTGTAATCAGTATAACGGCACCGACCTGACACTGTCTGTAGTCACTGAGCACAATCCTGATCACAGGTATCAGTGTAATCAGTATAACGGCACCGACCTGACACTGTCTGTAGTCACTGAGCACAATCCTGATCACAGGTATCAGTGTAATCAGTACAACGGCACCGACCTGACACTGCCTGTAGTCACTGAGCATAATCCTGATCACAGGTATCAGTGTAATCAGTATAACGGCACCGACCTGACACTGTCTGTAGTCACTGAGCACAATCCTGACCACAGGTATCAGTGTAATCAGTACAACGGCACCGACCTGACACTGCCTGTAGTCACTGAGCACAATCCTGATCACAGGTATCAGTGTAATCAGTACAACGGCACCGACCTGACACTGCCTGTAGTCACTGAGCACAATCCTGATCACAGGTATCAGTGTAATCAGTATAACGGCACCGACCTGACACTGTCTGTAGTCACTGAGCACAATCCTGACCACAGGTATCAGTGTAATCATCGGTATAACGGCACTGACCTGACACTGCCTGTAGTCACTGAGCACAATCCTGATCACAGGTATCAGACGTTGAGTCTGGATGACGAGCAGAAAAGATCTTCTCAATTACTATCAATGGTAATGAGCGGGCAGACACCGGACCTGGAAACCAACCGTCTGCGAGGAGCAATCAGGGAGACGCCGCCACGACAGAGACATTTCAGGAAGTTCGGGGTGTGTAAACTTTTGCATCATATCCTTCTATTGTGCTAGATCATCCAGTGGAGAAAATGGAAGGAATTTTACAAAGTGTCTGGATCAAGCAAAGCTGCCTCTGTCCTGCGCCCGTGCAGAGCTGCGTCTCCATAATGACAGACCACACAAGCCCAGTATGGACCCCTCCCGGCGGTCCGTCCACACACGGCAGGCACCGACCGGACCCCATTATCACTAGCACAGAGGACATGGCGGCTGCAGGGCTGCACCTTACCCTTGATGAGCCGGTACCACTGCTTACACACCAGGGCGGCTGTCTTGTGCTCCTGGTACGGAGACAGGAAGGACAGGATGTATTCCAGGACCTCCTCCGGCAGCTCGCACATGGACCGCTTGTGCTTGGTCCCCCCAGACGTGGCCTGCGACTCCTCGTCCTGCTCCATGGTCCCGTCTACTGCGTCCTCTCCATCTATGGCCATGAACGCGTCATCTTCACTCTCAGAGGAGCCGGCCATGGCACGTCCTGCAAGAGAGCGGACGTCAGAGGGTTAATGGGAGAGTGACAGGGGGCAAGAAAAAGGTAAAGCTACAGCTCAGACCAGTGCAGGGGTCTCCGGACCCGTCCGCCTGAGCAGACCAGGGGCCGACCGCAGGTTGGGGGATCCGGAAGGCTCCATGCCAGACACAGAGCAGCCCCACACAAAGCCTCATGTGAGGGGACGTCCGACCACCACAGGACAGATGAGAAACAGGCGAGTGGGGGGACAAGAATGGACGGCCTGAAGCCCCCTGTGGATGGAGCAGTGGAGACCACCACACCTACAGTGTATGGAGAGAGGTCACACAGGGGACATGGGGGGCCAGCAAGTCACTCGGCTCATCTGTGCCAAAGCTGTGATACACGTTTGTGGGACAACCCCTTTAATGGAAGCCATGGCTAACAGCCGCACACCAGAGCCAATATCCCATGATGCTCTGCAAGACACAGACGTCATCTCTACAGGCCGCAGAGAGGGTCACAGGACAGGGGCCGCGTGTGACGTAAAGAGGCTCAGTACCACAGCCACAGGCCCGTTGTGCTGCGGACGATCGCCCTGGTTGGGTGAAGCCACTGCACAGCTGCAGACAATCAGCGGCGTGTGAAAGGAGGCCGAGCCGCTGGTCAGGACGATAATTAACCCTGATGCTAATGAGAGCCGCAACATTCACAGCAAACAGAAGCTCGAAAGAGGGGCACAAAGAAAGCCCCCGAGAGTCCCGACAATGACACCTCAATATCCCTGCAACACCGAATCAGGGGATCTAATACAACGAGAAGCCCCTCAGACGGGGGTCCGCGCCCCATACACCGCACTGGACAAGGAAAACCTGCGGCAAAATGAGAAGAAGATTCTCAAACAAAGTAACACTGATCAGTCCCAAAACACAGGGTGAACGAAGAAAAGAAAAATGTACATTCCATCAATAGCCGGCGACCGCCCGTCGGCCCCTTCCTCGGTAGCCGGGACCGCCCGTCGGCCCCTTCCTCGGTAGCCGGCGGCCGCCCGTCGGCCCCTTCCTCGGTAGCCGGCGGCCGCCCGTCGGCTCCTTCCTCGGTAGCCGGCGGCCGCCCGTCGGCCCCTTCCTCGGTAGCCGGCGGCCGCCCGTCGGCCCCTTCCTCGGTAGCCGGCGGCCGCCCGTCGGCCCCTTCCTCGGTAGCCGGCGGCCGCCCGTCGGCCCCTTCCTCGGTAGCCGGCGGCCGCCCGTCGGCCCCTTCCTCGGTAGCCGGCGGCCGCCCGTCGGCCCCTTCCTCGGTAGCCGGCGGCCGCCCGTCGGCCCCTTCCTCGGTAGCCGGCGGCCGCCCGTCGGCCCCTTCCTCGGTAGCCGGCGGCCGCCCGTCGGCCCCTTCCTCGGTAGCCGGAGACCGCCCGGCGGCCCCATCCTCGGCAGCCGGGAACCGCCCGTCGGCTCCATCCTCGGTAGCCGGTGACCGCCCGTCGGCTCCATCCTCGGTAGCCGGGGACCGCCCGTCGTCTCCATCCTCGGTAGCCGGGGACCGCCCGTCGGCCCCTTCCTCGGTAGCTGGGGACCGCCCGTCGGCTCCATCCTCGGTAGCCGGGGACCGCCCGTCGGCCCCTTCCTCGGTAGCTGGGGACCGCCCGTCGGCTCCATCCTCGGTAGCCGGCGAACTCAGGGATCTAAGACGTTTTCTCTCCGTCATTGTTCACATTTGTGTAGATCTGAGCTGTGAGATCATCCGTCCACATCACAGGCGCCTCCTACTGACGCCATTGTGGATGCTCAGATACCGCGACGAGATCCTGGGGCCACTCATTCACCATCATCACCTCATGTTACAGCAACGGGATGCACGGTCCCTGCACCCCCCATTGCAGAGAAATGATGCATGGCCCACCATGGTGACCCGGCCCGCTCCCCCCATACACACTGAGGGGCACCAGGCCCACTCCCCCCATTACCACACACTGAGGGGCACCAGGCCCACTCCCCCCATTACCACACACTGAGGGGCACCAGGCCCACTCCCCCCATTACCACACACTGAGGGGCACCAGGCCCACTCCCCCCATTACCACACACTGAGGGGCACCAGGCCCACTCCCCCCATTACCACACACTGAGGGGCACCAGGCCCACTCCCCCCATTACCACACACTGAGGGGCACCAGGCCCACTCCCCCCATTACCACACACTGAGGGGCACCGGGCCCACTCCCCCAGGCCCACTCCCCCTTACCACACAATGAGGGGCATCGGGCCCACTCCCCCCCTTACCACACACTGAGGGGCACCGGGCCCACTCCCCCAGGCCCACTCCCCCTTACCACACAATGAGGGGCACCGGGCCCACTCCCCCCCTTACCACACACTGAGGGGCACCAGGCCCACTCTCCCCTTACCACACACTGAGGGGCACCAGGCCCACTCCCCCTTACCACACACTGAGGGGGGCACCAGGCCCACTCCCCCTTACCACACACTGAGGGGGGCACCAGGCCCACTCCCCCCTTACCACACACTGAGGGGCACCAGGCCCACTCCCCCCATTACCACACACTGAGGGGCACCAGGCCCACTCCCCCCATTACCACACACTGAGGGGCACCAGGCCCACTCCCCCCATTACCACACACTGAGGGGCACCAGGCCCACTCCCCCTTACCACACACTGAGGGGGGCACCAGGCCCACTCCCCCCATTACCACACACTGAGGGGCACCAGGCCCACTCCCCCCTTACCACACACTGAGGGGCACCAGGCCCACTCCCCCCTTACCACACACTGAGGGGCACCAGGCCCACTCCCCCCTTACCACACACTGAGGGGCACCAGGCCCACTCCCCCCCTTACCACACACTGAGGGGCACCGGGCCCACTCCCCCCCCCTTTACCACACACTGAGGGGCACCAGGCCCACTCCCCCCTTACCACACACTGAGGGGCACCAGGCCCACTCCCCCCCTTACCACATACTGAGGGGCACCGGGCCCAATTCCCCCCCCCCCTTACCACACACTGAGGGGCACCAGGCCCACACCCCCCTTACCACACACTGAGGGGCACCAGGCCCACACCCCCCCCTTACCACACTGAGGGGCACCAGGCCCACACCCCCCCCCTTACCACACACTGAGGGGCACCGGGCCCACTCCCCCCTTACCACACACTGAGGGGCACCAGGCCCACTCCCCCTTACCACACAATGAGGGGCACCGGGCCCACTCCCCCAGGCCCACTCCCCCTTACCACACAATGAGGGGCACCGGGCCCACTCCCCCCCTTACCACACACTGAGGGGCACCAGGCCCACTCCCCCCCTTACCACACACTGAGGGGCACCGGGCCCACTCCCCCCTTACCACACACTGAGGGGCACCGGGCCCACTCCCCCCCTTACCACACACTGAGGGGCACCAGGCCCACTCCCCCCTTACCACACACTGAGGGGCACCAGGCCCACTCCCCCCTTACCACACACTGAGGGGCACCAGGCCCACTCCCCCCCTTACCACACACTGAGGGGCACCGGGCCCACTCCCCCCCCCTTTACCACACACTGAGGGGCACCAGGCCCACTCCCCCCTTACCACACACTGAGGGGCACCAGGCCCACTCCCCCCCTTACCACATACTGAGGGGCACCGGGCCCAATTCCCCCCCCCCCCCTTACCACACACTGAGGGGCACCAGGCCCACACCCCCCTTACCACACACTGAGGGGCACCAGGCCCACACCCCCCCCTTACCACACTGAGGGGCACCAGGCCCACACCCCCCCCCTTACCACACACTGAGGGGCACCGGGCCCACTCCCCCCTTACCACACACTGAGGGGCACCAGGCCCACTCCCCCTTACCACACAATGAGGGGCACCGGGCCCACTCCCCCAGGCCCACTCCCCCTTACCACACAATGAGGGGCACCGGGCCCACTCCCCCCCTTACCACACACTGAGGGGCACCGGGCCCACTCCCCCCCTTACCACACACTGAGGGGCACCGGGCCCACTCCCCCCTTACCACACACTGAGGGGCACCGGGCCCACTCCCCCCCTTACCACACACTGAGGGGCACCGGGCCCACTCCCCCCCTTACCACACACTGAGGGGCACCGGGCCCACTCCCCCCTTACCACACAATGAGGGGCACCGGGCCCACTCCCCCTTACCACACAATGAGGGGCACCGGGCCCACTCCCCCTTACCACACAATGAGGGGCACCGGGCCCACTCCCCCCCTTACCACACACTGAGGGGCACCGGGCCCACTCCCCCCCTTACCACACACTGAGGGGCACCGGGCCCACTCCCCCCCCCTTACTACACACTGAGGGGCACCGGGCCCACTCCCCCCCTTACCACACACTGAGGGGCACCGGGCCCACTCCCCCCCTTACTACACACTGAGGGGCACCGGGCCCACTCCCCCCCCTTACCACACACTGAGGGGCACCGGGCCCACTCCCCCCCCTTACCACACACTGAGGGGCACCGGGCCCACTCCCCCCCCTTACCACACACTGAGGGGCACCGGGCCCACTCCCCCCATTACCACACACTGAGGGGCACCAGGCCCACTCCCCCCATTACCACACACTGAGGGGCACCGGGCCCACTCCCCCCCCTTACCACACACTGAGGGGCACCGGGCCCACTCCCCCCCCTTACCACACACTGAGGGGCACCGGGCCCACTCCCCCCCCTTACCACACACTGAGGGGCACCAGGCCCACTCCCCCCATTACCACACACTGAGGGGCACCGGGCCCACTCCCCCCCCTTACCACACACTGAGGGGCACCGGGCCCACTCCCCCCCCTTACCACACACTGAGGGGCACCGGGCCCACTCCCCCCCTTACCACACACTGAGGGGCACCGGGCCCACTCCCCCCCCTTACCACACACTGAGGGGCACCGTTATGGCAACATTAAGTCATGGAACAATCAACCACAGGCTGAAACCAGAGACAACAGCGAGTGCAGCAAAGACATCTGACAACTGCCGGCCTGCAGCACGGAGGAGACCGTCAGCACGGAGGCGGCGCAGAGGATGACACGTCCATAACAACACTCAGCTCTCACCCGGTGAGACCGCTCTCTCCCACAGCGCGGCCGGTTCTCCCCGGTCACGGAGCCGCCATCTTCACAAGCAGCGACAGAAGAGGAAGGGCCCGAGCCGACGGGGGCGCGCACGTATACGACGATGATCACACGCACGTACTACACGCACGACACAAGCCACACGCCATGATGAGAAGGTCATTCTCCTAAAGCGCAGGCGCAGTGCAACCGTCGTGACCCGAGACGCCATATTGGGAAGGGAAGAAACAAAAACAGGAAGAGAAACACAACTGATCACATCATGCACTGACATATCCACAGTGCCCCCATAATAACAGCCTCAGAGCCCCCAACATATCCACAGTGCCCCATAATAACAGCCTCAGAGCCCCCAACATATCCACAGTGCCCCCATAATAACAGCCTCAGTGCCCCCAACATATCCACAGTGCCCCAACATATCCACAGTGCCCCCATAATAACAGCCTCAGAGCCCCCAACATATCCACAGTGCCCCATAATAACAGCCTCAGAGCCCCCAACATATCCACAGTGCCCCATAATAACAGCCTCAGTGCCCCCAACATATCCACAGTGCCCCATAATAACAGCCTCAGAGCCCCCAACATATCCACAGTGCCCCATAATAACAGCCTCAGAGCCCCCAACATATCCACAGTGCCCCATAATAACAGCCTCAGTGCCCCAACATATCCACAGTGCCCCCATAATAACAGCCTCAGTGCCCCCAACATATCCACAGTGCCCCCATAATAACAGCCTCAGTGCCCCCAACATATCCACAGTGCCCCATAATAACAGCCTCAGTGCCCCCAACATATCCACAGTGCCCCCATAATAACAGCCTCAGTGCCCCCAACATATCCACAGTGCCCCATAATAACAGCCTCAGTGCCCCCAACATATCCACAGTGCCCCATAATAACAGCCTCAGTGCCCCAACATATCCACAGTGCCCCCATAATAACAGCCTCAGTGCCCCCAACATATCCACAGTGCCCCATAATAACAGCCTCAGTGCCCCCAACATATCCACAGTGCCCCATAATAACAGCCTCAGTGCCCCAACATATCCACAGTGCCCCATAATAACAGCCTCAGTGCCCCCAACATATCCACAGTGCCCCCATAATAACAGCCTCAGTGCCCCCAACATATCCACAGTGCCCCATAATAACAGCCTCAGTGCCCCCAACATATCCACAGTGCCCCCATAATAACAGCCTCAGTGCCCCCAACATATCCACAGTGCCCCCATAATAACAGCCTCAGTGCCCCCAACATATCCACAGTGCCCCATAATAACAGCCTCAGTGCCCCCAACATATCCACAGTGCCCCATAATAACAGCCTCAGTGCCCCCAACATATCCACAGTGCCCCATAATAACAGCCTCAGAGCCCCCAACATATCCACAGTGTCCCATAATAACAGCCTCAGAGCCCCAACATATCCACAGTGCCCCATAATAACAGCCTCAGTGCCCCAACATATCCACAGTGTCCCATAATAACAGCCTCAGTGCCCCAACATATCCACAGTGCCCCCATAATAACAGCCTCAGTGCCTCCAACATATCCACAGTGCCCCATAATAACAGCCACAGTGCCCCAACATATCCACAGTGCCCCCATAATAACAGCCACAGTGCCCCAACATATCCACAGTGCCTCCATAATAACAGCCTCAGTGCCCCCAACATATCCACAGTGCCCCATAATAACAGCCTCAGAGCCCCAACATATCCACAGTGCCCCATAATAACAGCCTCAGTGCCCCAACATATCCACAGTGCCTCCATAATAACAGCCTCAGTGCCCCCAACATATCCACAGTGCCCCATAATAACAGCCTCAGTGCCCCAACATATCCACAGTGCCCCCATAATAACAGCCACAGTGCCCCAACATATCCACAGTGCCTCCATAATAACAGCCTCAGTGCCCCCAACATATCCACAGTGCCCCATAATAACAGCCACAGTGCCCCAACATATCCACAGTGCCCCATAATAACAGCCTCAGTGCCCCAACATATCCACAGTGCCTCCATAATAACAGCCTCAGTGCCCCCAACATATCCACAGTGCCCCATAATAACAGCCTCAGTGCCCCCAACATATCCACAGTGCCCCATAATAACAGCCTCAGTGCCCCAACATATCCACAGTGCCCCATAATAACAGCCTCAGTGCCCCAACATATCCACAGTGCCTCCATAATAACAGCCTCAGTGCCCCCAACATATCCACAGTGCCCCATAATAACAGCCTCAGTGCCCCCAACATATCCACAGTGCCCCATAATAACAGCCTCAGTGCCCCCAACATATCCACAGTGCCCCATAATAACAGCCTCAGTGCCCCCAACATATCCACAGTGCCCCATAATAACAGCCTCAGTGCCCCAACATATCCACAGTGCCCCCATAATAACAGCCTCAGTGCCCCCAACATATCCACAGTGCCCCCATAATAACAGCCTCAGAGCCCCCAACATATCCACAGTGCCCCATAATAACAGCCTCAGAGCCCCCAACATATCCACAGTGCCCCATAATAACAGCCTCAGTGCCCCCAACATATCCACAGTGCCCCATAATAACAGCCTCAGTGCCCCAACATATCCACAGTGCCTCCATAATAACAGCCTCAGTGCCCCCAACATATCCACAGTTCCCCATAATAACAGCCTCAGTGCCCCCAACATATCCACAGTGCCCCATAATAACAGCCTCAGTGCCCCCAACATATCCACAGTGCCTCCATAATAACAGCCTCAGTGCCCCCAACATATCCACAGTGCCCCATAATAACAGCCTCAGTGCCCCCAACATATCCACAGTGCCCCCATAATAACAGCCTCAGTGCCCCCAACATATCCACAGTGCCCCATAATAACAGCCTCAGTGCCCCCAACATATCCACAGTGCCTCCATAATAACAGCCTCAGTGCCCCCAACATATCCACAGTGCCCCATAATAACAGCCTCAGTGCCCCAACATATCCACAGTGCCTCCATAATAACAGCCTCAGTGCCCCCAACATATCCACAGTGCCCCATAATAACAGCCTCAGTGCCCCCAACATATCCACAGTGCCCCATAATAACAGCCTCAGTGCCCCCAACATATCCACAGTGCCCCCATAATAACAGCCTCAGTGCCCCAACATATCCACAGTGCCCCCATAATAACAGCCTCAGTGCCCCCAACATATCCACAGTGCCCCCATAATAACAGCCTCAGAGCCCCAACATATCCACAGTGCCCCATAATAACAGCCTCAGTGCCCCAACATATCCACAGTGCCCCCATAATAACAGCCTCAGTGCCCCCAACATATCCACAGTGCCCCATAATAACAGCCACAGTGCCCCAACATATCCACAGTGCCCCCATAATAACAGCCACAGTGCCCCAACATATCCACAGTGCCTCCATAATAACAGCCTCAGTGCCCCCAACATATCCACAGTGCCCCATAATAACAGCCTCAGTGCCCCCAACATATCCACAGTGCCCCCATAATAACAGCCACAGTGCCCCAACATATCCACAGTGCCTCCATAATAACAGCCTCAGTGCCCCCAACATATCCACAGTGCCCCATAATAACAGCCACAGTGCCCCAACATATCCACAGTGCCCCCATAATAACAGCCACAGTGCCCCAACATATCCACAGTGCCTCCATAATAACAGCCTCAGTGCCCCCAACATATCCACAGTGCCCCATAATAACAGCCTCAGAGCCCCAACATATCCACAGTGCCCCATAATAACAGCCTCAGTGCCCCAACATATCCACAGTGCCTCCATAATAACAGCCTCAGTGCCCCCAACATATCCACAGTGCCCCATAATAACAGCCTCAGTGCCCCAACATATCCACAGTGCCCCCATAATAACAGCCACAGTGCCCCAACATATCCACAGTGCCTCCATAATAACAGCCTCAGTGCCCCCAACATATCCACAGTGCCCCATAATAACAGCCACAGTGCCCCAACATATCCACAGTGCCCCCATAATAACAGCCACAGTGCCCCAACATATCCACAGTGCCTCCATAATAACAGCCTCAGTGCCCCCAACATATCCACAGTGCCCCATAATAACAGCCACAGTGCCCCAACATATCCACAGTGCCCCCATAATAACAGCCACAGTGCCCCAACATATCCACAGTGCCTCCATAATAACAGCCTCAGTGCCCCCAACATATCCACAGTGCCCCATAATAACAGCCTCAGAGCCCCAACATATCCACAGTGCCCCATAATAACAGCCTCAGTGCCCCAACATATCCACAGTGCCTCCATAATAACAGCCTCAGTGCCCCCAACATATCCACAGTGCCCCATAATAACAGCCTCAGTGCCCCAACATATCCACAGTGCCCCCATAATAACAGCCACAGTGCCCCAACATATCCACAGTGCCTCCATAATAACAGCCTCAGTGCCCCCAACATATCCACAGTGCCCCATAATAACAGCCACAGTGCCCCAACATATCCACAGTGCCCCATAATAACAGCCTCAGTGCCCCAACATATCCACAGTGCCTCCATAATAACAGCCTCAGTGCCCCCAACATATCCACAGTGCCCCATAATAACAGCCTCAGTGCCCCCAACATATCCACAGTGCCCCATAATAACAGCCTCAGTGCCCCAACATATCCACAGTGCCCCATAATAACAGCCTCAGTGCCCCAACATATCCACAGTGCCTCCATAATAACAGCCTCAGTGCCCCCAACATATCCACAGTGCCCCATAATAACAGCCTCAGTGCCCCCAACATATCCACAGTGCCCCATAATAACAGCCTCAGTGCCCCCAACATATCCACAGTGCCCCATAATAACAGCCTCAGTGCCCCCAACATATCCACAGTGCCCCCATAATAACAGCCTCAGTGCCCCAACATATCCACAGTGCCCCCATAATAACAGCCTCAGTGCCCCCAACATATCCACAGTGCCCCCATAATAACAGCCTCAGAGCCCCCAACATATCCACAGTGCCCCATAATAACAGCCTCAGAGCCCCCAACATATCCACAGTGCCCCATAATAACAGCCTCAGTGCCCCCAACATATCCACAGTGCCCCATAATAACAGCCTCAGTGCCCCAACATATCCACAGTGCCTCCATAATAACAGCCTCAGTGCCCCCAACATATCCACAGTTCCCCATAATAACAGCCTCAGTGCCCCCAACATATCCACAGTGCCCCATAACAGCCTCAGTGCCCCCAACATATCCACAGTGCCTCCATAATAACAGCCTCAGTGCCCCCAACATATCCACAGTGCCCCATAATAACAGCCTCAGTGCCCCCAACATATCCACAGTGCCCCCATAATAACAGCCTCAGTGCCCCCAACATATCCACAGTGCCCCATAATAACAGCCTCAGTGCCCCCAACATATCCACAGTGCCTCCATAATAACAGCCTCAGTGCCCCCAACATATCCACAGTGCCCCATAATAACAGCCTCAGTGCCCCAACATATCCACAGTGCCTCCATAATAACAGCCTCAGTGCCCCCAACATATCCACAGTGCCCCATAATAACAGCCTCAGTGCCCCCAACATATCCACAGTGCCCCATAATAACAGCCTCAGTGCCCCCAACATATCCACAGTGCCCCCATAATAACAGCCTCAGTGCCCCAACATATCCACAGTGCCCCCATAATAACAGCCTCAGTGCCCCCAACATATCCACAGTGCCCCCATAATAACAGCCTCAGAGCCCCCAACATATCCACAGTGCCCCATAATAACAGCCTCAGAGCCCCCAACATATCCACAGTGCCCCATAATAACAGCCTCAGTGCCCCCAACATATCCACAGTGCCCCATAATAACAGCCTCAGTGCCCCCAACATATCCACAGTGCCTCCATAATAACAGCCTCAGTGCCCCCAACATATCCACAGTGCCCCATAATAACAGCCTCAGTGCCCCCAACATATCCACAGTGCCCCCATAATAACAGCCTCAGAGCCCCCAACATATCCACAGTGCCTCCATAATAACAGCCTCAGTGCCCCCAACATATCCACAGTGCCCCATAATAACAGCCTCAGAGCCCCCAACATATCCACAGTGCCCCATAATAACAGCCTCAGAGCCCCCAACATATCCACAGTGCCCCCATAATAACAGCCTCAGAGCCCCCAACATATCCACAGTGCCCCATAATAACAGCCTCAGAGCCCCCAACATATCCACAGTGCCCCATAATAACAGCCTCAGTGCCCCCAACATATCCACAGTGCCCCATAATAACAGCCTCAGAGCCCCCAACATATCCACAGTGCCCCCATAATAACAGCCTCAGAGCCCCCAACATATCCACAGTGCCCCATAATAACAGCCTCAGTGCCCCCAACATATCCACAGTGCCCCATAATAACAGCCTCAGTGCCCCAACATATCCACAGTGCCCCATAATAACAGCCTCAGTGCCCCCAACATATCCACAGTGCCCCATAATAACAGCCTCAGTGCCCCAACATATCCACAGTGCCCCCATAATAACAGCCTCAGAGCCCCCAACATATCCACAGTGCCCCCATAATAACAGCCTCAGAGCCCCCAACATATCCACAGTGCCCCATAATAACAGCCTCAGTGCCCCCAACATATCCACAGTGCCCCCATAATAACAGCCTCAGAGCCCCCAACATATCCACAGTGCCCCCATAATAACAGCCTCAGTGCCCCAACATATCCACAGTGCCCCCATAATAACAGCCTCAGTGCCCCCATAATAACAGCCTCAGTGCCTCCATAATAACAGCCTCAGTGCCCCCAACATATCCACAGTGCCCCCATAATAACAGCCTCAGAGCCCCCAACATATCCACAGTGCCTCCATAATAACAGCCTCAGTGCCCCCAACATATCCACAGTGCCCCCATAATAACAGCCTCAGTGCCCCCATAATAACAGCCTCAGTGCCTCCATAATAACAGCCTCAGTGCCCCCAACATATCCACAGTGCCCCCATAATAACAGCCTCAGTGCACCAACATATCCACAGTGCCCCATAATAACAGCCTCAGTGCCCCCAACATATCCACAGTGCCCCCATAATAACAGCCTCAGTGCCCCCAACATATCCACAGTGCCCCATAATAACAGCCTCAGTGCCCCAACATATCCACAGTGCCCCATAATAACAGCCACAGTGCCCCCAACATATCCACAGTGCCCCATAATAACAGCCTCAGTGCCCCAACATATCCACAGTGCCTCCATAATAACAGCCTCAGTGCCCCCAACATATCCACAGTGCCCCATAATAACAGCCTCAGTGCCCCAACATATCCACAGTGCCTCCATAATAACAGCCTCAGTGCCCCCAACATATCCACAGTGCCCCATAATAACAGCCTCAGTGCCCCCAACATATCCACAGTGCCCCCATAATAACAGCCTCAGTGCCCCCAACATATCCACAGTGCCCCATAATAACAGCCTCAGTGCCCCCAACATATCCACAGTGCCCCATAATAACAGCCTCAGTGCCCCAACATATCCACAGTGCCCCCATAATAACAGCCTCAGTGCCCCCAACATATCCACAGTGCCCCATAATAACAGCCTCAGTGCCCCCAACATATCCACAGTGCCCCCATAATAACAGCCTCAGAGCCCCCAACATATCTACAGTGCCCCATAATAACAGCCTCAGTGCCCCCAACATATCCACAGTGCCCCATAATAACAGCCTCAGTGCCCCAACATATCCACAGTGCCCCCATAATAACAGCCTCAGTGCCCCCAACATATCCACAGTGCCCCCATAATAACAGCCTCAGTGCCCCCAACATATCCACAGTGCCCCATAATAACAGCCTCAGTGCCCCAACATATCCACAGTGCCCCCATAATAACAGCCTCAGTGCCCCCAACATATCCACAGTGCCCCCATAATAACAGCCTCAGTGCCCCCAACATATCCACAGTGCCCCATAATAACAGCCTCAGTGCCCCCAACATATCCACAGTGCCTCCATAATAACAGCCTCAGTGCCCCCAACATATCCACAGTGCCCCCATAATAACAGCCTCAGTGCCCCCAACATATCCACAGTGCCCCCATAATAACAGCCTCAGTGCCCCCAACATATCCACAGTGCCCCATAATAACAGCCTCAGTGCCCCCAACATATCCACAGTGCCCCATAATAACAGCCTCAGTGCCCCCAACATATCCACAGTGCCCCATAATAACAGCCTCAGTGCCCCCAACATATCCACAGTGCCCCATAATAACAGCCTCAGTGCCCCCAACATATCCACAGTGCCCCCATAATAACAGCCTCAGTGCCCCAACATATCCACAGTGCCCCCATAATAACAGCCTCAGTGCCCCCAATATATCCACAGTGCCCCATAATAACAGCCCCAGTGCCCCCAACATATCCACAGTGCCCCATAATAACAGCCTCAGTGCCCCCAACATATCCACAGTGCCCCCATAATAACAGCCTCAGTGCCCCAACATATCCAGTGCCCCCATAGTAACAGCCTCAGTGCCCCCAATATATCCACAGTGCCCCATAATAACAGCCTCAGTGCCCCCAACATATCCACAGTGCCCCATAATAACAGCCTCAGTGCCCCCAACATATCCACAGTGCCCCCATAATAACAGCCTCAGTGCCCCAACATATCCACAGTGCCCCCATAATAACAGCCTCAGTGCCCCCAACATATCCACAGTGCCCCATAATAACAGCCTCAGTGCCCCCAACATATCCACAGTGCCCCCATAATAACAGCCTCAGTGCCCCAACATATCCACAGTGCCCCCATAATAACAGCCTCAGTGCCCCCAACATATCCACAGTGCCCCCATAATAACAGCCTCAGTGCCCCCAACATATCCACAGTGCCCCATTATAACAGCCTCAGTGCCCCCAACATATCCACAGTGCCCCATAATAACAGCCTCAGTGCCCCCAACATATCCACAGTGCCCCATAATAACAGCCTCAGTGCCCCCAACATATCCACAGTGCCCCATAATAACAGCCTCAGTGCCCCAACATATCCACAGTGCCCCCATAATAACAGCCTCAGTGCCCCCAACATATCCACAGTGCCCCATAATAACAGCCTCAGTGCCCCCAACATATCCACAGTGCCCCCATAATAACAGCCTCAGTGCCCCAACATATCCACAGTGCCCCCATAATAACAGCCTCAGTGCCCCCAACATATCCATAGTGCCCCCATAATAAGAGCCTCAGTGCCCCCATAATAAGAGCCTCAGTGCCCCCATAATAACAGCCTCAGTGCCCCCAACATATCCATAGTGCCCCCATAATAACAGCCTCAGTGCCCCCATAATAAGAGCCTCAGTGCCCCCATAATAACAGCCTCAGTGCCCCCAACATATCCGCAGTGCCCCCATAATAACAGCCTCAGTGCCCCCAACATATCCACAGTGCCCCCATAATAACAGCCTCAGTGCCCCCAACATATCCACAGTGCCCCATAATAACAGCCTCAGTGCCCCCAACATATCCACAGTGCCCCCATAATAACAGCCTCAGTGCCCCCAACATATCCACAGTGCCCCATAATAACAGCCTCAGTGCCCCCAACATATCCACAGTGCCCCCATAATAACAGCCTCAGTGCCCCCAACATATCCACAGTGCCCCCATGATAACAGCCTCAGTGCCCCCAACATATCCACAGTGCCCCATAATAACAGCCTCAGTGCCCCCAACATATCCACAGTGCCCCATAATAACAGCCTCAGTGCCCCCAACATATCCACAGTGCCCCAATGATAACAGCCTCAGTGCCCCCAACATATCCACAGTGCCCCATAATAACAGCCTCAGTGCCCCCAACATATCCACAGTGCCCCATAATAACAGCCTCAGTGCCCCAACATATCCACAGTGCCCCCATGATAACAGCCTCAGTGCCCCCAACATATCCACAGTGCCCCATAATAACAGCCTCAGTGCCCCCAACATATCCACAGTGCCCCATAATAACAGCCTCAGTGCCCCAACATATCCACAGTGCCCCCATGATAACAGCCTCAGTGCCCCCAACATATCCACAGTGCCCCCATAATAACAGCCTCAGTGCACCAACATATCCACAGTGCCCCATAACAGCCTCAGTGCCCCCAAAATATCCACAGTGCCCCATAACAGCCTCAGTGCCCCCAAAATATCCACAGTGCCCCCATAATAACAGCCTCACTGCCCCCAACATGCCCACAGTGCCCCATAATAACAGCCTCAGTGCCCCCAACATATCCACAATGCCCCATAATAACAGCCTCAGTGCCCCCAACATATCCACAATGCCCCATAACAGCCTCAGTGCCCCAACATATCCACAGTGCCCCCATAATAACAGCCTCAGTGCCCCCAACATATCCACAGTGCCCCCATAATAACAGCCTCAGTGCCCCCAACATATCCACAATGCCCCATAATAACAGCCTCAGTGCCCCCAACATATCCACAATGCCCCATAACAGCCTCAGTGCCCCAACATATCCACAGTGCCCCCATAATAACAGCCTCAGTGCCCCCAACATATCCACAGTGCCCCATAATAACAGTCTCAGTGCCCCAACATATCCACAGTGCCCCCATAATAACAGCCTCAGTGCCCCAACATATCTACAGTGCCCCCATAATAACAGTCTCAGTGCCCCCAACATATCCACAGTGCCCCATAATAACAGCCTCAGTGCCCCAACATATCCACACTGCCCCATAATAACAGCCTCAGTGCCCCAACATATCCACAGTGCCCCCATAATAACAGCCTCAGTGCCCCAACATATCCACACTGCCCCATAATAACAGCCTCAGTGCCCCAACATATCTACAGTGCCCCATAATAACAGCCTCAGTGCCCCAACATATCCACAGTGCCCCATAATAACAGCCTCACTGCCCCCATGTCCACAGTGCCCCATAATAACAGCCTCAGTGCCCCAACATATACACAGTGCCCCCATGATAACAGCCTCAGTGCCCCAACACATCCACAGTGCCCCATAATAACAGCCTCAGTGCCCCAACATATCCATAGTGCCCCATAATAACAGCCTCAGTGCCCCCAACATATCCACAGTGCCCCATAATAACAGCCTCAGTGCCCCAACATATCCACAGTGCCCCCATAATTTCAGCCTCAGTGCCCCAACATATCCACAGTGCCCCATAATAACAGCCTCAGTGCCCCAACATATCCACAGTGCCCCCATGATAACAGCCTCAGTGCCCCAACATATCCACAGTGCCCCATAATAACAGCCTCAGTGCCCCCAACATATCCACAGTGCCCCATAACAGCCTCAGTGCCCCAACATATCCACAGTGCCCCATAATAACAGCCTCAGTGCCCCCATAATAACAGCCTCAGAGCCCCCAACATATCCACAGTGCCCCCATAATAACAGCCTCAGTGCCCCCAACATATCCACAGTGCCCCCATAATAACAGCCTCAGTGCCCCCAACATATCCACAGTGCCCCCATAATAACAGCCTCAGTGCCCCCAACATATCCACAGTGCCCCATAATAACAGCCTCAGTGTCCCCAACATATCCACAGTGCCCCCATAATAACAGCCTCAGTGCCCCCATAATAACAGCCTCAGTGCCCCCATAATAACAGCCTCAGTGCCCCCAACATATCCGCAGTGCCCCCATAACAGCCTCAGTGCCCCCAACATATCCACAGTGCCCCATAATAACAGCCTCAGTGCCCCCAACATATCCACAGTGCCCCCATAATAACAGCCTCAGTGCCCCCAACATATCCACAGTGCCCCCATAATAACAGCCTCAGTGCCCCCATAATAACAGCCTCAGTGCCCCCATAATAACAGCCTCAGTGCCCCCAACATATCCGCAGTGCCCCCATAATAACAGCCTCAGTGCCCCCAACATATCCACAGTGCCCCCATAATAACAGCCTCAGTGCCCCCAACATATCCACAGTGCCCCATAACAGCCTCAGTGCCCCCAACATATCCACAGTGCCCCATAATAACAGCCTCAGTGCCCCCAACATATCCACAGTGCCCCCATAATAACAGCCTCAGTGCCCCAACATATCCACAGTGCCCCCATAATAACAGCCTCAGTGCCCCAACATATCCACAGTGCCCCCATGATAACAGCCTCAGTGCCCCCAACATATCCACAGTGCCCCCATAATAACAGCCTCAGTGCCCCCAACATATCCACAGTGCCCCATAATAACAGCCTCAGAGCCCCCAACATATCCACAGTGCCCCATAATAACAGCCTCAGTGCCCCCAAGATATCCACAGTGCCCCATATTAACAGCCTCAGTGCCTCCAACATATCCACAGTGCCCCCATAATAACAGCCTCAGTGCCCCCAAGATATCCACAGTGCCCCATAATAACAGCCTCAGTGCCCCCAACATATCCACAGTGCCCCATAATAACAGCCACAGTGCCCCCAAGATATCCACAGTGCCCCATATTAACAGCCTCAGTGCCCCCAACATATCCACAGTGCCCCATAATAACAGCCTCAGAGCCCCAACATATCCACAGTGCCCCATAATAACAGCCTCAGTGCCCCCAACATATCCACAGTGCCCCATAATAACAGCCTCAGTGCCCCCAAGATATCCACAGTGCCCCCATAATAACAGCCTCAGTGCCCCAACATATCCACAGTGCCCCCATGATAACAGCCTCAGTGCCCCCAACATATCCACAGTGCCCCATAATAACAGCCTCAGTGCCCCCAACATATCCACAGTGCCCCATAATAACAGCCTCAGTGCCCCCAACATATCCACAGTGCCCCATAATAACAGCCTGAGTGCCCCAACATATCCACAGTGCCCCCATAATAACAGCCTCAGTGCCCCCAACATATCCACAGTGCCCCCATAATAACAGCCTCAGAGCCCCCAACATATCCACAGTGCCCCATAATAACAGCCTCAGAGCCCCCAACATATCCACAGTGCCCCATAATAACAGCCTCAGTGCCCCCAACATATCCACAGTGCCCCATAATAACAGCCTCAGTGCCCCAACATATCCACAGTGCCTCCATAATAACAGCCTCAGTGCCCCCAACATATCCACAGTTCCCCATAATAACAGCCTCAGTGCCCCCAACATATCCACAGTGCCCCATAATAACAGCCTCAGTGCCCCCAACATATCCACAGTGCCTCCATAATAACAGCCTCAGTGCCCCCAACATATCCACAGTGCCCCATAATAACAGCCTCAGTGCCCCCAACATATCCACAGTGCCCCCATAATAACAGCCTCAGTGCCCCCAACATATCCACAGTGCCCCATAATAACAGCCTCAGTGCCCCCAACATATCCACAGTGCCTCCATAATAACAGCCTCAGTGCCCCCAACATATCCACAGTGCCCCATAATAACAGCCTCAGTGCCCCAACATATCCACAGTGCCTCCATAATAACAGCCTCAGTGCCCCCAACATATCCACAGTGCCCCATAATAACAGCCTCAGTGCCCCCAACATATCCACAGTGCCCCATAATAACAGCCTCAGTGCCCCCAACATATCCACAGTGCCCCCATAATAACAGCCTCAGTGCCCCAACATATCCACAGTGCCCCCATAATAACAGCCTCAGTGCCCCCAACATATCCACAGTGCCCCCATAATAACAGCCTCAGAGCCCCAACATATCCACAGTGCCCCATAATAACAGCCTCAGTGCCCCAACATATCCACAGTGCCCCCATAATAACAGCCTCAGTGCCCCCAACATATCCACAGTGCCCCATAATAACAGCCACAGTGCCCCAACATATCCACAGTGCCCCCATAATAACAGCCACAGTGCCCCAACATATCCACAGTGCCTCCATAATAACAGCCTCAGTGCCCCCAACATATCCACAGTGCCCCATAATAACAGCCTCAGTGCCCCCAACATATCCACAGTGCCCCCATAATAACAGCCACAGTGCCCCAACATATCCACAGTGCCTCCATAATAACAGCCTCAGTGCCCCCAACATATCCACAGTGCCCCATAATAACAGCCACAGTGCCCCAACATATCCACAGTGCCCCCATAATAACAGCCACAGTGCCCCAACATATCCACAGTGCCTCCATAATAACAGCCTCAGTGCCCCCAACATATCCACAGTGCCCCATAATAACAGCCTCAGAGCCCCAACATATCCACAGTGCCCCATAATAACAGCCTCAGTGCCCCAACATATCCACAGTGCCTCCATAATAACAGCCTCAGTGCCCCCAACATATCCACAGTGCCCCATAATAACAGCCTCAGTGCCCCAACATATCCACAGTGCCCCCATAATAACAGCCACAGTGCCCCAACATATCCACAGTGCCTCCATAATAACAGCCTCAGTGCCCCCAACATATCCACAGTGCCCCATAATAACAGCCACAGTGCCCCAACATATCCACAGTGCCCCCATAATAACAGCCACAGTGCCCCAACATATCCACAGTGCCTCCATAATAACAGCCTCAGTGCCCCCAACATATCCACAGTGCCCCATAATAACAGCCACAGTGCCCCAACATATCCACAGTGCCCCCATAATAACAGCCACAGTGCCCCAACATATCCACAGTGCCTCCATAATAACAGCCTCAGTGCCCCCAACATATCCACAGTGCCCCATAATAACAGCCTCAGAGCCCCAACATATCCACAGTGCCCCATAATAACAGCCTCAGTGCCCCAACATATCCACAGTGCCTCCATAATAACAGCCTCAGTGCCCCCAACATATCCACAGTGCCCCATAATAACAGCCTCAGTGCCCCAACATATCCACAGTGCCCCCATAATAACAGCCACAGTGCCCCAACATATCCACAGTGCCTCCATAATAACAGCCTCAGTGCCCCCAACATATCCACAGTGCCCCATAATAACAGCCACAGTGCCCCAACATATCCACAGTGCCCCATAATAACAGCCTCAGTGCCCCAACATATCCACAGTGCCTCCATAATAACAGCCTCAGTGCCCCCAACATATCCACAGTGCCCCATAATAACAGCCTCAGTGCCCCCAACATATCCACAGTGCCCCATAATAACAGCCTCAGTGCCCCAACATATCCACAGTGCCCCATAATAACAGCCTCAGTGCCCCAACATATCCACAGTGCCTCCATAATAACAGCCTCAGTGCCCCCAACATATCCACAGTGCCCCATAATAACAGCCTCAGTGCCCCCAACATATCCACAGTGCCCCATAATAACAGCCTCAGTGCCCCCAACATATCCACAGTGCCCCATAATAACAGCCTCAGTGCCCCCAACATATCCACAGTGCCCCCATAATAACAGCCTCAGTGCCCCAACATATCCACAGTGCCCCCATAATAACAGCCTCAGTGCCCCCAACATATCCACAGTGCCCCCATAATAACAGCCTCAGAGCCCCCAACATATCCACAGTGCCCCATAATAACAGCCTCAGAGCCCCCAACATATCCACAGTGCCCCATAATAACAGCCTCAGTGCCCCCAACATATCCACAGTGCCCCATAATAACAGCCTCAGTGCCCCAACATATCCACAGTGCCTCCATAATAACAGCCTCAGTGCCCCCAACATATCCACAGTTCCCCATAATAACAGCCTCAGTGCCCCCAACATATCCACAGTGCCCCATAACAGCCTCAGTGCCCCCAACATATCCACAGTGCCTCCATAATAACAGCCTCAGTGCCCCCAACATATCCACAGTGCCCCATAATAACAGCCTCAGTGCCCCCAACATATCCACAGTGCCCCCATAATAACAGCCTCAGTGCCCCCAACATATCCACAGTGCCCCATAATAACAGCCTCAGTGCCCCCAACATATCCACAGTGCCTCCATAATAACAGCCTCAGTGCCCCCAACATATCCACAGTGCCCCATAATAACAGCCTCAGTGCCCCAACATATCCACAGTGCCTCCATAATAACAGCCTCAGTGCCCCCAACATATCCACAGTGCCCCATAATAACAGCCTCAGTGCCCCCAACATATCCACAGTGCCCCATAATAACAGCCTCAGTGCCCCCAACATATCCACAGTGCCCCCATAATAACAGCCTCAGTGCCCCAACATATCCACAGTGCCCCCATAATAACAGCCTCAGTGCCCCCAACATATCCACAGTGCCCCCATAATAACAGCCTCAGAGCCCCCAACATATCCACAGTGCCCCATAATAACAGCCTCAGAGCCCCCAACATATCCACAGTGCCCCATAATAACAGCCTCAGTGCCCCCAACATATCCACAGTGCCCCATAATAACAGCCTCAGTGCCCCCAACATATCCACAGTGCCTCCATAATAACAGCCTCAGTGCCCCCAACATATCCACAGTGCCCCATAATAACAGCCTCAGTGCCCCCAACATATCCACAGTGCCCCCATAATAACAGCCTCAGAGCCCCCAACATATCCACAGTGCCTCCATAATAACAGCCTCAGTGCCCCCAACATATCCACAGTGCCCCATAATAACAGCCTCAGAGCCCCCAACATATCCACAGTGCCCCATAATAACAGCCTCAGAGCCCCCAACATATCCACAGTGCCCCCATAATAACAGCCTCAGAGCCCCCAACATATCCACAGTGCCCCATAATAACAGCCTCAGAGCCCCCAACATATCCACAGTGCCCCATAATAACAGCCTCAGTGCCCCCAACATATCCACAGTGCCCCATAATAACAGCCTCAGAGCCCCCAACATATCCACAGTGCCCCCATAATAACAGCCTCAGAGCCCCCAACATATCCACAGTGCCCCATAATAACAGCCTCAGTGCCCCCAACATATCCACAGTGCCCCATAATAACAGCCTCAGTGCCCCAACATATCCACAGTGCCCCATAATAACAGCCTCAGTGCCCCCAACATATCCACAGTGCCCCATAATAACAGCCTCAGTGCCCCAACATATCCACAGTGCCCCCATAATAACAGCCTCAGAGCCCCCAACATATCCACAGTGCCCCCATAATAACAGCCTCAGAGCCCCCAACATATCCACAGTGCCCCATAATAACAGCCTCAGTGCCCCCAACATATCCACAGTGCCCCCATAATAACAGCCTCAGAGCCCCCAACATATCCACAGTGCCCCCATAATAACAGCCTCAGTGCCCCAACATATCCACAGTGCCCCCATAATAACAGCCTCAGTGCCCCCATAATAACAGCCTCAGTGCCTCCATAATAACAGCCTCAGTGCCCCCAACATATCCACAGTGCCCCCATAATAACAGCCTCAGAGCCCCCAACATATCCACAGTGCCTCCATAATAACAGCCTCAGTGCCCCCAACATATCCACAGTGCCCCCATAATAACAGCCTCAGTGCCCCCATAATAACAGCCTCAGTGCCTCCATAATAACAGCCTCAGTGCCCCCAACATATCCACAGTGCCCCCATAATAACAGCCTCAGTGCACCAACATATCCACAGTGCCCCATAATAACAGCCTCAGTGCCCCCAACATATCCACAGTGCCCCCATAATAACAGCCTCAGTGCCCCCAACATATCCACAGTGCCCCATAATAACAGCCTCAGTGCCCCAACATATCCACAGTGCCCCATAATAACAGCCACAGTGCCCCCAACATATCCACAGTGCCCCATAATAACAGCCTCAGTGCCCCAACATATCCACAGTGCCTCCATAATAACAGCCTCAGTGCCCCCAACATATCCACAGTGCCCCATAATAACAGCCTCAGTGCCCCAACATATCCACAGTGCCTCCATAATAACAGCCTCAGTGCCCCCAACATATCCACAGTGCCCCATAATAACAGCCTCAGTGCCCCCAACATATCCACAGTGCCCCCATAATAACAGCCTCAGTGCCCCCAACATATCCACAGTGCCCCATAATAACAGCCTCAGTGCCCCCAACATATCCACAGTGCCCCATAATAACAGCCTCAGTGCCCCAACATATCCACAGTGCCCCCATAATAACAGCCTCAGTGCCCCCAACATATCCACAGTGCCCCATAATAACAGCCTCAGTGCCCCCAACATATCCACAGTGCCCCCATAATAACAGCCTCAGAGCCCCCAACATATCTACAGTGCCCCATAATAACAGCCTCAGTGCCCCCAACATATCCACAGTGCCCCATAATAACAGCCTCAGTGCCCCAACATATCCACAGTGCCCCCATAATAACAGCCTCAGTGCCCCCAACATATCCACAGTGCCCCCATAATAACAGCCTCAGTGCCCCCAACATATCCACAGTGCCCCATAATAACAGCCTCAGTGCCCCAACATATCCACAGTGCCCCCATAATAACAGCCTCAGTGCCCCCAACATATCCACAGTGCCCCCATAATAACAGCCTCAGTGCCCCCAACATATCCACAGTGCCCCATAATAACAGCCTCAGTGCCCCCAACATATCCACAGTGCCTCCATAATAACAGCCTCAGTGCCCCCAACATATCCACAGTGCCCCCATAATAACAGCCTCAGTGCCCCCAACATATCCACAGTGCCCCCATAATAACAGCCTCAGTGCCCCCAACATATCCACAGTGCCCCATAATAACAGCCTCAGTGCCCCCAACATATCCACAGTGCCCCATAATAACAGCCTCAGTGCCCCCAACATATCCACAGTGCCCCATAATAACAGCCTCAGTGCCCCCAACATATCCACAGTGCCCCATAATAACAGCCTCAGTGCCCCCAACATATCCACAGTGCCCCCATAATAACAGCCTCAGTGCCCCAACATATCCACAGTGCCCCCATAATAACAGCCTCAGTGCCCCCAATATATCCACAGTGCCCCATAATAACAGCCCCAGTGCCCCCAACATATCCACAGTGCCCCATAATAACAGCCTCAGTGCCCCCAACATATCCACAGTGCCCCCATAATAACAGCCTCAGTGCCCCAACATATCCAGTGCCCCCATAGTAACAGCCTCAGTGCCCCCAATATATCCACAGTGCCCCATAATAACAGCCTCAGTGCCCCCAACATATCCACAGTGCCCCATAATAACAGCCTCAGTGCCCCCAACATATCCACAGTGCCCCCATAATAACAGCCTCAGTGCCCCAACATATCCACAGTGCCCCCATAATAACAGCCTCAGTGCCCCCAACATATCCACAGTGCCCCATAATAACAGCCTCAGTGCCCCCAACATATCCACAGTGCCCCCATAATAACAGCCTCAGTGCCCCAACATATCCACAGTGCCCCCATAATAACAGCCTCAGTGCCCCCAACATATCCACAGTGCCCCCATAATAACAGCCTCAGTGCCCCCAACATATCCACAGTGCCCCATTATAACAGCCTCAGTGCCCCCAACATATCCACAGTGCCCCATAATAACAGCCTCAGTGCCCCCAACATATCCACAGTGCCCCATAATAACAGCCTCAGTGCCCCCAACATATCCACAGTGCCCCATAATAACAGCCTCAGTGCCCCAACATATCCACAGTGCCCCCATAATAACAGCCTCAGTGCCCCCAACATATCCACAGTGCCCCATAATAACAGCCTCAGTGCCCCCAACATATCCACAGTGCCCCCATAATAACAGCCTCAGTGCCCCAACATATCCACAGTGCCCCCATAATAACAGCCTCAGTGCCCCCAACATATCCATAGTGCCCCCATAATAAGAGCCTCAGTGCCCCCATAATAAGAGCCTCAGTGCCCCCATAATAACAGCCTCAGTGCCCCCAACATATCCATAGTGCCCCCATAATAACAGCCTCAGTGCCCCCATAATAAGAGCCTCAGTGCCCCCATAATAACAGCCTCAGTGCCCCCAACATATCCGCAGTGCCCCCATAATAACAGCCTCAGTGCCCCCAACATATCCACAGTGCCCCCATAATAACAGCCTCAGTGCCCCCAACATATCCACAGTGCCCCATAATAACAGCCTCAGTGCCCCCAACATATCCACAGTGCCCCCATAATAACAGCCTCAGTGCCCCCAACATATCCACAGTGCCCCATAATAACAGCCTCAGTGCCCCCAACATATCCACAGTGCCCCCATAATAACAGCCTCAGTGCCCCCAACATATCCACAGTGCCCCCATGATAACAGCCTCAGTGCCCCCAACATATCCACAGTGCCCCATAATAACAGCCTCAGTGCCCCCAACATATCCACAGTGCCCCATAATAACAGCCTCAGTGCCCCCAACATATCCACAGTGCCCCAATGATAACAGCCTCAGTGCCCCCAACATATCCACAGTGCCCCATAATAACAGCCTCAGTGCCCCCAACATATCCACAGTGCCCCATAATAACAGCCTCAGTGCCCCAACATATCCACAGTGCCCCCATGATAACAGCCTCAGTGCCCCCAACATATCCACAGTGCCCCATAATAACAGCCTCAGTGCCCCCAACATATCCACAGTGCCCCATAATAACAGCCTCAGTGCCCCAACATATCCACAGTGCCCCCATGATAACAGCCTCAGTGCCCCCAACATATCCACAGTGCCCCCATAATAACAGCCTCAGTGCACCAACATATCCACAGTGCCCCATAACAGCCTCAGTGCCCCCAAAATATCCACAGTGCCCCATAACAGCCTCAGTGCCCCCAAAATATCCACAGTGCCCCCATAATAACAGCCTCACTGCCCCCAACATGCCCACAGTGCCCCATAATAACAGCCTCAGTGCCCCCAACATATCCACAATGCCCCATAATAACAGCCTCAGTGCCCCCAACATATCCACAATGCCCCATAACAGCCTCAGTGCCCCAACATATCCACAGTGCCCCCATAATAACAGCCTCAGTGCCCCCAACATATCCACAGTGCCCCCATAATAACAGCCTCAGTGCCCCCAACATATCCACAATGCCCCATAATAACAGCCTCAGTGCCCCCAACATATCCACAATGCCCCATAACAGCCTCAGTGCCCCAACATATCCACAGTGCCCCCATAATAACAGCCTCAGTGCCCCCAACATATCCACAGTGCCCCATAATAACAGTCTCAGTGCCCCAACATATCCACAGTGCCCCCATAATAACAGCCTCAGTGCCCCAACATATCTACAGTGCCCCCATAATAACAGTCTCAGTGCCCCCAACATATCCACAGTGCCCCATAATAACAGCCTCAGTGCCCCAACATATCCACACTGCCCCATAATAACAGCCTCAGTGCCCCAACATATCCACAGTGCCCCCATAATAACAGCCTCAGTGCCCCAACATATCCACACTGCCCCATAATAACAGCCTCAGTGCCCCAACATATCTACAGTGCCCCATAATAACAGCCTCAGTGCCCCAACATATCCACAGTGCCCCATAATAACAGCCTCACTGCCCCCATGTCCACAGTGCCCCATAATAACAGCCTCAGTGCCCCAACATATACACAGTGCCCCCATGATAACAGCCTCAGTGCCCCAACACATCCACAGTGCCCCATAATAACAGCCTCAGTGCCCCAACATATCCATAGTGCCCCATAATAACAGCCTCAGTGCCCCCAACATATCCACAGTGCCCCATAATAACAGCCTCAGTGCCCCAACATATCCACAGTGCCCCCATAATTTCAGCCTCAGTGCCCCAACATATCCACAGTGCCCCATAATAACAGCCTCAGTGCCCCAACATATCCACAGTGCCCCCATGATAACAGCCTCAGTGCCCCAACATATCCACAGTGCCCCATAATAACAGCCTCAGTGCCCCCAACATATCCACAGTGCCCCATAACAGCCTCAGTGCCCCAACATATCCACAGTGCCCCATAATAACAGCCTCAGTGCCCCCATAATAACAGCCTCAGAGCCCCCAACATATCCACAGTGCCCCCATAATAACAGCCTCAGTGCCCCCAACATATCCACAGTGCCCCCATAATAACAGCCTCAGTGCCCCCAACATATCCACAGTGCCCCCATAATAACAGCCTCAGTGCCCCCAACATATCCACAGTGCCCCATAATAACAGCCTCAGTGTCCCCAACATATCCACAGTGCCCCCATAATAACAGCCTCAGTGCCCCCATAATAACAGCCTCAGTGCCCCCATAATAACAGCCTCAGTGCCCCCAACATATCCGCAGTGCCCCCATAACAGCCTCAGTGCCCCCAACATATCCACAGTGCCCCATAATAACAGCCTCAGTGCCCCCAACATATCCACAGTGCCCCCATAATAACAGCCTCAGTGCCCCCAACATATCCACAGTGCCCCCATAATAACAGCCTCAGTGCCCCCATAATAACAGCCTCAGTGCCCCCATAATAACAGCCTCAGTGCCCCCAACATATCCGCAGTGCCCCCATAATAACAGCCTCAGTGCCCCCAACATATCCACAGTGCCCCCATAATAACAGCCTCAGTGCCCCCAACATATCCACAGTGCCCCATAACAGCCTCAGTGCCCCCAACATATCCACAGTGCCCCATAATAACAGCCTCAGTGCCCCCAACATATCCACAGTGCCCCCATAATAACAGCCTCAGTGCCCCAACATATCCACAGTGCCCCCATAATAACAGCCTCAGTGCCCCAACATATCCACAGTGCCCCCATGATAACAGCCTCAGTGCCCCCAACATATCCACAGTGCCCCCATAATAACAGCCTCAGTGCCCCCAACATATCCACAGTGCCCCATAATAACAGCCTCAGAGCCCCCAACATATCCACAGTGCCCCATAATAACAGCCTCAGTGCCCCCAAGATATCCACAGTGCCCCATATTAACAGCCTCAGTGCCTCCAACATATCCACAGTGCCCCCATAATAACAGCCTCAGTGCCCCCAAGATATCCACAGTGCCCCATAATAACAGCCTCAGTGCCCCCAACATATCCACAGTGCCCCATAATAACAGCCACAGTGCCCCCAAGATATCCACAGTGCCCCATATTAACAGCCTCAGTGCCCCCAACATATCCACAGTGCCCCATAATAACAGCCTCAGAGCCCCAACATATCCACAGTGCCCCATAATAACAGCCTCAGTGCCCCCAACATATCCACAGTGCCCCATAATAACAGCCTCAGTGCCCCCAAGATATCCACAGTGCCCCCATAATAACAGCCTCAGTGCCCCAACATATCCACAGTGCCCCCATGATAACAGCCTCAGTGCCCCCAACATATCCACAGTGCCCCATAATAACAGCCTCAGTGCCCCCAACATATCCACAGTGCCCCATAATAACAGCCTCAGTGCCCCCAACATATCCACAGTGCCCCATAATAACAGCCTGAGTGCCCGCAACATATCCATAGTGCCCCCATAATAACAGCCTCAGTGCACCCAACATATCCACAGTGCCCCCATAATAACAGCCTCAGTGCCCCCAACATATCCATAGTGCCCCCATAATAACAGCCTCAGTGCACCCAACATATCCACAGTGCCCCCATAACAGCCTCAGTGCCCCCAACATATCCACAGTGCCCCCATAATAACAGCCTCAGTGCCCCAACATATCCACAGTGCCCCATAATAACAGCCTCAGTGCCCCCAACATATCCACAGTGCCCCATAATAACAGCCTCAGTGCCCTCAACATATCCACAGTGCCCCATAACAGCCTCAGTGCCCCCAACATATCCACAGTGCCCCATAATAACAGCCTCAGTGCCCCCAACATATCCACAGTGCCCCATAATAACAGCCTCAGTGCCCCCAAAATATCCACAGTGCCCCCATAATAACAGCCTCAGTGCCCCCAACATATCCACAGTGCCCCCATAATAACAGCCTCAGTGCCCCCAACATATCCACAGTGCCCCCATAATAACAGCCTCAGTGCCCCCAACATATCCACAGTGCCCCATAATAACAGCCTCAGAGCCCCCAACATATCCACAGTGCCCCATAATAACAGCCTCAGTGCCCCCAACATATCCACAGTGCCCCATAATAACAGCCTCAGTGCCCCCAACATATCCACAGTGCCCCATAATAACAGCCTCAGTGCCCCCAACATATCCACAGTGCCCCATAATAACAGCCTCAGTGCCCCAAACATATCCACAGTGCCCCATAATAACAGCCTGAGTGCCCGCAACATATCCATAGTGCCCCCATAATAACAGCCTCAGTGCACCCAACATATCCACAGTGCCCCCATAATAACAGCCTCAGTGCCCCCAACATATCCACAGTGCCCCCATAACAGCCTCAGTGCCCCCAACATATCCACAGTGCCCCATAATAACAGCTACAGTGCCCAAACATATCCACAGTGCCCCCATAACAGCCTCAGTGCCCCCAACATATCCACAGTGCCCCCATAATAACAGCCACAGTGCCCCAACATATCCACAGTGCCCCATAATAACAGCCTCAGTGCCCCCAACATATCCACAGTGCCCCATAATAACAGCCTCAGTGCCCCCAACATATCCACAGTGCCCCATAATAACAGCCTCAGTGCCCCCAACATATCCACAGTGC
Source organism: Ranitomeya imitator (assembly GCF_032444005.1). Classification (NCBI taxonomy): domain Eukaryota; kingdom Metazoa; phylum Chordata; class Amphibia; order Anura; family Dendrobatidae; genus Ranitomeya; species Ranitomeya imitator. Next base: position 4,219,049 of record NC_091291.1, read on the forward strand.
CCCATAATAACAGCCTCACTGCCCCCAACATATCCACAGTGCCCCCATAATAACAGCCTCAGTGCACCAACATATCCACAGTGCCCCCATAATAACAGCCTCAGTGCCCCCAATATATCCACAGTGCCCCCATAATAACAGCCTCAGTGCCCCCAACATATCCACAGTGCCCCCATAATAACAGCCTCAGTGCCCCCAACATATCCACAGTGCCCCCATAATAACAGCCTCAGTGCCCCCAACATATCCACAGTGCCCCATAATAACAGCCTCAGTGCCCGCAACATATCCATAGTGCCCCCATAATAACAGCCTCAGTGCACCAACATATCCACAGTGCCCCATAATAACAGCCTCAGTGCCCCCAACATATCCACAGTGCCCCATAATAACAGCCTCAGTGCCCCCAACATATCCACAGTGCCCCCATAATAACAGCCTCAGTGCCCCCAACATATCCACAGTGCCCCCATAATAACAGCCTCAGTGCCCCAACATATCCACAGTGCCCCCATGATAACAGCCTCAGTGCCCCCAACATATCCACAGTGCCCCCATAATAACAGCCTCAGTGCCCCCAACATATCCACAGTGCCCCCATAATAACAGCCTCAGTGCCCCAACATATCCACAGTGCCCCCATAATAACAGCCTCAGTGCCCCCAACATATCCAGTGCCCAATAATAACAGCCTCAGTGCCCCAAACATATCCACAGTGCCCCCATAATAACAGCCTCAGTGCGCCCAACATATCCACAGTGCCCCCATAATAACAGCCCCAGTGCCCCCAACATATCCACAGTGCCCCCATAATAACAGCCTCAGTGCGCCCAACATATCCACAGTGCCCCCATAATAACAGCCCCAGTGCCCCCAACATATCCACAGTGCCCCATAATAACAGCCTCAGTGCACCAACATATCCACAGTGCCCCCATAATAACAGCCTCAGTGCCCCCAACATATCCACAGTGCCCCATAATAACAGCCTCAGTGCCCCCAACATATCCACAGTGCCCCATAACAGCCTCAGTGCCCCCAAAATATCCACAGTGCCCCCATAATAACAGCCTCACTGCCCCAACATATCCACAGTGCCCCCATAATAACAGCCTCACTGCCCTCAACATGCCCACAGTGCCCCATAATAACAGCCTCAGTGCCCCCAACATATCCACAGTGCCCCATAATAACAGCCTCAGTGCCCCAACATATCCACAGTGCCCCCATAATAACAGCCTCAGTGCCCCAACATATCCACAGTGTCCCATAATAACAGCCTCAGTGCCCCAACATATCCACAGTGCCCCCATGATAACAGCCTCAGTGCCCCAACATATCCACAGTGCCCCATAATAACAGCCTCACTGCCCCCATGTCCACAGTGCCCCCATAATAACAGCCTCAGTGCCCCAACATATCCACAGTGCCCCCATAATAACAGCCTCACTGCCCCTAACATATCCACAGTGCCCCATAATAACAGCCTCAGTGTCCCCAACATATCCACAGTGCCCCATAATAACAGCCTCAGTGCCCCCAACATCATCCTTAGTTACATAGTTTCCTCTTTTGTTATGTATAACACCATCCCTTATTACGTACCTTCCTCTCTAGTTATATATGATGCCCCCCCTCATTATATAGCTTCCTCTGCTGTTATGCACAATGCTGTCTCTTACAGTGTATTCTTGTTATTTTTGTTATTCCCAGCACCCTCTTTTATTACATAGTCCCCTCACTTCTTAGATATTAAATTACGGCTGATGGAGGAGCCAGTGAACAGACTACCAGTCCATCAGCCCCTCCATTACAAAGAAGCTTTCTCATGCTCCATCACCCGTCATTACATTATACAGCTAACAAGACAGGACGGTATGTAATAAAAAACAGGGCTCTATATAATCCAATATGTAAGGGATGGTGCTGTACACAATAAGGGAGGGCACTGTGTAATAAGGGATGGCAATATACATAATAAAGGAGACTATGTAATATATACATGTACAGTCGTGGTCAAAAGTATTCACACCCCTGCAATTCTGTCAGATAATACTCAGTTTCTTCCTGAAATGATTGTGTGAAGTAACACAATAAAGGAACATTTTGATTGAACTTGTTTGGGTCACTGCGTACGGTGCTACTGCTGCCTCACAATATACACTGCTCAAAAAAATAAAGGGAACACAAACAGCAGAATATAACTCCAAGTAAATCAAACTTCTGTGAAATCAAACTGTCCACTTAGGAAGCCACACTGATTGACAATCAATTATTGGCAATTATCAAGACCCCCTCAATAAAGGAGTGGTTCTGCAGGTGGGGACCACAGACCTCATCTCAGCACCAATGCTTTCTGGCTGATGTTTTGGTCACTTTTGAATGTTGGTTGTGCTTTCACACTCGTGGTAGCATGAGACGGACGCTACAACCCACACAAGTGGCTCAGATAGTGCAGCTCATCCAGGATGGCACATCAATGCGAGCTGTGGCAAGAAGGTTTGCTGTGTCTGTCAGCGTAGTGTCCAGAGGCTGGAGGCGCTACCAGGAGACAGGCCAGTACACCAGGAGACGTGGAGGGGGTCGTAGGAGGGCAACAACCCAGCAGCAGGACCGCTACCTCAGCCTATGTGCAAGGAGGAGCACTGTCAGAGCCCTGCAAAATGACCTCCAGCAGGCCACAAATGTGTCTGTGCAAACGGTTAGAAACCGACTCCATGAGGATGGTCTGAGTGCCCGACGTCCACAGATGGGGGTTGTGCTCACAGCCCAACACCGTGCAGGACGCTTGGCATTTGCCACAGAACACCAGGATTGGTAAATTCACCACTGGCGCCCTGTGCTCTTCACAGATGAAAGCAGGTTCACACTGAGCACATGTGACAAACGTGACAGAGTCTGGAGACGCCGTGGAGAGCGAGTTAGTAATGGTGTGGGGTGGCATTTCTTTGGGGGCCGCACAGCCCTCCATGCGCTCGCCAGAGGCAGCCTGACTGTCATTAGGTACCGAGATGAGATCCTCAGACCCCTTGTGAGACCATATGCTGGTGCGGTTGGCCCTGGGTTCCTCCTAATGCAGGACAATGCCAGACCTCATGTGGCTGGAGTGTGTCAGCAGTTCCTGCAAGATGAAGGCATTGAAGCTATGGACTGGCCGCCCGTTCCCCACACCTGAATCCGATGGAGCACATCTGGGACCTCATGTCTCGCTCCATCCACCGTCACATTGCACCACAGACTGTCCAGGAGTTGGCGGATGCTTTAGTCCAGGTCTGGGAGGAGATCCCTCAGGAGACCATCCGCCGCCTCATCAGGAGCATGCCCAGGCGTTGTAGGGAGGTCATACAGGCACGTGGAGGCCACACACACTACTGAGCATCATTTCCTTGTCTTGAGGCATTTCCACTGAAGTTGGATCAGCCTGTAACTTCATTTTCCACTTTGATTTTGAGCATCATTAGGTTTTATTGTTCTCAACACATTCCACTATGTAATGAATATTTACACCTGGAATATTTCATTCAGTGATATTCAGGATGTGGGATTTTAGTGTTCCCTTTATTTTTTTGAGCAGTGTGTGTAAAGGGGAAATGGCACAGCAGACTTCCAAAAAAGTGATGTTTATTGCCCAAACGGCGTGGCGACGTTTCGGATACAATCCTTTGTGAAGCAATGAATATTATCAAAGTGCAGGTACATATGGGTGCTCAATTCAGTACATCAATTAGTTACAAAATATTAAAAAGTATATAATGTATACAGAAAATATACAAAGTGCTCAGTGCGAAGTGACCATTCATAAAATATCATTATTACAATGACATAGCTCAGATATTGTGCACAATACAAGGAAATAGCAGAAATAAAGGAGGGGCCCAGACACATCTCCTGCACAGGGGCCCCAAGCTCGATCAGATGATTGTCTGCAGCGGTGACTGTAGGATGGGTCTGTTACCGCTGTGTCCACCCCTGGATCAGATGATTGTCTGCAGCGGTGACTGTAGGATGGGTCTGGTACCGCTGTGTCCGCCCCTGGATCAGATGATTGTCTGCAACGGTGACTGTAGGATGGGTCTGCTCTGTTACCGCTGTGTCCACCCCTGGATCAGATGATTGTCTGCAGCGGTGACTGTAGGATGGGTCTGTTACCGCTGTGTCCACCCCTGGATCAGATGATTGTCTGCAGCGGTGACTGTAGGATGGGCCTGGTCTGTTTACCGCTGTGTCCGCCCCTGGATCAGATGATTGTCTGCGGCGGTGACTGTAGGATGGGTCAGGTACCGTGTCCGACCCTGGATCAGATGATTGTCTGCAGCGGTGGCTGTGGGATGGGTCTGGTCTGTTACCGCTGTGTCCGCCCCTGGATTAGATGATTGTCTGCAGCGGTGACTGTAGGATGGGTCTGGTCTGTTACCGCTGTGTCCGCCCCTGGATCAGATGATTGTCTGCAGCGGTGACTGTAGGATGGGTCAGGTACCACTGTGTCCGCCCCTGGATCAGATGATTGTCTGCAGCAGTGGCTGTGGGATGGGTCTGGTCTGTTACCGCTGTGTCCGCCCCTGGATTAGATGATTGTCTGCAGCGGTGACTGTAGGATGAGTCTGGTCTGTTACCGCTGTGTCCGCCCCTGGATCAGATGATTGTCTGCAGCGGTGACTGTAGGATGAGTCTGGTCTGTTACCGCTGTGTCCACCCCTGGATCAGATGATTGTCTGCAGCGGTGACTGTAGGATGGCTCTGTGTTTCTGCACCTGGATCAGATGATTGTCTGCAGCGGTGACTGTAGGATGGTTCCGTGTTTCTGCACCTGGATCAGATGATTGTCTGCAGCGGTGACTGTAGGATGGGTCTGGTCTGTTTCCGCCCCTGGATCAGATGATTGTCTGCAGCGGTGACTGTAGGATGGGTCTGGTCTGTTACCGCTGTGTCCGCCCCTGGATCAGATGATTGTCTGCAGCGGTGACTGTAGGATGGGTCTGGTCTGTTATCGCTGTGTCTGCCCCTGGATCAGATGATTGTCTGCAGCGGTGACTGTAGGATGGGTCTGGTCTGTTATCGCTGTGTCTGCCCCTGGATCAGATGATTGTCTGCAGCGGTGACTGTAGGATGGGTCTGGTCTGTTATCGCTGTGTCTGCCCCTGGATCAGATGATTGTCTGCAGCGGTGACTGTAGGATGACTCTGGTCTGTTACAGCTGTGTCCGCCCCTGGATCAGATGATTGTCTGCAGCCGTGACTGTAGGATGGCTCTGGTCTGTTACCGCTGTGTCCACCCCTGGATCAAATGATTGTCTGTAGCGGTGACTGTAGGATGGCTCTGTGTTTCTGCACCTGGATCAGATGATTGTCTGCAGCGGTGACTGTAGGATGGCTCTGTTTCTGCACCTGGATCAGATGATTGTCTGCAGCGGTAACTGTAGGATGGGTCTGGTCTGTTTCCGCCCCTGGATCAGATGATTGTCTGCAGCGGTGACTGTAGGATGGGTCTGGTCTGTTACCGCTGTGTCCGCCCCTGGATCAGATGATTGTCTGCAGCGGTGACTGTAGGATGGGTCTGGTCTGGTCTGTTATCGCTGTGTCTGCCCCTGGATCAGATGATTGTCTGCAGCGGTGACTGTAGGATGGGTCTGGTCTGTTACCGCTGTGTCCGCCCCTGGATCAGATGATTGTCTGCAGCGGTGACTGTAGGATGACTCTGGTCTGTTACAGCTGTGTCTGCCCCTGGATCAGATGATTGTCTGCAGCGGTGACTGTAGGATGGCTCTGGTCTGTTATCGCTGTGTCTGCCCCTGGATCAGATGATTGTCTGCAGCGGTGACTGTAGGATGGGTCTGGTCTGTTATCGCTGTGTCTGCCCCTGGATCAGATGATTGTCTGCAGCGGTGACTGTAGGATGACTCTGGTCTGTTACAGCTGTGTAAGCCCCTGGATCAGATGATTGTCTGCAGCGGTGACTGTAGGATGGCTCTGGTCTGTGTCCACCCCTGGATCAGATGATTGTCTGCAGCGGTGACTGTAGGATGGGTCTGGTCTGTTACCGCTGTGTCCGCCCCTGGATTAGATGATTGTCTGCAGCGGTGACTGTAGGATGAGTCTGGTCTGTTACCGCTGTGTCCGCCCCTGGATCAGATGATTGTCTGCAGCGGTGACTGTAGGATGGCTCTGTGTTTCTGCACCTGGATCAGATGATGGTCTGCAGCGGTGACTGTAGGATGGCTCTGTGTTTCTGCACCTGGATCAGATGATTGTCTGCAGCGGTGACTGTAGGATGGGTCTGGTCTGTTACCGCTGTGTCCGCCCCTGGATCAGATGATTGTCTGCAGCGGTGACTGTAGGATGGGTCTGGTCTGGTCTGTTATCGCTGTGTCTGCCCCTGGATCAGATGATTGTCTGCAGCGGTGACTGTAGGATGACTCTGGTCTGTTACAGCTGTGTCTGCCCCTGGATCAGATGATTGTCTGCAGCGGTGACTGTAGGATGAGTCTGGTCTGTTACCGCTGTGTAAGCCCCTGGATCAGATGATTGTCTGCAGCGGTGACTGTAGGATGGCTCTGGTCTGTGTCCACCCCTGGATCAGATGATTGTCTGCAGCGGTGACTGTAGGATGGCTCTGGTCTGTGTCCACCCCTGGATCAGATGATTGTCTGCAGCGGTGACTGTAGGATGGGTCTGGTCTGGTCTGTTATCGCTGTGTCTGCCCCTGGATCAGATGATTGTCTGCAGCGGTGACTGTAGGATGGCTCTGTGTTTCTGCACCTGGATCAGATGATGGTCTGCAGCGGTGACTGTAGGATGGCTCTGTGTTTCTGCACCTGGATCAGATGATTGTCTGCAGCGGTGACTGTAGGATGGGTCTGGTCTGTTACCGCTGTGTCCGCCCCTGGATCAGATGATTGTCTGCAGCGGTGACTGTAGGATGGGTCTGGTCTGGTCTGTTATCGCTGTGTCTGCCCCTGGATCAGATGATTGTCTGCAGCGGTGACTGTAGGATGACTCTGGTCTGTTACAGCTGTGTCTGCCCCTGGATCAGATGATTGTCTGCAGCGGTGACTGTAGGATGAGTCTGGTCTGTTACCGCTGTGTAAGCCCCTGGATCAGATGATTGTCTGCAGCGGTGACTGTAGGATGGCTCTGGTCTGTGTCCACCCCTGGATCAGATGATTGTCTGCAGCGGTGACTGTAGGATGGCTCTGGTCTGTGTCCACCCCTGGATCAGATGATTGTCTGCAGCGGTGACTGTAGGATGGCTCTGGTCTGTGTCCACCCCTGGATCAGATGATTGTCTGCAGCGGTGACTGTAGGATGGGTCTGGTCTGGTCTGTTATCGCTGTGTCTGCCCCTGGATCAGATGATTGTCTGCAGCGGTGACTGTAGGATGAGTCTGGTCTGTTACAGCTGTGTAAGCCCCTGGATCAGATGATTGTCTGCAGCGGTGACTGTAGGATGAGTCTGGTCTGTTACCGCTGTGTAAGCCCCTGGATCAGATGATTGTCTGCAGCGGTGACTGTAGGATGGCTCTGGTCTGTGTCCACCCCTGGATCAGATGATTGTCTGCAGCGGTGACTGTAGGATGGCTCTGTGTTTCTGCACCTGGATACCATCATGTATCGCAGCAGTGATCGGAGAATCCCAGGAAACACAATCAGCACAAACCTTCATAAACCGCCCAGATAAATGGTGGAAAATCACGGCTTGGTGGGACCGCTGCAGAAAGCAATAACCGGAGCCATCACCGGAGCCGGGACCCCGGCCGCCCATCACCGGAGCCATCACCGGAGCCGCCTGCAGGTGTCGGGGTCAGCCGTGGACAGAGCGGCGCTGACTGACAGCACAAGGGAGAAAAATAGACTTTGCTGCTCTTAACAACCAATCAGAGCTCAGCTTTTGAACTGCCCCGGTAACATGACACCTGCATTGTGATTGGACACTTCTCAGCTCTACCGCTGGGGTGTACCAATATGGCGTCGGGCCGGTTTCCAGAGCTAGGTGACGAAGGAGGTGTGGTTGTCTGTCACGTGTTATACGCCGGGGCGGGTGCCCGTGTAATGACAAGGGTGCGCGCGATCACGTTTGGCGCGTGCGCTGTAAAGCCCGGCGCTTGGCCTGGTTTCCGGTGGCGGCTGAGCGGAAGATGGAAGAAGATGAGGTCGCGGAGAGCTGGGAGGAAGCGGCCGACAGCGGGGTGAGCGGGGAGCGGGCAGAGGGGTGCGCGGAGCTGTGTGACGGGAGGAGGCGGGCCTGGTGCCGCGGGTGGAGCCTGAGCATCAGTGGCTGTGCGGAGCGGCCCCTCCGGTGTGACTGTGTGCTGCCCGGAGCCGGGTGTGACAGCCCCAATGTCACCGGGAGGCTCAGCCCACAGGGGACAGAACGGGGACAGCTCCTCCTCCTCCCTGTGGCGGTGTCTGTGGTGGTCGCGCTCCTCCTCCCTGTGGCGGTGTCTGTGGCAGTCGCGCTCCTCCTCCCTGTGGCGGTGTCTGTGGCGGTCGCGCTCCTCCTCCCTGTGGCGGTGTCTGTGGTGGTCGTGCTCCTCCTCCCTCCCTGTGGCGGTGTCTGTGGTGGTCGTGCTCCTCCTCCTCCCTCCCTGTGGCGGTGTCTGTGGTGGTCGTGCTCCTCCTCCCTCCCTGTGGCGGTGTCTGTGGTGGTGGTCGTGCTCCTCCTCCCTCCCTGTGGCGGTGTCTGTGGTTGTCGTGCTCCTCCTCCTCCCTCCCTGTGGCGGTGTCTGTGGTGGTCGTGCTCCTCCTCCTCCCTCCCTGTGGCGGTGTCTGTGGTGGTCGTGCTCCTCCTCCTCCCTCCCTGTGGCGGTGTCTGTGGTGGTCGTGCTCCTCCTCCCTCCCTGTGGCGGTGTCTGTGGTGGTCGTGCTCCTCCTCCCTCCCTGTGGCGGTGTCTGTGGTGGTCGTGCTCCTCCTCCCTCCCTGTGGCGGTGTCTGTGGTGGTCGTGCTCCTCCTCCTCCCTCCCTGTGGCGGTGTCTGTGGTGGTCGTGCTCCTCCTCCCTCCCTGTGGCGGTGTCTGTGGTGGTCGTGCTCCTCCTCCCTCCCTGTGGCGGTGTCTATGGTGGTCGTGCTCCTCCCTCCCTGTGGCGGTGTCTGTGGTGGTCGTGCTCCTCCTCCCTCCCTGTGGCGGTGTCTGTGGTGGTCGTGCTCCTCCTCCCTCCCTGTGGCGTTGTCAGTGGTGGTCGTGCTCCTCCTCCCTTCCTGTGGCGGTGTCTGTGGTGGTCGTCCTTCTCCTCCCTCCCTGTGGCGGTGTCTGTGGTGGTCGTGCTCCTCCTCCCTCCCTGTGGCGGTGTCTGTGGTGGTCGTGCTCCTCCTCCTCCCTCCCTGTGGCGGTGTCTGTGGTGGTCGTGCTCCTCCTCCCTCCCTGTGGCGGTGTCTGTGGTGGTCGTGCTCCTCCTCCTCCCTCCCTGTGGCGGTGTCTGTGGTGGTCGTGCTCCTCCTCCTCCCTCCCTGTGGCGGTGTCTGTGGTGGTCGTACTCCTCCTCCTCCCTGTGACGGTGTCTGTGGTGGTCGTGCTCCTCCTCCCTCCCTGTGGCGGTGTCTGTGGTGGTCGTGCTCCTCTTCCCTCCCTGTGGCGGTGTCTGTGGTGGTCGTGCTCCTCTTCCCTGTGGCGGTGTCTGTGGTGGTCGTGCTCCTCCTCCCTCCCTGTGGCGGTGTCATGGTGGTCGTGCTCCTCCCTCCCTGTGGCGGTGTCTGTGGTGGTCGTGCTCCTCCTCCCTCCCTGTGGCGGTGTCTGTGGTGGTCGTGCTCCTCCTCCCTCCCTGTGGCGTTGTCAGTGGTGGTCGTGCTCCTCCTCCCTGTGGCGGTGTCTGTGGTGGTGGTCGTGCTCCTCCTCCCTCCCTGTGGCGGTGTCTGTGGTGGTCGTGCTCCTCCTCCCTCCCTGTGGCGGTGTCTGTGGTGGTCGTGCTCCTCCTCCTCCCTCCCTGTGGCGGTGTCTGTGGTGGTCGTGCTCCTCCTCCTCCCTCCCTGTGGCGGTGTCTGTGGTGGTCGTGCTCCTCCTCCTCCCTCCCTGTGGCGGTGTCTGTGGTGGTCGTGCTCCTCTTCCCTGTGGCGGTGTCTGTGGTGGTCGTGCTCCTCCTCCTCCCTGTGGCGGTCATGCTCCTCCTCCCTCCCTGTGGCGGTGTCTGTGGTGGTCGTGCTCCTCCTCCCTCCCTGTGGCGGTGTCTGTGGTGGTCGTGCTCCTCCTCCTCCCTGTGACGGTGTCTGCGGTGGTCGCGCTCCTCCTCCCTGTGGCGGTGTCTGTGGTGGTCGTGCTCTTCCTCCCTGTGGCGGTGTCTGTGGTGGTCGTGCTCCTCCTCCCTGTGGCGGTGTCTGTGGTGGTCGCGCTCCTCCTCCCTGTGGCGGTGTCTGTGGTGGTCGCGCTCCTCCTCCATGTGGCGGTGTCTGTGGTGGTCGCGCTCCTCCTCCCTCTCTGTGGCGGTGTCTGTGGTGGTCGCGCTCCTCCTCTCTCCCTGTGGCGGTGTCTGTGGTGGTCGCGCTCCTCCTCCCTGTGGTGGTCGCGCTCCTCCTCCCTGTGGCGGTGTCTGTGGTGGTCGCGCTCCTCCTCCCTGTGGCGGTGTCTGTGGTGGTCGCGCTCCTCCTCCCTGTGGCGGTGTCTGTGGTGGTCGCGCTCCTCCTCCCTGTGGCGGTGTCTGGTGGTCGCGCTCCTCCTCCCTGTGGCGGTGTCTGTGGTGGTCGCGCTCCTCCTCCCTCTCTGTGGCGGTGTCTGTGGTGGTCGCGCTCCTCCTCCCTGTGGCGGTGTCTGTGGTGGTCGTGCTCCTCCTCGCTCCCTGTGACGGTGTCTGTGGTGGTCGTGCTCCTCCTCCCTCCCTGTGGCGGTGTCTGTGGTGGTCGTGCTCCTCCTCCCTCCCTGTGGCGGTGTCTGTGGTGGTCGTGCTCCTCCTCCCTCCCTGTGGCGGTGTCTGTGGTGGTCGTGCTCCTCCTCCTCCCTGTGGCGGTGTCTGTGGTGGTCGTGCTCCTCCTCCCTCCCTGTGGCGGTGTCTGTGGTGGTCGTGCTCCTCCTCCCTCCCTGTCGCGGTGTCTGTGGTGGTCGTGCTCCTCCTCCCTCCCTGTGGCGGTGTCTGTGGTGGTCGTGCTCCTCCTCCCTCCCTGTGGCGGTGTCTGTGGTGGTCGTGCTCCTCCTCCCTCCCTGTGGCGGTGTCTGTGGTGGTCGTGCTCCTCCTCCCTCCCTGTGGCGGTGTCTGTGGTGGTCGTGCTCCTCCTCCCTCCCTGTGGCGGTGTCTGTGGTGGTCGTGCTCCTCCTCCCTCCCTGTGGCGGTGTCTGTGGTGGTCGTGCTCCTCCTCCCTCCCTGTGGCGGTGTCTGTGGTGGTCGTGCTCCTCCTCCCTCCCTGTGGCGGTGTCTGTGGTGGTCGTGCTCCTCCTCCCTCCCTGTGGCGGTGTCTGTGGTGGTCGTGCTCCTCCTCCCTCCCTGTGGCGGTGTCTGTGGTGGTCGTGCTCCTCCTCCCTCCCTGTGGCGGTGTCTGTGGTGGTCGTGCTCCTCCTCCTCCCTGTGGCGGTGTCTGTGGTGGTCGTGCTCCTCCTCCCTGTGGCGGTGTCTGTGGTGGTGGTCGTGCTCCTCCTCCCTCCCTGTGGCGGTGTCTGTGGTGGTCGCGCTCCTCCTCCCTCCCTGTGGCGGTGTCTGTGGTGGTCGTGCTCCTCCTCCCTCCCTGTGGCGGTGTCTGTGGTGGTCGTGCTCCTCCTCCTCCCTCCCTGTGGCGGTGTCTGTGGTGGTCGTGCTCCTCCTCCTCCCTCCCTGTGGCGGTGTCTGTGGTGGTCGTGCTCCTCCTCCTCCCTCCCTGTGGCGGTGTCTGTGGTGGTCGTGCTCCTCCTCCTCCCTCCCTGTGGCGGTGTCTGTGGTGGTCGTGCTCCTCCTCCCTGTGGCGGTGTCTGTGGTGGTCGTGCTCCTCCTCCTCCCTGTGGCGGTCGTGCTCCTCCTCCCTCCCTGTGGCGGTGTCTGTGGTGGTCGTGCTCCTCCTCCCTCCTTGTGGCGGTGTCTGTGGTGGTCGTGCTCCTCCTCCTCCCTCCCTGTGGCGGTGTCTGTGGTGGTCGTGCTCCTCCTCCTCCCTCCCTGTGGTGGTCGTGCTCCTCCTCCTCCCTCCCTGTGGCGGTGTCTGTGGTGGTCGTGCTCCTCCTCCTCCCTGTGGCGGTGTCTGTGGTGGTGGTCGTGCTCCTCCTCCCTCCCTGTGGCGGTGTCTGTGGTGGTCGTGCTCCTCCTCCCTCCCTGTGGCGGTGTCTGTGGTGGTCGTGCTCCTCCTCCCTCCCTGTGGCGGTGTCTGTGGTGGTCGTGCTCCTCCTCCCTCCCTGTGGCGGTGTCTGTGGTGGTCGTGCTTCTCCTCCCTGTGGCGGTGTCTGTGGTGGTCGTGCTCCTCCTCCTCCCTGTGGCGGTGTCTGTGGTGGTCGTGCTCCTCCTCCCTGTGGCGGTCGTGCTCCTCCTCCCTGTGGCGGTCGTGCTCCTCCTCCCTGTGGCGGTGTCTGTGGTGGTGGTCGTGCTCCTCCTCCCTCCCTGTGGCGGTGTCTGTGGTGGTCGCGCTCCTCCTCCCTCCCTGTGGCGGTGTCTGTGGTGGTCGTGCTCCTCCTCCCTCCCTGTGGCGGTGTCTGTGGTGGTCGTGCTCCTCCTCCTCCCTCCCTGTGGCGGTGTCTGTGGTGGTCGTGCTCCTCCTCCCTGTGGCTGTGTCTGTAGTGGTCGTGCTCCTCCTCCTCCCTGTGGCGGTGTCTGTGGCGGTCGTGCTCCTCCTCCCTCCCTGTGGTGGTCGTGCTCCTCCTCCCTCCCTGTGTCTGTGGTGGTCGTGCTCCTCCTCCCTCCCTGTGGCGGTGTCTGTGGTGGTCGTGCTCCTCCTCCCTCCCTGTGGCGGTGTCTGTGGTGGTCGTGCTCCTCCTCCCTCCCTGTGGCGGTGTCTGTGGCGGTCGTGCTCCTCCTCCCTCCCTGTGGCGGTGTCTGTGGCGGTCGTGCTCCTCCTCCCTCCCTGTGGCGGTGTCTGTGGTGGTCGTGCTCCTCCTCCCTCCCTGTGGCGGTGTCTGTGGCGGTCGTGCTCCTCCTCCCTCCCTGTGGCGGTCGTGCTCCTCCTCCCTCCCTGTGGCGGTGTCTGTGGTGGTCGTGCTCCTCCTCCCTCCCTGTGGCGGTCGTGCTCATCCTCCCTCCCTGTGGCGGTCGTGCTCCTCCTCCCTCCCTGTGGCGGTCGTGCTCCTCCTCCCTCCCTGTGGCGGTCGTGCTCCTCCTCCCTCCCTGTGGCGGTCGTGCTCCTCCTCCCTCCCTGTGGCGGTCGTGCTCCTCCTCCCTCCCTGTGGCGGTCGTGCTCCTCCTCCCTCCCTGTGGCGGTCGTGCTCCTCCTCCCTCCCTGTGGCGGTCGTGCTCCTCCTCCCTCCCTGTGGCGGTCGTGCTCCTCCTCCCTCCCTGTGGCGGTCGTGCTCCTCCTCCCTCCCTGTGGCGGTCGTGCTCCTCCTCCCTCCCTGTGGCGGTCGTGCTCCTCCTCCCTCCCTGTGGCGGTCGTGCTCCTCCTCCCTCCCTGTGGCGGTCGTGCTCCTCCTCCCTCCCTGTGGCGGTCGTGCTCCTCCTCCCTCCCTGTGGCGGTCGTGCTCCTCCTCCCTCCCTGTGGCGGTCGTGCTCCTCCTCCCTCCCTGTGGCGGTCGTGCTCCTCCTCCCTCCCTGTGGCGGTCGTGCTCCTCCTCCCTCCCTGTGGCGGTCGTGCTCCTCCTCCCTCCCTGTGGCGGTCGTGCTCCTCCTCCCTCCCTGTGGCGGTCGTGCTCCTCCTCCCTCCCTGTGGCGGTCGTGCTCCTCCTCCCTCCCTGTGGCGGTCGTGCTCCTCCTCCCTCCCTGTGGCGGTCGTGCTCCTCCTCCCTCCCTGTGGCGGTCGTGCTCCTCCTCCCTCCCTGTGGCGGTCGTGCTCCTCCTCCCTCCCTGTGGCGGTCGTGCTCCTCCTCCCTCCCTGTGGCGGTCGTGCTCCTCCTCCCTCCCTGTGGCGGTCGTGCTCCTCCTCCCTCCCTGTGGCGGTCGTGCTCCTCCTCCCTCCCTGTGGCGGTCGTGCTCCTCCTCCCTCCCTGTGGCGGTCGTGCTCCTCCTCCCTCCCTGTGGCGGTCGTGCTCCTCCTCCCTCCCTGTGGCGGTCGTGCTCCTCCTCCCTCCCTGTGGCGGTCGTGCTCCTCCTCCCTCCCTGTGGCGGTCGTGCTCCTCCTCCCTCCCTGTGGCGGTCGTGCTCCTCCTCCCTCCCTGTGGCGGTCGTGCTCCTCCTCCCTCCCTGTGGCGGTCGTGCTCCTCCTCCCTCCCTGTGGCGGTCGTGCTCCTCCTCCCTCCCTGTGGCGGTCGTGCTCCTCCTCCCTCCCTGTGGCGGTCGTGCTCCTCCTCCCTCCCTGTGGCGGTCGTGCTCCTCCTCCCTCCCTGTGGCGGTCGTGCTCCTCCTCCCTCCCTGTGGCGGTCGTGCTCCTCCTCCCTCCCTGTGGCGGTCGTGCTCCTCCTCCCTCCCTGTGGCGGTCGTGCTCCTCCTCCCTCCCTGTGGCGGTCGTGCTCCTCCTCCCTCCCTGTGGCGGTGCTTGCGGTGGTCGTGCCGGGCACCCCTCCTCCTCCCTCCCTGCGGCGGTGGTCGTGCGCCCCCTCCTCCTCCCTCTAGCAATCCCTGGGGTTGCGGTGGGTGCGGGTTTTGCCCTTGTCGCCCGGTTTGGGGCGTGCAGGTATCGGGAGATGGCGGCTATTAATAGCGGCTGCGGATATTTATACCTCCACACGTCGCACTGAAGTCCTGCGCTGCAGCGTAGTCATGTGACCGGACACCCTGCGCTGCCCCGTCTGTAACACCTCGAGGTGCTCGTCAGTCAATGCTGGGAGTTGTAGTCTAGCTTAACCCCTTCCTGACATGTATGCGTGCAGTGCCGGCTGTATAGCTGTAGATTAACCTCTTAGATGCCACAACCATTTGTGACTGCAACATTTCAAGGGTTAACTACTACGGGGGGCTCTGAGGTTCCTATAGGTCGTCGTACTGGCCGTGGACCCTCTGCGAGCCCCTGTGGTCGCAGGTACCTGAGTGGCTATAATGCTGGGCAGAAACTCGCTACAGACGGACGGATCTCCCTGCGCTGATCCTGGGCGTTAAGAAACCTGCGAGGAAAGTCAGACGTGCGACACTGGTACACTGAAACGCAGACTCAGCTCACTGCAGCATTTATCTTTTCCAGGAAATAGATCGACGGTTAGAGAAGAAGCTGCGGATAACAGAGAGGGAGAGGTAAGAGGCGAGCGTGAGCGGTGTACAGTGACTGCAGAATAGCGAGTGCAGCTCTGGGGTATAATACAGGATGTAACTCAGGATCAGTAATGTAATGTATGTACACAGTGACTGCACCAGCAGAATAGTGAGTGCAGCTCTGGAGTATAATACAGGAGGTAACTCAGGATCAGTAATGTAATGTATGTACACAGTGACTGCACCAGCAGAATAGTGAGTGCAGCTCTGGAGTATAATACAGGATGTAACTCAGGATCAGTAATGTAATGTATGTACACAGTGACTGCACCGGCAGAATAGTGAGTGCAGCTCTGGAGTATAATACAGGAGGTAACTCAGGATCAGTATTGTAATGTATGTACACAGTGACTGCACCAGCAGAATAGTGAGTGCAGCTCTGGAGTATAATACAGGATGTAACTCAGGATCAGTATTGTAATGTATGTACACAGTGACTGCACCAGCAGAATAGTGAGTGCAGCTCTGGAGTATAATACAGGAGGTAACTCAGGATCAGTAATGTAATGTATGTACACAGTGACTGCACCAGGAGAATAGTGAGTACAGCTCTGGAGGATAATACAGGATGTAACTCAGGATCAGTAATGTAATGTATGTACACAGTGACTGCACCGGCAGAATAGAGAGTGCAGCTCTGTGGTATAATACAGGAGGTAACTCAGGATCAGTAATGTAATGTATGTACACAGTGACTGCACCAGCAGAATAGTGAGTGCAGCTCTGGAGTATAATACAGGATGTAACTCAGGATCAGTAATGTAATGTATGTACACAGTGACTGCACCGGCAGAATAGTGAGTGCAGCTCTGGAGTATAATACAGGAGGTAACTCAGGATCAGTATTGTAATGTATGTACACAGTGACTGCACCAGCAGAATAGTGAGTGCAGCTCTGGAGTATAATACAGGATGTAACTCAGGATCAGTATTGTAATGTATGTACACAGTGACTGCACCAGCAGAATAGTGAGTGCAGCTCTGGAGTATAATACAGGAGGTAACTCAGGATCAGTAATGTAATGTATGTACACAGTGACTGCACCAGGAGAATAGTGAGTACAGCTCTGGAGGATAATACAGGAGGTAACTCAGGATCAGTAATGTAATGTATGTACACAGTGACTGCACCGGCAGAATAGAGAGTGCAGCTCTGGGGTATAATACAGGAGGTAACTCAGGATCAGTAATGTAATGTATGTACACAGTGACTGCACCAGCAGAATAGTGAGTGCAGCTCTGGGGTATAATACAGGATGTAACTCAGGATCAGTAATGTAATGTATGTACACAGTGACTGCACCAGCAGAATAGTGAGTGCAGCTCTGGGGTATAATATAGGATGTAACTCAGGATCAGTAATGTATGTACACAGTGACTGCACCAGCAGAATAGTGAGTGCAGCTCTGGGGTATAATACAGGAGGTAACTCAGGATCAGTAATGTAATGTATGTACACAGTGACTGCACCAGCAGAATAGTGAGTGCAGCTCTGGGGTATAATACAGGATGTAACTCAGGATCAGTAATGTAATGTATGTACACAGTGACTGCACCAGCAGAATAGTGAGTGCAGCTCTGGGTTATAATACAGGATGTAACTCAGGATCAGTAATGTATGTACACAGTGACTGCACCAGCAGAATAGTGAGTGCAGCTCTGGGTTATAATACAGGATGTAACTCAGGATCAGTAATGTAATGTATGTACACAGTGACTGCACCAGCAGAATAGAGAGTGCAGCTCTGGGGTATAATACAGGAGGTAACTCAGGATCAGTAATGTATGTACACAGTGACTGCACCAGCAGAATAGAGTGCAGCTCTGGGGTATAATACAGGAGGTAACTCAGGATCAGTAATGTATGTACACAGTGACTGCACCAGCAGAATAGAGTGCAGCTCTGGGGTATAATACAGGAGGTAACTCAGGGTCAGTAATGTAATGTATGTACACAGTGACTGCACCAACAGAATAGTGAGTGCAGCTCTGGGTTATAATACAGGATGTAACTCAGGATCAGTAATGTAATGTATGTACACAGTGACTGCACCAGCAGAATAGTGAGTGCAGCTCTGGGTTATAATACAGGATGTAACTCAGGATCAGTAATGTAATGTATGTACACAGTGACTGCACCAGCAGAATAGTGAGTGCAGCTCTGGAGTATAATACAGGAGGTAACTCAGGATCAGTAATGTAATGTATGTACACAGTGACTGCAGAATAGAGAGTGCAGCTCTGGGGTATAATACAGGATGTAACTCAGGATCAGTAATGTAATGTATGTACACAGTGACTGCACCAGCAGAATAGTGAGTGCAGCTCTGGAGTATAATACAGGATGTAACTCAGGATCAGTAATGTAATGTATGTACACAGTGACTGCACCAGCAGAATAGTGAGTGCAGCTCTGGAGTATGATCCGGGATGTAACGTATTGGGATCAGTCTTGCACACACTATTGGTCCTCTGACCGCTCCTCCTGGCAGCCAGTTGGGTCAGGCTTACAGTGAAGTGCTGCGTTCTCCTCCAGCCTCGCTCGGTGTTGTGCTGTCGGTCGGGGGGTGCTAGTCCTTTATTTGGAGACTTTCCGGGTCTTTATATTCTCGTTCTTTTTTCAGCAGGAAATCCAAGTCTCCTCCCAAAGCTCCGGTGGTCATTCAGGACGATTCTCTCCCGGCGGGTCCTCCCCCGCAGATCAGGATCCTGAAGAGGCCTACAAGCAACGGATTGTCGAGTAACCCCCATGCCAGCAGCCGGCCGGCCGTCCCTTTGAAGTCGTTGGCTCAGAGGGAGGCGGAGTACGCAGAGGCCAGGAAACGTATCCTCGGCTGCGCCAGTCCGGAGGAGGAGCCGGAGAAGCCAGTAGTGGAGCGGTGAGTGGTCCCGAGGCAGCGCTGCCACCATTAGTGGTCTGCGGACCTGGCCGCGCATTGGATGGCTCTTGGGGTCCCTGCGGACGGTCGGCTTCTTGGGCCGCCCCTGCGTTGGATGTGACTCCTCACTGATGGCATTATGGACGCCGGGCTGACCTTCACCCTTTGTCTTTCAGGCCTGTGCGGATCAACCAGTCGGAGGACAGCAGACCTTCTAATGACGTGATCCGGCAGCCGCTGGGTCCGGACGGTTCACAGGGTTTCAAACAGCGCAGATAGATGTACCTGAAGAATGCCGCCATGGGCCCCACCGGCCCGTCACACCAATGGACACGAGCAGAGGGAGTCGCCTCATTTACTTGCACTTTGATGACCTTTTGCTCCGCCCACTGTGACCTTAAACCCCGTGCACTGTGACCCCCTTTCCGCCACCCCTGTAGCTCCGACCACTGTGACCGGCACATCGCCACGCGCTGCCCTAGGTCTTATCACAAGGGCTAAGCGTGTGCGTGTGCAGTAGATGGGTGGGCAGGGAGCGGGCAGAGTTGGGGGCGCCCTGTGCCTGCAACTGCCACTTCTCTGGAAGTTACCGCCAGCAATAACGTTGTGTCCGTCATGTCTGTGGGGGGCGCTTGTGTCCTCTCCCCTCGTCATGAGTTTCCTTTGAGTGCATGTCTGCCTCCTCGCTGCTGAGGACGTTGTCGGCGGGGACCGGGGCCCCGCTCCTCAGGTGTCGTGTGCATGAGCCAGTTTTAATTCCGAGATGATTTTAGCAGAGGGAATGGAGCGGTGGCATCCAGTGCTGAGGACCGCAGGGTCCGCCTGGTGCCGCGAGGGGTTAACGCCTGTGCTGTCCCCGGAGCACAAGATGTAGAAGAGAGTGGGATTTTTATTTTTTTGCACGGTTTGGGGCTGTATCCCCCGTAGTGACGACGCGGTGGATGGTATGGAAGGCAGCAGTGGGGTCTTTTTTTGATAGTTTTTGGACGTCGTCTTGGTTTTTGTGCACTGAACTGGAGTTAACAATCCAGATCCGCTCCACTTTAAGAGCTGACGTGTCTTTATCTGTCCGATGAGCGGGGCCGCCATGTTGTACAGAGGACTCTGAATGCTCCAGGTGGAGGGATGACACATTCACGTGCACGGACCGTGCGGCTTCCGGCTCGCTGCGCTCTCTTGCTGGTTTGTGTATATATATATTTTTTTTCATTTTGTAATAATCATGGGTTTCATGTCAAATTATCCGAGAAAGTTCAGGTTCCTGCGATGCCAAAATGCCTGTTGGCGGCTGCGTGCCTGCAGGCGCGATGGAGGAGCCTTATATAAGAGGAAGCTACGGCATTCCCCATAGACCGTGATCACGGCCTCATCGGGTGCCCTCCGTGGGTTAATAATGGTGCGGCTCAGGACGTGGGCCTCCGCGTGGGCCGGGTCTGCGGTCAGTACACTTTCCTGGTGTGTGAATGTTGTAGTCGCTCTTTTATATAAGTCAGAGATTTGTAACGATGAATTTCACTGCAGGAGAGACGTCGGCCTTAATAAAGAATGTAAAAAGTCTCCATCCTCGGGAGCGTCTCTACTGCGCCGGGGCTTCAGCCATGTCCGGTCTTCTCCTCCGCTCACATCCAGAGCTGCGGTCATTCTGCTGCTTCCAGGTATTTCATGGTCTCCATCTACCACTTGTGCTGAGCTGACAGCTGCGCAGATCCAGGCAGACTGGACGGGGGCTGCTCTGGATGTGACTGGAGTCCAGGACACGATGGGATCCGTGTAGAGCGGGGTCCTGACACAGGGAGGTTGGGTTCTGCTGCAGTTGATGGAGGTTGTCCAGGACAGGAAGGAATATTTGCTGTTCTTCCAGCGCCTCCTCTGTCCATGTGTGGTATTGCAGACCACCTGATGCTCCCGCTCAGACATGGTGCAGTTTATCGATATATACTTCCTGGACAACTCCTCTAATAGACCCTAGGGTCCCGCTGTGTGTAGTCATGTACCCGCCTTGGGGTGAGTACGGCCCCTGACTGACCCGAATCTTCAGTATTAGTGTTGTCAGCTGTCCTGGGGAGGGGCATTAATCGTGTGTTCAGTCCTGAACTTCCCGTGTTTCTGGAGGGGCAGTGCCGCTCCCGGTTTACAAAATCCGGAAGATTAATATCACTCTTTCTAAATAAACGAGTGTTGTGTGATTTCCACTACTGTCCTCTGCCTATTGTTACTGACTGGGGGAGGGGCGCCCGCCGGGTGCTCTTGCCTGCCTGCTCCCGGGTCCTCTTGCCTGCCTCCTCACCTGGTGCTCTTGCCCGTCCTCCTCGCCTGGTGCTCTTGCCCGTCCTCCTCGCCTGGTGCTCTTGCCCGTCCTCCTCGCCTGGTGCTCTTGCCCGTCCTCCTCGCCTGGTGCTCTTGCCCGTCCTCCTCGCCTGGTGCTCTTGCCTGTCCTCCTCGCCTGGTGCTCTTGTCCGTCCTCCTCGCCTGGTGCTCTTGCCCTCCGGGTGCTTTTGCCTGCATCCTTGCCTGGTGCTCTTGCCTGCCTCCTCTCCTGGTGCTCTTGCCCGTCCTCCTCGCCTGGTGCTCTTGCCCGTCCTCCTCGCCTGGTGCTCTTGCCCGTCCTCCTCGCCTGGTGCTCTTGCCCGTCCTCCTCGCCTGGTGCTCTTGCCCGTCCTCCTCGCCTGGTGCTCTTGCCCGTCCTCCTCGCCTGGTGCTCTTGCCCGTCCTCCTCGCCTGGTGCTCTTGCCCGTCCTCCTCGCCTGGTGCTCTTGCCCGTCCTCCTCGCCTGGTGCTCTTGCCCGTCCTCCTCGCCTGGTGCTCTTGCCCGTCCTCCTCGCCTGGTGCTCTTGCCCGTCCTCCTCGCCTGGTGCTCTTGCCCGTCCTCCTCGCCTGGTGCTCTTGCCCGTCCTCCTCGCCTGGTGCTCTTGCCCGTCCTCCTCGCCTGGTGCTCTTGCCCGTCCTCCTCGCCTGGTGCTCTTGCCCGTCCTCCTCGCCTGGTGCTCTTGCCCGTCCTCCTCGCCTGGTGCTCTTGCCCGTCCTCCTCGCCTGGTGCTCTTGCCCGTCCTCCTCGCCTGGTGCTCTTGCCCGTCCTCCTCGCCTGGTGCTCTTGCCCGTCCTCCTCGCCTGGTGCTCTTGCCCGTCCTCCTCGCCTGGTGCTCTTGCCCGTCCTCCTCGCCTGGTGCTCTTGCCCGTCCTCCTCGCCTGGTGCTCTTGCCCGTCCTCCTCGCCTGGTGCTCTTGCCCGTCCTCCTCGCCTGGTGCTCTTGCCCGTCCTCCTCGCCTGGTGCTCTTGCCCGTCCTCCTCGCCTGGTGCTCTTGCCCGTCCTCCTCGCCTGGTGCTCTTGCCCGTCCTCCTCGCCTGGTGCTCTTGCCCGTCCTCCTCGCCTGGTGCTCTTGCCCGTCCTCCTCGCCTGGTGCTCTTGCCCGTCCTCCTCGCCTGGTGCTCTTGCCCGTCCTCCTCGCCTGGTGCTCTTGCCCGTCCTCCTCGCCTGGTGCTCTTGCCCGTCCTCCTCGCCTGGTGCTCTTGCCCGTCCTCCTCGCCTGGTGCTCTTGCCCGTCCTCCTCGCCTGGTGCTCTTGCCCGTCCTCCTCGCCTGGTGCTCTTGCCCGTCCTCCTCGCCTGGTGCTCTTGCCCGCCTCCTCGCCTGGTGCTCTTGCCCGCCTCCTCGCCTCGTGCTCTTGCCCGCCGGGCCATCAGGTGCTCTTGGCTGTCTGCTGCCCATTGCACCATGTACACTCTGGAGTTGAGCTGGACCTTGTCTCATCCCTAAGACCTGTGTCGGGGGCAGAGACCACAAGATCGGACCCCATGTCCTTTTCTTTGCTCCCTGGCAGATATTGCACTAATTCTTTGATATGAAACGATCTGATGTTGCTCTGATTCATCGCCCGTCCTTTGCGCTAGCGGCTCTGCTCTTCTGATTGTGATGAGACCTGGAGGTGATGATTGCCAGGAGGAGCTTCCTTGTTCCCATTGATCCACTGTGGGCTGAGTCGCCATGTGATTGATCCGGCCCCCACGGGCCGATGATGTGGGCCAGGCGGTGTGCACACAGCTTGGTGGGTGCTGTGGATTTCCCCTTCATATCTGCGGTCAGAGATTCCACGTTGTATCCCAGGAGCCGCAATGTGGAGAACAAGAAAATGTGCTGCCAAGGATCTGCGTAGAAATCCCCAAGCTGCAGCGCCACGTCCACCATCCTCTGCCGATCTCCCCAGTGGATTTTCCTGTCCTGTGTGATTGGAACGGTGAGTGTAAGGTCTTATGATTTCTGTAGGAGCCGCCTGCGTGGGATGGTGTGGTCCTATGTGTCGCCCTGGTGGATCTATTCTTCGTGTTGTGTGCGGCCATGGGATGATGTGCTGATGTTTTGGCACACATACAGATGCTGCGGTTTTGGTGGCGGGAACACCGCTGTCTCCAAGCCTCGGAGATGAGCAGCGCAGGCCGAGAAACCTGTAATAAAACTGCGACCCCCCCCTAACTGGTGATGGTGCAACGCCCCGACGATCCCTCCTCATCTGGAGTCCAGACTTTCCTCCATAGCGGATACAAGTAATGATGTAAAACACGAACCCTGGCAGCGAAACATCCTCATCTACAGCAGAGGAACAGCGAGCGGCTGGTGGGACCGGGGCGGTGAAACATCCTCATCTACTGGAGCAGCAAGCGGCTGGAGGGACCGGGGCGGCGTAACATCCTCATCTACAGCAGAGGAACAGCGAGCGGCTGGAGGGACCGGGGCGGCGAAACATCCTCATCTACAGCAGAGGAACAGCGAGCGGCTGGTGGGACCGGGGCGGTGAAACATCCTCATCTACTGGAGCAGCAAGTGGCTGGAGGGACCGGGGCGGCGTAACATCCTCATCTACAGCAGAGGAACAGCGAGCGGCTGGAGGGACCGGGGCGGCGAAACATCCTCATCTACAGCAGAGGAACAGCGAGCGGCTGGTGGGACCGGGGCGGCGAAACATCCTCATCTACTGGAGCGGCTGGAGGGACCGGGGCGGCGAAACATCCTCATCTACAGCAGAGGAACAGCGAGCGGCTGGTGGGACCGGGGCGGTGAAACATCCTCATCTACAGCAGAGGAACAGCGAGCGGCTGGTGGGACCGGGGCGGCGAAACATCCTCATCTACTGGAGCGGCTGGAGGGACCGGGGCGGCGAAACATCCTCATCTACAGCAGAGGAACAGCGAGCGGCTGGTGGGACCGGGGCGGTGAAACATCCTCATCTACAGCAGAGGAACAGCGAGCGGCTGGTGGGACCGGGGCGGCGAAACATCCTCATCTACTGGAGCGGCTGGAGGGACCGGGGCGGCGAAACATCCTCATCTACAGCAGAGGAACAGCGAGCGGCTGGTGGGACCAGGGCGGTGAAACATCCTCATCTACTGGAGCAGCAAGCGGCTGGAGGGACCGGGGCGGCGTAACATCCTCATCTACAGCAGAGGAACAGCGAGCGGCTGGAGGGACCGGGCGGCGAAACATCCTCATCTACAGCAGAGGAACAGCGAGCGGCTGGTGGGACCGGGGCGACGAAACATCCTCATCTACAGGAGCAGCACGTCCACGCTGAACTTTCCTCCCACCTTTCGCTAACTTGCTCTTTGACAATCTACAATCTGGTTTCCGCCTCTATCACTCAACTGAGACAGCCATGACCAAAATTACTAACAACCTACTTACCGCCAAAGCTAATGGACAATTCTCTGTACTCCTCCTCCTAGACCCGTCCTCTGCTTTCCACACAGTTGACCACTGCCTCCTACTACAGATCCTCTCTTCCTTTGGCATCAAAGACCTCGCCCTATCCTGGATCTCCTCGTACCTTTCCATCCACACATTCAGCGTCTCCCACGCTACCTCCTCATCCCACCCTCTCTGTTGGAGTCCCCCAAGGCTCTGTTCTAGGACCCCTACTCTTCTCAATCTATACACTTGGCCTGGGACAACTCATAACGTCCCATGGATTCCAGTACCACCTTTATGCTGATGACACTCAGATCTACCTCTCTGGCCAAGACGTCACCGCTCTGTCCAGAATCCTGGAGAGTCTATCAGCCATATCCTCCTCCTTCTCCTCTCGCTTCCTCAAACTCAATGTGGACAAATCTGAACTCATCATCTTTCCTCTATCTCATAGATCTTCCTTACCTGACCTGTCTATCACTATTAATGACATCATGCTTTTCCCCCGTACCGGAAGTCCGCTGCCTCGGAGTAACCCTTGACTCTGCCCTGTCATTCAAACCGCACATCCAAGCTCTTTCCACCTCCTGTCGCCTCCAGCTCAAAAATATCTCCAGAATCCGTCCTTTCCTCAACCGTCAATCTACTAAAATGCTTGTGCATGCCCTCATCATCTCCCGCCTCGACTACTGCAACATCCTCCTCTGCGGCCTCCCTGCTAACACCCTTGCACCTCTCCAGTCCATCCTTAACTCTGCTGCCCGACTAATTCATCTCTCTCCTCGCTACTCCTCCGCTTCCCCCCTCTGCAAATCTCTTCACTGGCTCCCAATCCCTCAGCGTATCCAGTTCACACTACTAATACTGACCTACAAAGCCATCCACAACCTGTCTCCTCCATATATCTCTGAACCAATCTCCCGATATCTTCCCTCACGTGATCTCCGGTCCTCCCAAGACCTCCTTCTCTCCTCCACACTTATCCGCTCCTCACCCAACCGCCACCAAGACTTCTCCCGAATATTCCCCATCCTCCGGAATTCTCTACCCCAACACGTCCGACTATCAACCACATTCGGATCCTTCAGACGGAACCTGAAAACCCAACTCTTCAGGAAAGCCTACAGCCTGCACTGACCCCGCTGCTGCCTCATCACTATCGAAGCTACCGCCTCACCGACACCGGAGCTACCGCCTCACCGACACCGGAGCTACCGCCTCACCGACACCGGAGCTACCGCCTCACCGACACCGGAGCTACCGCCTCACCGACACCGGAGCTACCGCCTCACCGACACCGGAGCTACCGCCTCACCGACACCGGAGCTACCGCCTCACCGACACCGGAGCTACCGCCTCACCGACACCGGAGCTACCGCCTCACCGACACCGGAGCTACCGCCTCACCGACACCGGAGCTACCGCCTCACCGACACCGGAGCTACCGCCTCACCACTACCGGAGCTACCGCCTCACCACTACCGGAGCTACCGCCTCACCAACACCGGAGCTACCGCCTCACCAACACCGGAGCTACCGCCTACCGCCTCACCACTACTGGAGCTACCGCCTCACCGACACCGGAGCTACCGCCTCACCGACACCGGAGCTACCGCCTCATCACTACCGGAGCTACCGCCTCACCAACGCCGGAGCTACCGCCTCACCAACACCGGAGCTACCGCCTCACCAACACCGGAGCTACCGCCTACCGCCTCACCACTACTGGAGCTACCGCCTCACCGACACCGGAGCTACCGCCTCACCACTACCGGAGCTACCGCCTCACCAACACCGGAGCTACCGCCTCACCAACACCGGAGCTACCGCCTACCGCCTCACCACTACTGGAGCTACCGCCTCACCGACACCGGAGCTACCGCCTCACCGACGCCGGAGCTACCGCCTCACCGACACCGGAGCTACCGCCTCACCGACACCGGAGCTACCGCCTCACCGACACCGGAGCTACCGCCTCATCACTACCGGAGCTACCGCCTCACCAACGCCGGAGCTACCGCCTCACCAACACCGGAGCTACCGCCTCACCAACACCGGAGCTACCGCCTCACCAACACCGGAGCTACCGCCTACCGCCTCACCACTACTGGAGCTACCGCCTCACCGACACCGGAGCTACCGCCTCACCAACACCGGAGCTACCGCCTACCGCCTCACCACTACCGGAGCTACCGCCTCACCGACACCGGAGCTACCGCCTCACCAACACCGGAGCTACCGCCTACCGCCTCACCACTACTGGAGCTACCGCCTCACCGACACCGGAGCTACTGCCTCACCGACGCCGGAGCTACCGCCTCACCGACACCGGAGCTACCGCCTCCTCACTACCGGAGCTACCGCCTCACCAACGCCGGAGCTACCGCCTCACCAACACCGGAGCTACCGCCTACCGCCTCACCACTACTGGAGCTACCGCCTCACCGACACCGGAGCTACCGCCTCACCACCGCCGGAGCTACCGCCTCACCACCGCCGGAGCTACCGCCTCACCACCGCCGGAGCTACCGCCTCACCACCGCCGGAGCTACCGCCTCACCACCGCCGGAGCTACCGCCTCACCACCGCCGGAGCTACCGCCTCACCACCGCCGGAGCTACCGCCTCACCACCGCCGGAGCTCCTACAACCTACTGTCTCCTTCCCCACCGTCCTGTAGAATGTAAGCCCCCCAGGGCCGGGTCCTCGCCCCTCCGTATCAGTCCTTTACTGTAAGTGATATCTGTAATTTGTATGTGACCCCTTCTCATGTTTAGACCATGGATTCAATGGTGCTATAGAAATAATAACACTGGCCAACGTAATTTTTCCGGCAAAAGTTTTTAAAACCTATTTCAAGTCAGTTTTGGCTGCTGATTACGAATGTGAGCTCCGTTTTTGGCCATCACGTCAGGATTACGGGATATTTTCAGTTTTTGATGAAAATGACTCCTAATGTTTTATGATAAAAACACATGATTTTCGGTACTACATTGTATATTTTTAATCAAGGAATAACAAAGATTACAAAGTCCATGTGCAGCAAATCACATATCCTTACAGAATTAAACTACAGAATATAAACACATCTATATGGCGCACAGATGAATGAGACATGGCCGTTATGTGAACTTTCTTTTCTCGGCTGATCGGTGATGTTCGGCTTCTGTCGTCTCTCATCACCAGCAATAGTCGCCATCATACGTGGGTCCCACCGGCCCTGATACCGTTCTTCCATTGGTTTAATGTCCTGATGAAATCGCTCCTTGTTCCTCGCTCACATCCCCTCTCATACGTGTTCTTATTTCAGGTCCATATATAGTTACTGCATCCTCCACGGTGATTGAGAGCTCTGACCACTGCTTCATCCATCCAAGATTATGTGTAATGGAGGAAAGACAATGTCCGTCCTATAGAGGATGATGGAGGACATTCTTATCGCTCTGCCGCTGAGGCCGTGCAGTGTTCGCCCAACGCTCTGCTGTAGCTCTACTGTCCCAGCAGCCCAAAAAACAAGGTGTCATCATAACAAATGGGAATTCTGCAAGTTCAAAGGAAAGATATTCTCACATTTATCGGGAGACGACATGAAAACTATATTTCCCTTAGTGAACCGTATAAACCAGCACTTTTCATACACTACTTATATTTATCATGGAATTCATGAAAATGGGCGATATACCTATAGCGATAGAGAAATTATAAGATCAGATTTGAAGTCAGCGCCCTCAGATTAGTCTAAAACTGTTCCTAAAGTCCATGCCAGAATTTTTTTTTTTTGTAGACCAGTGTAATAATCTACAGCAGAGAAACAATGTGACAGGAAGTGTTGTCATAGGGCCGCGGCTCCAGTCACAGCTGACAGGACCATGCGCAGTGCAGCGGCCGCTGGGGTTTCCCTGCAGTACCGGGGGCGCCCGCCTGGAGGTGCCAGGCTGCTGTGACGACGCTCTGCCTCCCCCAGTGATCATAGAGCTGGCGGAAGTCCGGGTGTAGTAAGATGGCGGACGGCGATTACGAGTCGGTGTTGTGTGTGAAGCCGGAAGTTCACGTTTACCGGATTCCTCCCCGATCGTCCAACCGGGGATACAGGTGAGTGCGGGGCGGGGACTCCGGGAAGGAGCCGCTGTTCTCGGGTAACCCGTGTCCTCTCCACAGAGCGGCGGAATGGCAGCTGGACCAACCGGCCTGGAGCGGCCGCCTCCGCATCACCGCCAGGGGGAAGATGGCGTACATCAAGCTGGAGGACCGGAGCTCCGGTGAGGAGGGGGAGACTGGGGAGCGTGATAATGGAGAGAGGAGCGTGAGAGGGTGACCGTGAGGGGAGAGGAGCGTAATAATGTGACCGTGAGGGGAAAGGAGCGTAATAATGTGACCGTGAGGGGAGAGGAGCGTAATAATGTGACCGTGAGGGGAAAGGAGCGTAATAATGTGACCGTGAGGGGAGAGGAGCGTAATAATGTGACCGTGAGGGGAGAGGAGCGTAATAATGTGACCGTGAGGGGAGAGGAGCGTAATAATGTGACCGTGAGGGGAGAGGAGCGTAATAATGTGACCGTGAGGGGAGAGGAGCGTAATAATGTGACGGTGAGGGGAGAGGAGTGTAATAATGCGACCGTGAGGGGAGAGGAGCGTAATAATGTGACGGTGAAGGGAGAGGAGTGTAATAATGTGACGGTGAAGGGAGAGGAGCGTAATAATGTGACGGTTGAGGGAGAGGAGCGTAAGAACGTGACGGTGAGGGGAGAGGAGCGTAAGAACGCGACGGTGAGGGGAGAGGAGCGTAATAATGTGACGGTGAGGGGAGAGAAGCGTGAGAACGTGACGGTGAGGGGAGAGGAGCGTAATAATGTGAGTGAGGGGAGAGGAGCGTAATAATGTGAGTGAGGGGAGAGGAGCGTAATAAAGTGACGGTGAGGGGAGAGGAGCGTAATAATGTGACGGTGAGGGGAGAGGAGCGTAATAATGTGACCGTGAGGGGAAAGGAGCGTAATAATGTGACCGTGAGGGGAGAGGAGCGTAATAATGTGACGGTGAGGGGAGAGGAGCGTAATAATGTGACCGTGAGGGGAGAGGAGCGTAATAATGTGACCGTGAGGGGAGAGGAGCGTAATAATGTGACCGTGAGGGGAGAGGAGCGTAATAATGTGACGGTGAGGGGAGAGGAGTGTAATAATGCGACCGTGAGGGGAGAGGAGCGTAATAATGTGACGGTGAAGGGAGAGGAGTGTAATAATGTGACGGTGAAGGGAGAGGAGCGTAATAATGTGACGGTTGAGGGAGAGGAGCGTAAGAACGTGACGGTGAGGGGAGAGGAGCGTAAGAACGCGACGGTGAGGGGAGAGGAGCGTAATAATGTGACGGTGAGGGGAGAGAAGCGTGAGAACGTGACGGTGAGGGGAGAGGAGCGTAATAATGTGAGTGAGGGGAGAGGAGCGTAATAATGTGAGTGAGGGGAGAGGAGCGTAATAAAGTGACGGTGAGGGGAGAGGAGCGTAATAATGTGACGGTGAGGGGAGAGGAGCGTAAGAACGTGACGGTGAGGGGAGAGGAGCGTAAGAACGTGACGGTGAAGGGAGAGGAGCGTAAGAACGTGACGGTGAGGGGAGAGGAGCGTAAGAACGCGACGGTGAGGGGAGAGGAGCGTAAGAACGCGACGGTGAGGGGAGAGGAGCGTAAGAACGTGACGGTGAGGGGAGAGGAGCGTAAGAACGTGACGGTGAGGGGAGAGGAGCGTAAGAACGTGACGGTGAGGGGAGAGGAGCGTAAGAACGTGACGGTGAGGGGAGAGGAGCGTAAGAACGTGACGGTGAGGGGAGAGGAGCGTAAGAACGTGACGGTGAGGGGAGAGGAGCGTAAGAACGTGACGGTGAGGGGAGAGGAGCGTAAGAACGTGACGGTGAGGGGAGAGGAGCGTAAGAACGTGACGGTGAGGGGAGAGGAGTGTAAGAACGCGACGGTGAGGGGAGAGGAGCGTAAGAGCGTGACGGTGAGGGGAGAGGAGTGTAAGAATGCGACGCTAATGGGAGAGGAGCGTAATTGAACAACGGCGACAGGAGAGGAGTGTAAGAATGCGACGGTGAGGGGAGAGGAGTGTAAGAGCGTGATGCTGGGAGAGGAGCGTAAAAGCGTGACGGTTAAGGGAGAGGAGTGTAGTAACACGACGCTGAGGGGAGAGGAGCGTAATAAAACGACGCCGAGGGGAGAGGAGTGTAATAACACGACGCTAAGGGGAGAGGAGCGTAATAGAACAACAGTGAGGGGAGAGGAGTGTAATAACACGACGCTAAAGGGAGAGGAGCTTAATAGAACGACGGTGAGGGGAAAGGAGTTTAATAACGCGACGCTGAGGGGAGGAGCGTAATAGCACGACGGCGAGGGGAGAGGAGCGTGATAGCACAATGGCGAGGGGAGAGGAGCGTAATAGCACGACGGGGAGGCGAGAGGAGCGTAATAGCACGATGGCGAGGGAGGAGCGTAATAGCACGACGGCGAGGGGAGAGGAGCGTGATAGCACGACGGGGAGGCGAGAGGAGCGTAATAGCACGATGGCGAGGGGAGAGAAGCGTAATAGCACGACGGGGAGAGGAGTGTAAGAGCGCGACGCTGAGGGGAGGAGCGTAATAGCACGACAGCGAGGGGAGAGAAGCGTAATAGCACGACGGCGAGGGGAGAGAAGCGTAATAGCACGACGGCGAGGGGAGAGAAGCGTAATAGCACGACGGGGAGAGGAGTGTAAGAGCGCGACGCTGAGGGGAGGAGCGTAATAGCACGACAGCGAGGGGAGAGAAGCGTAATAGCACGACGGCGAGGGGAGAGAAGCGTAATAGCACGACGGCGAGGGGAGAGAAGCGTAATAGCACGACGGCGAGGGGAGAGGAGCGTAATAGCACGGCGGTGAGGGGAGAGGAGCGTAATAGCACGACGGCGAGGGGAGAGGAGCGTAATAGCACGGCGGTGAGGGGAGAGGAGCGTAATAGCACGACGGCGAGGGGAGAGAAGCGTAATAGCACGGCGGTGAGGGGAGAGAAGCGTAATAGCACGACGGCGAGGGGAGAGGAGCGTAATAGCATGGCGGTGAGGGGAGAGGAGCGTAAGAACGCGACAGTGAGGGGAGAGGAGTGTAAGAGCGCGACGGTCGGGAGAGGAGCATAATAGCATGACGCTGAGGGGAGAGGAGTGTAAGAGCGTGATATATACTTGTGGCAGTAATGTCTCATCAGTCTGAACTCCCTGTAGTTCGAGGCGACGTCTCTTTGCTCTGTTTCTCCCGGGAGTTGAGGTTGTGGCCGCTGTTTGCGGTTTGCACTGACCGTACAGACGGCGGCTCAGATCCTCGATGTGTCGGCTGCAGATGCCCGATGTCATCTGTAGTGTTAGGTGGTTACAGCTGCAGCTCTGCGCCTTGTATGAACCCTTCCCCCTCTGTGAGCCGTGCCGTCTCTCTGTGTGCCGCGCCGTCTCTCTGTGTGCCGCGCCGTCTCTCTGTGAGCCGTGCCGTCTCTCTGTGTGCCGCGCCGTCTCTCTGTGTGCCGCGCTGGCTCTCTGCCATGTTGGTCACCCGCCTCTCTCCACAGGGGAGCTCTTCGCTCAGGCGTCGGTGGAGCAGTTTCCAGGAATCGCTGTGGAAAATGTTGTTGATTCAAGTCGTTATTTTGTGATTTGCATTGAGGACGGGACTGGTGAGTGGCCGCGGGGTGCCCATAGAGATGTGCCCATAGGGATGTGCCCCCCACCTGTGTGTCCAACCTGTTCTTCTCCTGCAGGCCGGCGGGCTTTCATCGGGGTGGGATTTGCTGACCGCGGAGATGCCTTTGACTTCAATGTTGCTCTGCAGGATCACTTCAAGTAAGTCCCTCCGAGGAGGTGCCTGTCTGTCTACTGTGTAAATGTCTCTATATGTCATGATTTCCGGGCCGCCTGTTACTGTCGTGGCTGCTAATGTTTGGGCCGCCTGTGGCGGTCGCGGCTGATAATTTCTGGGCCGCCTGTGACTGTCGCGGCTGATGATTTCCAGGCCGCCTGTGACGGTCGTGGCTGCTGATTTCTGGGCCGCCTGTGACGGTTGCGGCTGCTGATTTCCGGGCCGCCTGTGGCGGTCGTGGCTGCTGATTTCCGGGTCGCCTGTGGCGGTCGTGGCTGCTGATTTCTGGGCCGCCTGTGGCGGTCGCGGCTGCTGATTTCCGGGCCGCCTGTGGCGGTCGCGGCTGCTGATTTCTGGGCCGCCTGTGGCGGTCGCGGCTGCTGATTTCTGGGCCGCCTGTGACGGTCGTGGCTGCTGATTTCCGGGCCGCCTGTGGCGGTCGTGGCTGCTGATTTCCGGGTCGCCTGTGGCGGTCGTGGCTGCTGATTTCTGGGCCGCCTGTGGCGGTCGCGGCTGCTGATTTTCGGGCCGCCTGTGGCGGTCGCGGCTGCTGATTTCTGGGCCGCCTGTGGCGGTCGCGGCTGCTGATTTCTGGGCCGCCTGTGACGGTCGCGGCTGCTGATTTCCGGGCCGCCTGTTGCGGTCGTGGCTGCTGATTTCCGGGTCGCCTGTGGCGGTCGTGGCTGCTGATTTCTGGGCCGCCTGTGGCGGTCGCGGCTGCTGATTTCCGGGCCGCCTGTGGCGGTCGCGGCTGCTGATTTCTGGGCCGCCTGTGGCGGTCGCGGCTGCTGATTTCTGGGCCGCCTGTGACGGTCGTGGCTGCTGATTTCCGGGCCGCCTGTGGCGGTCGCGGCTGATGATTTTCGGGCCGCCTGCGGCGGTCGCGGCTGATGATTTCCGGTTATCTCAGTTTTGTGACTCCTGTCTCCATCTTTCCGCCTCCAGGTGGGTGAAGCAACAGTCAGAATTTGCAAAACAAGCTCAGAACCCGAATCCGGGACCGAAACTGGACCTCGGCTTCAAGGAGGGACAGACGATCAAGATCAACATAGCTGTAGGTGGAGGGCGGTCACACCCGCCGGGACCGTACTTCTCTGGTGACGGGCCAGGATTGTCTTGTGTGTGTGGTTGGAGTCCGGCGAGCTGTGGGCTCTGCTACTTGTATCAGTAGTGTAACAGGAGAATAAAATCGCAAAAGGCATAAAATATCAAAGCAGCAGAAATAATCGGGGTGTCTCCGATGAATGTAAAGGGGTCTCCCAAGAATCTGGCGAGAGACATTTCTATAGTTTTGACTTGTCATCATTAAATGGAACAATCTTCCCCTTTTCTTGTGGTTTCTAGGTTACATCTTTGTCCTAAACCTTTGTGTGGTTATTGTTCCTGCAGTCATCAGGGGAAGCTTGTGGCTCCTCTGCCGCTATCCGGACAGTTAGACTTATTCTATTGAATTGTGGTGTCTTTTCCTTAATCTCCGGGTGATTAATATGAAGCGTGTGAAACCTTCCCTGGAAACCAATAATCCCAATAGCTGTATATTGGGGGCTCTGTCGGCCGTGCCCAGAGGGGCAATATTTAGCGACACCTGTTTATCCAGTATTTGACTACCATCACTGCCTGATATACATTTTGGGCCAGTTGTCCATATTGTGTAATCAGGGCATGGGTGGTCCGGTGAGGACGCCTGTAATGGGATGATTCTCGGGGAGACCCCCCGCTTTTATCTGCTGCTTTGATATTTTATTCCTTTTGAGATAAAGTTTTTAATGAACCATTACAAGTTATATTTTATTTCTGCTGCTGCTATGTCTGATTCTTTGGTGGGCACCTGGCTATGGATTCTTCTGCAGCATGTACCCCCTCTCCCCTCAGAACATGAAGAAAAAAGATGGCGCCCCTACTGCTGCTAAACCGCGACCACTGAGCTCCGGACCCAGCCTGCTGCCCCCACCGCCCGGCACCAGGACCACCTCTCAGCAGAGCGCCCCCCAGCCGACCGCAGCCTCAGCAGGTAGGGTATGATTACTGGTGCACCCCCAGGATTCCTGTGTAGAGACGAGCGGCGCCCTGACCCCTCTGATCTCTCCTGATCCAGGGCTGCTCTTGGATATCGGAAGCTTTTCCTCCAGCGCGGAACCAGCGGCTTCTACAGACGCGTGGGGCGACTTCACGAAGGCTGCGGGGTGAGTTGGGGTCATAGCAGATTCTCCTTGCCCTGGGCGGGGGTCTCGTTCAGGTGTTACACCATCTCTCCTGCATTGCTCTTCACAGTTCAGCCTCTGGACAGCCGAGCTCCGGGTGGGTGCAGTTCTGATGGTCCCGACCTCTGTGCCCCGCGGGGTTTCTATCTGATGGACCAGAGCAGCACTGGACACTCTTGGATCTGGCGGACAATGATGGTGGTTCTGTTGTTGCTCCTTTGACGGCGTCTGATGAAGGTTTCCTGTTCTCGTCTTGGGTTGGGGGTCTCCCATACAGACCTACGTTCTTCTGCTGCTGGGATCAGCTTCTTCAGAACCTCACGGACCTTTCTGGTGGATTGCGGTGGGCCGATCTATTACAGGACGTCTGAAGCCTCCTGGAAATCCTCAGGAGCCCTGAAAACTGTTTACTGAAAATGGCGCCACTAAATGGTCGCCGACTAAACCGGTCACCAAAGATCTAATCCCAAAACGTGACCTCACATGAGGCGGCCAGTCTGCCATTCTGCATCAGGGAAAGCTGGGTGCCCCCAATATTATTTCCAAGACCCCTTAGCCTTTTCTGCAGGTATGGAGGCTTTTCCACAATCCTGAGGATCGGCTGCCGCTTTCTGTCCCTGCGGCCGGGTCTAGACTTGTGCTCCCCCACCTAAGTGCCTTATGGTGGCGCCCCCATGGGGGGTCCTAACCTGAGTAAGTGTAGCTTGGGGTCTTCAGCCTTCCCCTCCGCCTCCATGTTTATATATTTTCTTGTCAGATTTTTGGTGCAATTAAAATTTCTAAAGATTTTAAATGATTTTATACAAGAAGCCGAATGTGAAGAGGAAAACGAGCGAGAGATGCTGGGGGTCCGGCCGAGCACGGGCTCCGTACACAGTCACGGGGTATCCTACACTCCAGTCACCTCCAGAGCTGCAGTCACCACGTCTGTACTCCAGTCACCACGTCTTGTTTTCATTCACAGCCAGCGCTGCAGTCACTTTGTCTCATATTCCAGTCACCTCCGGAGCTGCAGTCACCTTATGTCTCATACTCCAGTCACCTCCGGAGCTGCAGTCACCTTATGTCTCATACTCCAGTCACTTCCGGAGCTGCAGTCACCTTATGTCTCCTACTCCAGTCGCCTCCGGAGCTGCAGTCACCTTATGTCTCCTACTCCAGTCGCCTCCGGAGCTGCAGTCACCTTATGTCTCATACTCCAGTCGCCTCCAGAGTTGCAGTCACCTTATGTCTCCTACTCCAGTCGCCTCCGGAGCTGCAGTCACCTTATGACTCATACTCCAGTCGCCTTTGGAGCTGCAGTCACCTTATGTCTCATACTTCATTCACCTCCGGAGCTGCAGTCACCTTATGTCTCATACTTCATTCGCCTCCGGAGCTGCAGTCACCTTATGTCTCATACTCCAGTCGCCTCCAGAGTTGTAGTCACCTTATGACTCATACTCCAGTCGCCTTTGGAGCTGCAGTCACCTTATGTCTCATACTTCATTCACCTCCGGAGCTGCAGTCACCTTATGTCTCATACTTCATTCGCCTCCGGAGCTGCAGTCACCTTATGTCTCATACTCCAGTCGCCTCCAGAGTTGTAGTCACCTTATGTCTCCTACTCCAGTCGCCTCCGGAGCTGCAGTCACCTTATGACTCATACTCCAGTCGCCTTTGGAGCTGCAGTCACCTTATGTCTCATACTTCATTCGCCTCCGGAGCTGCAGTCACCTTATGTCTCATACTCCAGTCACCTCCGGAGCTGCAGTCACCTTATGTCTCATACTTCATTCGCCTCCGGAGCTGCAGTCACCTTATGTCTCATACTCCAGTCGCCTCCAGAGTTGTAGTCACCTTATGTCTCCTACTCCAGTCGCCTCCGGAGCTGCAGTCACCTTATGACTCATACTCCAGTCGCCTTTGGAGCTGCAGTCACCTTATGTCTCATACTTCATTCGCCTCCGGAGCTGCAGTCACCTTATGTCTCATACTCCAGTCACCTCCGGAGCTGCAGTCACCTTATGTCTCATACTTCATTCGCCTCCGGAGCTGCAGTCACCTTATGTCTCATACTCCAGTCGCCTCCAGAGTTGCAGTCACCTTATGTCTCCTACTCCAGTCGCCTCCGGAGCTGCAGTCACCTTATGACTCATACTCCAGTCGCCTTTGGAGCTGCAGTCACCTTATGTCTCATACTTCATTCACCTCCGGAGCTTCAGTCACCTTATGTCTCATACTTCATTCGCCTCCGGAGCTGCAGTCACCTTATGTTTCATACCCCACTCACAGCCACAGTTGCAGTCACTTTACGTCTCATACTCTAGTCACAGCCAGAGCTGCAGGCATCATTCCATAGTTTTCCGTGCTGCCCCCCGGTGGTGACTGTGTGAACCCTGTAGGACAAGGTGCAGCACACGATCCATCCCCCACAATGCAGGCCAGCCAGTGTGAGCTCATTATCAGGAGTGATTGTGATGAGTGCAGCTCTGGATGTGACTGCGGCATATGTGCAGTGCACATGATGTCACTCGAGAAGTAATGAAACCTTTCCAGAGTGACTTTGCTGCAGCTTTACCTGTGATTGGAGCTGAGGAGCGCGGCTGCAGAGCTGACAATCTGCTCCGTTCTGGAACATTCCCGTCTGGGCCATTATTTCTTTGACCAATCGGCCTCTTTTCTGTTTTCGGCTTTTACTAATAACCGCGTGATTTTCTGGTTTTTGGGCTTTTTGTGTTTTAATATTTGTAAAATTCTTTGAAGATTTCTAACAGTGGAATAAAGATTTATTTCAGTAACTAGAAGTCTCATTGTCGTTCTCCGATCACCGCCATCTTGGTTCTGCAGGGTGACGCCATTACTGCGCCCACATCTACAGGTTTCCTTTTACCGCTGTCACGGATCCCACCAATCTGTCACAGTTCACGGGCAGGATGCCTTTATCATCCCCACGGCTGACACCAATTTGTCACGAACCGGGGTTGTTTGCCCCTGGTTCTTTCTGTAGGGGATTTATCTATATCCCAGTTCCGGTTTGGAACTTGCAGCTCTCCAGCACCCCCCCCCCCCCCCTTACCCTCAGGTCAGTCAGGGTACTGCACCTGGGATAATTAGTCGCCAGAAAGGCTGCCTGCTATGTACTGGCTACTGGGCACGCTGCAGCGAGGCGATATAACTACTTCCGCACAGGCGGGAACGATAATATCAACGCCGCCGGTCGCTGCAAAGACGCCCGATTGCACAGGACAAAGTATGCTGCCACCAGCTCCGATTTCCTAAGGATTAACGGATCCGGAGCCAACCAAAATCAGTAGTGTAGTTCACCTCAGAGGACACGACAGTTCGTTATAGAACAAGGAGAGACAAGCTAGTAAATTATATATTTTACTCCAAAAAAAGGTAGGCAGTATTTACAAAGTATAAAAAGCTATTATAATGAAGACAAATCATGTGTACAATACAATTACAAATATAAAAAGGATTAAAATTGAAAAAAAAAAAACTTACATAGCGTTCAGATCATTTCATATCATCATGGCTGGGTGTGTGCTGAGGATGAGGAGGGGCCACATCTAGATGCATGTCACACATCTGTATAGCAACTAGCCCCCGGACAAAAAGACTCTGCAAGAATAGTGTCTCACTAACTTATTCCCTAGCCTAAAACCAAAGCCCTTCCCCTGTGGTGACATCACTTAGAGACTGACACCTCCCCTTTACTTAGAATATGAAAACTTTTTACGCATGTCTCGCTGTATAAACCTCGTATAAGAAAGACACGATGATCAGAGTGTGCCCCACATCATGGAGATTTTTTTTTAAGTGTACACACGGAGTAATTACCTGCGGAGAAATTCACGCTTTGCACTCGTGTTTAGCTGCTAGTGTTTTCAGTGAGTGATAGATCTATCGATGGACATCCGGAATATATAATCCTTATATCCCTAGCCCGGATCGGTGTCGCTATAGATAACCTTAAAAGAACAAAGAATCTCATGGTGGCTACACCAGTTTCAACTAGTACCATGTGGGAGGGTGAATGAGTAGTTTTAGGGAAACTGGTCTGCCTGAGCATAGAATCATAAAAATTCTTCAGGAAGGGGTGAAATGAGGGGTTCTGAATTACACACAAGCAGCAGGCAGAGTGAGAAGCGGGGGGTTGGAATGGCCCACAGTGTGTCTGCCCTTGGATGTAGCAGAGCTCAGTGTGCGCGATAATACACAATCAAATACCTCATGTTCCTGACAACCGTCATTTCGATTTTTTTGTACGGTATCATTTCTGTACCACACGACTAGCTGCTGTATAATGAAGGGGCGCGTGGGGTTCGTACACTGTCAGGATCGAGAAGTGAGCGAACAGGCACCGCTCCAGTACGAGGGCCGTGGATACGCCGGGTACAGATGTGCAGGATCCTGGGTGACGTGGATACAAGTACATTGGCAGTGCCCTCACGAGGTATGTGCCATCTCCCAGGGTGTGTGCCACCCTATGTGACCATGTGAGTTGTCACCTGCCCCCATCGCATAATCCTGTGAGTCGGCCTGTGCTCCCCCCCCCTGCGTACCCTTGTTAGGCAATGCCACCAACTGGCATGCTGTGCCCCTATTGTGAGTTGGACCCTCTGGGTAGGTGAAGGCCGTGCTCCCATTGTGAGTCGGACCCTCTGGGTAGGTGAAGGCTGTGCTACCATTGTGAGTCGGACCCTCTGGGTAGGTGCGGGCTGTGCCCCCATTGTGAGTCGGACCCTCTGGGTAGGTGCGGGCCGTGCCCCCATTGTGAGTCGGACCCTCTGGGTAGGTGCGGGCCGTGCCCCCATTGTGAGTCGGACCCTCTGGGTAGGTGCGGGCCGTGCCCCCATTGTGAGTCGGACCCTCTGGGTAGGTGCGGGCCGTGCCCCCATTGTGAGTCGGACCCTCTGGGTAGGTGCGGGCCGTGCCCCCATTGTGAGTCGGACCCTCTGGGTAGGTGCGGGCCGTGCCCCCATTGTGAGTCGGACCCTCTGGGTAGGTGCGGGCCGTGCCCCCATTGTGAGTCGGACCCTCTGGGTAGGTGCGGGCCGTGCCCCCATTGTGAGTCGGACCCTCTGGGTAGGTGCGGGCCGTGCCCCCATTGTGAGTCGGACCCTCTGGGTAGGTGCGGGCCGTGCCCCCATTGTGAGTCGGACCCTCTGGGTAGGTGCGGGCCGTGCCCCCATTGTGAGTCGGACCCTCTGGGTAGGTGCGGGCCGTGCCCCCATTGTGAGTCGGACCCTCTGGGTAGGTGCGGGCCGTGCCCCCATTGTGAGTCGGACCCTCTGGGTAGGTGCGGGCCGTGCCCCCATTGTGAGTCGGACCCTCTGGGTAGGTGCGGGCCGTGCCCCCATTGTGAGTCGGACCCTCTGGGTAGGTGCGGGCCGTGCCCCCATTGTGAGTCGGACCCTCTGGGTAGGTGCGGGCCGTGCCCCCATTGTGAGTCGGACCCTCTGGGTAGGTGCGGGCCGTGCCCCCATTGTGAGTCGGACCCTCTGGGTAGGTGCGGGCCGTGCCCCCATTGTGAGTCGTATACAATATAAAGTGACTGTCACGATATGGTATGAAATATCATGAGTAGTTCTCTTGCTAGCCTGCATGGGCTAAGCCCCCTTCGTGGAGTAACAGTTTGTAGCTGCAAATTCCTGGCTTTCCTTCTCTGAGAGTATGGGGGAAGAGAGGTTTTATTGCCGCATGGAATTTACAACTGGCATTTCCTGTGTAAGCTCTTGTTCAGCTATAAGGGAAGTAGAAACTTCAAGAATCCATGAAAGATTCTTTGTTTAGTTTTTGTTAGATGTTAGGCAAACGATTTAAGCTAGGAACATGAAAATATATATTCGTAGTCTCACTCGGTGTATCTACACATCCCATGAAACTCGGGCTTCTAACTCCATCTGGTAAAGAAGTAGGGTTTTATCTGGAAAAATGTATCCCAGATAGGACATATTTGATCTCATTAGAATGCTCACGTTAATCCGAGATGAATTATGAGTATGTTAGGACTCTGACATGTTTTGTAGTGAAGTTATAGAAATCTGAGGAAATAGTTTAAAGTTTACTCAGAATGTAGAGAGAGGAGGGTCTGGATAAGCCAGCCCTTCTGTGATGTCAAAGCCTTAAGGTATTAAGTTTGTGGCAGGAGCCCCAGCTGACTCTCTTCTGCTGATTTCTCCTTCTGGACTGCTTGTCTTCTGAAGCCAGCAGCACGTCCAAATGAGCTGGGACATATGGAAAAACTCCACTAGCCTGGATGCCTGTCATGCTTTAAACATGTGAGTGTTGCTTTTCTCATTTATTCCCTTTATGTTATAATTACCCATGTACATATTTGCAATTGTCTCATTTGTAACTTCTTTATAAAATATTTTTGATAAAGCACTGCCTAATTAATTTTTTATGGGATATAATATTATATATTAGTCCGTTCTCCTGCTCTAACCTTACCCTGTCTTCTGAAGGGAAATACGCTACTGTTACTGTTGTGTTGGGTTAGCTTCGGACCTGTTTAATCGAAGCTGGTGGCAGCGAGAAGTGTGCAGACTTTTGGGTTATGTTGTAGCGGCTGCGGCGTTAATAATTATTGTTCCTGCCTGAGTGGGAGTAGTTATCGCGTCGCTGCAGCGTGCCCAATAGCCAGTACATAGCAGGCAGCCTTTCTGGCGACTAATTACCCAGGGTGCAGTACCTAATCTGACCTGAGAGTAAGGGGGCGCCAGAGAGCTGCAAGTGTTAAGTGGAACTGTAAGCGGGATATACATAAATCCCTGCAGTTTGTGGTATATTGAAAGCAGTGGGATACCTAGAATAAGCCCCTGCTGTAAACTAAGAGGTCAATAGCCTTGTGTGTGGTTTTTCATCACATCGTGGAGTGGAGGGATAACTAAGATAAGCCCCCCTGCACATGTGATAGCCGTCTGTTGGCCTAAAGTCACCTCAATCCGTGACGTAGGGGTGACTGTCACGGTGTGACTCCTGACCCATTGGTGGCAGCGGTCAGGGGAATCGTGACAGTGACTAGCACACTCCAGGGTGTTGTGATGCAAAAAAGTGGGGATTTATTACATACAGTAAATCACAAACGTTTCGGTCGATACTGGACCTTCATCAGTGTGCTAGGTATAATTGTATACTTGTATGGCCCCAAAACAATAGAATACTCGGATTTGCATCAACTGACGGTGAGTCAGAATAATAGGTGGCGCTGAGGCTTAAGAGCTGTCAGTACGCCGGGACACTAGGGATAAATGCGGTATCCACCGCTAATAGAGAGTGTCACACTATTAGCGGTGGATACCGCATTTATCCCTAGTGTCCCGGCGTACTGACAGCTCTTTTAAGCCTCAGCGCCACCTATTATTCTGACTCACCGTCAGTTGATGCAAATCCGAGTATTCTATTGTTTTGGGGCCATACAAGTATACAATTATACCTAGCACACTGATGAAGGTCCAGTATCGACCGAAACGTTTGTGATTTACTGTATGTAATAAATCCCCACTTTTTTGCATCACAACACCCTGGAGTGTGCTAGTCACTTTATATTGTATATGTTCAGGTTTGGGCACCTATGACTGTGCACCTCCCCTATTTAGGCTGTGCTTAGCATCTTCTATATCACAGTATCTTCCCATTGTGAGTCGGACCCTCTGGGTAGGTGCGGGCTGTGATGGAGACGGTGAGGGGTTTTGTGCAGGAGCAGAGTCACCTGAATTCCGGCCGTTCTCCCGTGACAACCCCTCCACCCTGACAACCTCACAGGTTGTGTTTACCAGCCACACACACGCTAATAAGCTTTGGATTAGCGCCGCTGCCTTTCTCCGGCTTCCTACCTGGTAACCAGGGCGCAGAACAAAAGCCCTTTACATTGATTGATTGTGTGCGGGGCGGAGACGGCGGCCACCAAGGAAAGTGACCCGAGAGGACAGAAGCCACCGAGCAGCAGTGAGGACGGCTGCAGCCCCGCACACAGGTGAGCCCGCCGCTCCCAGGGGCCCCCGCACACAGGTGAGCCCGCCGCTCCCAGGGGCCCCGCACATAGGTGAGCCCACCGCTCCCAGGGGCCCCCGCACACAGGTGAGCCCGCCGCTCCCAGGGGCCCCCGCACACAGGTGAGCCCGCCGCTCCCAGGGGCCCCCGCACACAGGTGAGCCCGCCGCTCCCAGGGGCCCCCGCACACAGGTGAGCCCGCCGCTCCCAGGGGCCCCCGCACACAGGTGAGCCCGCCGCTCCCAGGGGCCCCCGCACACAGGTGAGCCCGCCGCTCCCAGGGGCCCCCGCACACAGGTGAGCCTGCCGCTTCAAGGGGTCCCCGCACACAGGTGAACCCGCTGCTCCCAGGGGCCCCCGCACACAGGTGAGCCTGCCGCTTCAAGGGGTCCCCGCACACAGGTGAACCCGCTGCTCCCAGGGGCCCCCGCACACAGGTGAGCCCGCCGCTCCCAGGGGCCCCCGCACACAGGTGAGCCCGCCGCTCCCAGGGGCCCCCGCACACAGGTGAGCCCACCGCTCCAAGGGGTCCCCGCACACAGGTGAACCCGCTGCTCCCAGGGGCCCCCGCACACAGGTGAGCCCGCCGCTCCCAGGGGCCCCGCACACAGGTGAGCCCGCCGCTCCCAGGGGCTCCCACACACAGGTGAGCCCGCCGCTCCTAGGGGCCCCGCACACAGGTGAGCCCGCCGCTCCCAGGGGCCCCCGCACACAGGTGAGCCCGCCGCTCCCAGGGGCCCCCGCACACAGGTGAGCCCGCCGCTCCCAGGGGCCCCCGCACACAGGTGAGCCCGCCGCTCCCAGGGGCCCCCGCACACAGGTGAGCCCGCCGCTCCCAGGGGCCCCCGCACACAGGTGAGCCCGCCGCTCCCAGGGGCCCCCGCACACAGGTGAGCCCGCCGCTCCCAGGGGCCCCCGCACACAGGTGAGCCCGCCGCTCCCAGGGGCCCCCGCACACAGGTGAGCCCGCCGCTCCAAGGGGTCCCCGCACACAGGTGAACCCGCCGCTCCCAGGGGCCCCCGCACACAGGTGAGCCCGCCGCTCCCAGGGGCCCCGCACACAGGTGAGCCCGCCGCTCCCAGGGGCCCCCACACACAGGTGAGCCCGCCGCTCCCAGGGGCCCCGCACACAGGTGAGCCCGCCGCTCCCAGGGGCCCCGCACACAGCTGAGCCCGCCGCTCCCAGGGGCCCCCGCACACAGGTGAGCCCGCCGCTCCCAGGGGCCCCGCACACAGGTGAGCCCGCCGATCCCAGGGGCCCCCACACAGGTGAGCCCGCCGCTCCCAGGGGCCCCGCACACAGGTGAGCCCGCCGCTCCCAGGGGCCCCGCACACAGCTGAGCCCGCCGCTCCCAGGAGCCCCCGCACACAGCTGAGCCCGCCGCTCCCAGGAGCCCCCGCACACAGGTGAGCCCGCCGCTCCCAGGGGCCCCGCACACAGGTGAGCCCGCCGATCCCAGGGGCCCCCACACAGGTGAGCCCGCCGCTCCCAGGGGCCCCGCACACAGGTGAGCCCGCCGCTCCCAGGGGCCCCGCACACAGCTGAGCCCGCCGCTCCCAGGAGCCCCCGCACACAGGTGAGCCCGCCGCTCCCAGGGGCCCCGCACACAGCTGAGCCCGCCGCTCCCAGGGGCCCCCGCACACAGGTGAGCCCGCCGCTCCCAGGGGCCCCCGCACACAGGTGAGCCCGTTGCTCCCAGGGGCCCCGCACACAGATGAGCCCGTTGCTCCCAGGGGCCCCGCACACAGATGAACCCTCCGCTCCCATGGGCCCCGCACACAGGTGAACCCGCCGCTCCCATGGGCCCCGCACACAGGTGAACCCGCCGCTCCCAGAGGCCCCGCACACAGGTGAACCCGCCGCTCCCAGGGGCCCCGCAATACAGGTGAGCCCACCGCTCCCAGGGGCCCCGCACACAGGTGAGTCCGCCGTGCACACAGACGCTTCCAAAGTAAATCCCTGCCATTGGCTACTGAGCCGAGAGTTTGGGCGAGTGATGGAGCAATCGGGGGAGCCTCCATTACTGGGGCCGCGCTTCATGTATCTGTTAAAGGTGGACAAACTGTTGATGCAGCCGCAGGAGGACCCCGAGATCAGGGGCCACGTCCAGCACCAGGCTGCACACGGCACTATGAAGAGAAAAGGTTACTCCAGCATAGGAAAATATAAAACTTCATCTTTAATGGAAAAATTTCATAAAAACAGGCACAATGCGGACAACAGATCCCAGAGAGCGGCCGACACGTTTCGGCACTCTGGTCATCATGGCGGAACGCTATGGGATCTGTTGTCCACATTGTGCCGGTTTTTATGAAATTTTTCCATTAAAGATGAAGTTTTATATTTTCCTACGTTGGAGTAACCTTTTCTCTTCATTCTTTGGAACTTGCGCTTTGGCGTCTCCGTGCGTGGAAAGAGACTGCACATGGTGGGCCGATGTCTCCTGCGCCCCATTCCTTTCTTATACCCACTGCACA
Organism: Ranitomeya imitator; assembly: GCF_032444005.1. NCBI lineage: Eukaryota > Metazoa > Chordata > Amphibia > Anura > Dendrobatidae > Ranitomeya > Ranitomeya imitator. Next base: position 4,263,333 of record NC_091291.1, read on the forward strand.
TGGTGGGCCGACGTCTCCAGCGCTCCATTCCTTTCTTATACGCACAGCACATGGTGGGCCGATGTCTCCTGCGCCCCATTTCTTTCTTATACGCACAGCACATGGTGGGCCGATGTCTCCTGCGCCCCATTTCTTTCTTATACCCACTGCACATGGTGGGCCGACGTCTCCAGCGCTCCATTCCTTTCTTATACGCACAGCACATGGTGGGCCGACGTCTCCCGTGCCCCATTCCTTTCTTATACGCACAGCACATGGTGGGCCGACGTCTCCAGCGCTCCATTCCTTTCTTATACGCACAGCACATGGTGGGCCGACGTCTCCCGCGCTCCATTCCTTTCTTATACACACAGCACATGGTGGGCCGACATCTCCCACGCCCCATTCCTTTCTTTTATGCACAGCACATGGTGGGCCGACGTCTCCCGCGCCCCATTCCTTTCTTATACACACAGCACATGGTGGGCCGACGTCTCCTGCGCCCCATTCCTTTCTTATACCCACAGCACATGGTGGGCCGACGTCTCCTGCGCCCCATTCCTTTCTTATACACACAGCACAGCACAGCTTCGAAAGCATCACCAAACCAGGGATTCAAGCTTCAGGAGGCTAATTTGCATATTCCAGGTGCCTTCTGGGAGAAGCGAAGTCTCCCTAAGCTAGAAGATCGTTGGGTACAGCCGGGACCAGCTGCTTCGAAAGCATCACCAAACCAGGGATTCAAGCTTCAGGAGGCTAATTTGCATATTCCAGGTGCCTTCTGGGAGAAGCGAAGTCTCCCTAAGCTAGAAGATCGTTGGGTACAGCCGGGACCAGCTGCTTCGAAAGCATCACCAAACCAGGGATTCAAGCTTCAGGAGGCTAATTTGCATATTCCAGGTGCCTTCTGGGAGAAGCGAAGTCTCCCTAAGCTAGAAGATCGTTGGGTACAGCCGGGACCAGCTGCTTCGAAAGCATCACCAAACCAGGGATTCAAGCTTCAGGAGGCTAATTTGCATATTCCAGGTGCCTTCTGGGAGAAGCGAAGTCTCCCTAAGCTAGAAGATCGTTGGGTACAGCCGGGACCAGCTGCTTCGAAAGCATCACCAAACCAGGGATTCAAGCTTCAGGAGGCTAATTTGCATATTCCAGGTGCCTTCTGGGAGAAGCGAAGTCTCCCTAAGCTAGAAGATCGTTGGGTACAGCCGGGACCAGCTGCTTCGAAAGCATCACCAAACCAGGGATTCAAGCTTCAGGAGGCTAATTTGCATATTCCAGGTGCCTTCTGGGAGAAGCGAAGTCTCCCTAAGCTAGAAGATCGTTGGGTACAGCCGGGACCAGCTGCTTCGAAAGCATCACCAAACCAGGGATTCAAGCTTCAGGAGGCTAATTTGCATATTCCAGGTGCCTTCTGGGAGAAGCGAAGTCTCCCTAAGCTAGAAGATCGTTGGGTACAGCCGGGACCAGCTGCTTCGAAAGCATCACCAAACCAGGGATTCAAGCTTCAGGAGGCTAATTTGCATATTCCAGGTGCCTTCTGGGAGAAGCGAAGTCTCCCTAAGCTAGAAGATCGTTGGGTACAGCCGGGACCAGCTGCTTCGAAAGCATCACCAAACCAGGGATTCAAGCTTCAGGAGGCTAATTTGCATATTCCAGGTGCCTTCTGGGAGAAGCGAAGTCTCCCTAAGCTAGAAGATCGTTGGGTACAGCCGGGACCAGCTGCTTCGAAAGCATCACCAAACCAGGGATTCAAGCTTCAGGAGGCTAATTTGCATATTCCAGGTGCCTTCTGGGAGAAGCGAAGTCTCCCTAAGCTAGAAGATCGTTGGGTACAGCCGGGACCAGCTGCTTCGAAAGCATCACCAAACCAGGGATTCAAGCTTCAGGAGGCTAATTTGCATATTCCAGGTGCCTTCTGGGAGAAGCGAAGTCTCCCTAAGCTAGAAGATCGTTGGGTACAGCCGGGACCAGCTGCTTCGAAAGCATCACCAAACCAGGGATTCAAGCTTCAGGAGGCTAATTTGCATATTCCAGGTGCCTTCTGGGAGAAGCGAAGTCTCCCTAAGCTAGAAGATCGTTGGGTACAGCCGGGACCAGCTGCTTCGAAAGCATCACCAAACCAGGGATTCAAGCTTCAGGAGGCTAATTTGCATATTCCAGGTGCCTTCTGGGAGAAGCGAAGTCTCCCTAAGCTAGAAGATCGTTGGGTACAGCCGGGACCAGCTGCTTCGAAAGCATCACCAAACCAGGGATTCAAGCTTCAGGAGGCTAATTTGCATATTCCAGGTGCCTTCTGGGAGAAGCGAAGTCTCCCTAAGCTAGAAGATCGTTGGGTACAGCCGGGACCAGCTGCTTCGAAAGCATCACCAAACCAGGGATTCAAGCTTCAGGAGGCTAATTTGCATATTCCAGGTGCCTTCTGGGAGAAGCGAAGTCTCCCTAAGCTAGAAGATCGTTGGGTACAGCCGGGACCAGCTGCTTCGAAAGCATCACCAAACCAGGGATTCAAGCTTCAGGAGGCTAATTTGCATATTCCAGGTGCCTTCTGGGAGAAGCGAAGTCTCCCTAAGCTAGAAGATCGTTGGGTACAGCCGGGACCAGCTGCTTCGAAAGCATCACCAAACCAGGGATTCAAGCTTCAGGAGGCTAATTTGCATATTCCAGGTGCCTTCTGGGAGAAGCGAAGTCTCCCTAAGCTAGAAGATCGTTGGGTACAGCCGGGACCAGCTGCTTCGAAAGCATCACCAAACCAGGGATTCAAGCTTCAGGAGGCTAATTTGCATATTCCAGGTGCCTTCTGGGAGAAGCGAAGTCTCCCTAAGCTAGAAGATCGTTGGGTACAGCCGGGACCAGCTGCTTCGAAAGCATCACCAAACCAGGGATTCAAGCTTCAGGAGGCTAATTTGCATATTCCAGGTGCCTTCTGGGAGAAGCGAAGTCTCCCTAAGCTAGAAGATCGTTGGGTACAGCCGGGACCAGCTGCTTCGAAAGCATCACCAAACCAGGGATTCAAGCTTCAGGAGGCTAATTTGCATATTCCAGGTGCCTTCTGGGAGAAGCGAAGTCTCCCTAAGCTAGAAGATCGTTGGGTACAGCCGGGACCAGCTGCTTCGAAAGCATCACCAAACCAGGGATTCAAGCTTCAGGAGGCTAATTTGCATATTCCAGGTGCCTTCTGGGAGAAGCGAAGTCTCCCTAAGCTAGAAGATCGTTGGGTACAGCCGGGACCAGCTGCTTCGAAAGCATCACCAAACCAGGGATTCAAGCTTCAGGAGGCTAATTTGCATATTCCAGGTGCCTTCTGGGAGAAGCGAAGTCTCCCTAAGCTAGAAGATCGTTGGGTACAGCCGGGACCAGCTGCTTCGAAAGCATCACCAAACCAGGGATTCAAGCTTCAGGAGGCTAATTTGCATATTCCAGGTGCCTTCTGGGAGAAGCGAAGTCTCCCTAAGCTAGAAGATCGTTGGGTACAGCCGGGACCAGCTGCTTCGAAAGCATCACCAAACCAGGGATTCAAGCTTCAGGAGGCTAATTTGCATATTCCAGGTGCCTTCTGGGAGAAGCGAAGTCTCCCTAAGCTAGAAGATCGTTGGGTACAGCCGGGACCAGCTGCTTCGAAAGCATCACCAAACCAGGGATTCAAGCTTCAGGAGGCTAATTTGCATATTCCAGGTGCCTTCTGGGAGAAGCGAAGTCTCCCTAAGCTAGAAGATCGTTGGGTACAGCCGGGACCAGCTGCTTCGAAAGCATCACCAAACCAGGGATTCAAGCTTCAGGAGGCTAATTTGCATATTCCAGGTGCCTTCTGGGAGAAGCGAAGTCTCCCTAAGCTAGAAGATCGTTGGGTACAGCCGGGACCAGCTGCTTCGAAAGCATCACCAAACCAGGGATTCAAGCTTCAGGAGGCTAATTTGCATATTCCAGGTGCCTTCTGGGAGAAGCGAAGTCTCCCTAAGCTAGAAGATCGTTGGGTACAGCCGGGACCAGCTGCTTCGAAAGCATCACCAAACCAGGGATTCAAGCTTCAGGAGGCTAATTTGCATATTCCAGGTGCCTTCTGGGAGAAGCGAAGTCTCCCTAAGCTAGAAGATCGTTGGGTACAGCCGGGACCAGCTGCTTCGAAAGCATCACCAAACCAGGGATTCAAGCTTCAGGAGGCTAATTTGCATATTCCAGGTGCCTTCTGGGAGAAGCGAAGTCTCCCTAAGCTAGAAGATCGTTGGGTACAGCCGGGACCAGCTGCTTCGAAAGCATCACCAAACCAGGGATTCAAGCTTCAGGAGGCTAATTTGCATATTCCAGGTGCCTTCTGGGAGAAGCGAAGTCTCCCTAAGCTAGAAGATCGTTGGGTACAGCCGGGACCAGCTGCTTCGAAAGCATCACCAAACCAGGGATTCAAGCTTCAGGAGGCTAATTTGCATATTCCAGGTGCCTTCTGGGAGAAGCGAAGTCTCCCTAAGCTAGAAGATCGTTGGGTACAGCCGGGACCAGCTGCTTCGAAAGCATCACCAAACCAGGGATTCAAGCTTCAGGAGGCTAATTTGCATATTCCAGGTGCCTTCTGGGAGAAGCGAAGTCTCCCTAAGCTAGAAGATCGTTGGGTACAGCCGGGACCAGCTGCTTCGAAAGCATCACCAAACCAGGGATTCAAGCTTCAGGAGGCTAATTTGCATATTCCAGGTGCCTTCTGGGAGAAGCGAAGTCTCCCTAAGCTAGAAGATCGTTGGGTACAGCCGGGACCAGCTGCTTCGAAAGCATCACCAAACCAGGGATTCAAGCTTCAGGAGGCTAATTTGCATATTCCAGGTGCCTTCTGGGAGAAGCGAAGTCTCCCTAAGCTAGAAGATCGTTGGGTACAGCCGGGACCAGCTGCTTCGAAAGCATCACCAAACCAGGGATTCAAGCTTCAGGAGGCTAATTTGCATATTCCAGGTGCCTTCTGGGAGAAGCGAAGTCTCCCTAAGCTAGAAGATCGTTGGGTACAGCCGGGACCAGCTGCTTCGAAAGCATCACCAAACCAGGGATTCAAGCTTCAGGAGGCTAATTTGCATATTCCAGGTGCCTTCTGGGAGAAGCGAAGTCTCCCTAAGCTAGAAGATCGTTGGGTACAGCCGGGACCAGCTGCTTCGAAAGCATCACCAAACCAGGGATTCAAGCTTCAGGAGGCTAATTTGCATATTCCAGGTGCCTTCTGGGAGAAGCGAAGTCTCCCTAAGCTAGAAGATCGTTGGGTACAGCCGGGACCAGCTGCTTCGAAAGCATCACCAAACCAGGGATTCAAGCTTCAGGAGGCTAATTTGCATATTCCAGGTGCCTTCTGGGAGAAGCGAAGTCTCCCTAAGCTAGAAGATCGTTGGGTACAGCCGGGACCAGCTGCTTCGAAAGCATCACCAAACCAGGGATTCAAGCTTCAGGAGGCTAATTTGCATATTCCAGGTGCCTTCTGGGAGAAGCGAAGTCTCCCTAAGCTAGAAGATCGTTGGGTACAGCCGGGACCAGCTGCTTCGAAAGCATCACCAAACCAGGGATTCAAGCTTCAGGAGGCTAATTTGCATATTCCAGGTGCCTTCTGGGAGAAGCGAAGTCTCCCTAAGCTAGAAGATCGTTGGGTACAGCCGGGACCAGCTGCTTCGAAAGCATCACCAAACCAGGGATTCAAGCTTCAGGAGGCTAATTTGCATATTCCAGGTGCCTTCTGGGAGAAGCGAAGTCTCCCTAAGCTAGAAGATCGTTGGGTACAGCCGGGACCAGCTGCTTCGAAAGCATCACCAAACCGCGCGCCTTACGGCGCGCGAATTTTTGCCTGTAGGACATTATTGCAAGAGAGCTTGGCTGAGTAGATTACACAAGAAGGAAAACACACAGCAAGTCAGCAGGATCTAGGAGCAACATGGCAGATGTGACAACCTACATGGTGAGCTGCAGCATGTGCTACATGTTCACAGATCGACCAGAAGAAGAATCCAATTTCACCTGTCAGAAGTGTAGACTAGTGGCCCTTTTAGAAGAAAAGGTGCGGGGTCTGGAAGAAAGAATAGCAACTTTGAAACTCATCAAAGAGAATGAAGACTTTCTAGACAGAACAGAAGCATCTCTACTGGTCACAGAAGGTGCAAAAAGTGTCAGAGAACCTCCAAAAGCAGATGAGTGGAAGCATGTGACCAAAAGAAGCAAGAAGACCATGGAGAAATCACCAACCACACAACTGAAGAACCGATATCAAATCTTTGTAGAGGATGAAGATGGCACACCTAAGAATGAAGCAATACCAGCAAGCAAAAAAGAAAAGGGCACACAGCAACAAGTGACAGCAAAAAGTACAGCCAAGAAGCAACGAAGAGTGGTGGTGGTGGGAGACTCACTACTGAGAGGCACCGAAGCAGCCATCTGCAGACCGGACATAACTGCAAGAGAAGTATGCTGCCTTCCAGGTGCGATGATCAAGGATGTGACCGATAGGATACCAAAGCTCTTCAGCTCCAAGGACGTCCACCCATTTCTTCTGATACATGTTGGCACCAATGACACGGCAAGGAAGGACCTACCGACAATCTGCAAGGACTTTGAAGAGTTGGGGAAGAAAGTAAAGGAACTGGATGCACAGGTAGTTTTTTCTTCTATCCTTCCAGTAGACGGGCATGGCACCAGGAGATGGAACAGGATCCTTGATGCAAACAACTGGCTAAGACGATGGTGCAGACAACAAGGATTTGGATTCCTGGACCACGGTGTGAATTACTGGTATGATGGACTCCTCGCCAGAGACGGACTACACCTCAACAAACCTGGGAAACACACATTCGCCAGAAGACTCGCTACACTCATCAGGAGGGCGTTAAACTAGAAGAAGAGGGGACGGGAAGAAAAACATTAGACTCGAACAAAGACGACCCAGGAAAACATACTCAGAAGGGAGGTAAGAACATTTCTAAAACAATCCACAGTGAGGAGATTGGAACAAAACAAAATCCTCTAAACTGCATGCTCGCAAACGCCAGAAGCCTGACAAACAAGATGGAAGAACTAGAAGCAGAAATATCTACAGGTAACTTTGACATAGTGGGAATAACCGAGACATGGTTAGATGAAAGCTATGACTGGGCAGTTAACTTACAGGGTTACAGTCTGTTTAGAAAGGATCGTAAAAATAGGAGAGGAGGAGGGGTTTGTCTCTATGTAAAGTCTTGTCTAAAGTCCACTTTAAGGGAGGATATTAGCGAAGGGAATGAGGATGTCGAGTCCATATGGGTTGAAATTCATGGAGGGAAAAATGGTAACAAAATTCTCATTGGGGTCTGTTACAAACCCCCAAATATAACAGAAAGCATGGAAAGTCTACTTCTAAAGCAGATAGATGAAGCTGCAACCCATAATGAGGTCCTGGTTATGGGGGACTTTAACTACCCGGATATTAACTGGGAAACAGAAACCTGTGAAACCCATAAAGGCAACAGGTTTCTGCTAATAACCAAGAAAAATTATCTTTCACAATTGGTGCAGAATCCAACCAGAGGAGCAGCACTTTTAGACCTAATACTATCTAATAGACCTGACAGAATAACAAATCTGCAGGTGGTTGGGCATTTAGGAAATAGCGACCACAATATTGTGCAGTTTCACCTGTCTTTCACTAGGGGGACTTGTCAGGGAGTCACAAAAACATTGAACTTTAGGAAGGCAAAGTTTGAACAGCTTAGAGATGCCCTTAATCTGGTAGACTGGGACAATATCCTCAGAAATGAGAATACAGATAATAAATGGGAAATGTTTAAGAACATCCTAAATAGGCAGTGTAAGCGGTTTATACCTTGTGGGAATAAAAGGACTAGAAATAGGAAAAACCCAATGTGGCTAAACAAAGAAGTAAGACAGGCAATTAACAGTAAAAAGAAAGCATTTGCACTACTAAAGCAGGATGGCACCATTGAAGCTCTAAAAAACTATAGGGAGAAAAATACTTTATCTAAAAAACTAATTAAAGCTGCCAAAAAGGAAACAGAGAAGCACATTGCTAAGGAGAGTAAAACTAATCCCAAACTGTTCTTCAACTATATCAATAGTAAAAGAATAAAAACTGAAAATGTAGGCCCCTTAAAAAATAGTGAGGAAAGAATGGTTGTAGATGACGAGGAAAAAGCTAACATATTAAACACCTTCTTCTCCACGGTATTCACGGTGGAAAATGAAATGCTAGGTGAAATCCCAAGAAACAATGAAAACCCTATATTAAGGGTCACCAATCTAACCCAAGAAGAGGTGCGAAACCGGCTAAATAAGATTAAAATAGATAAATCTCCGGGTCCGGATGGCATACACCCACGAGTACTAAGAGAACTAAGTAATGTAATAGATAAACCATTATTTCTTATTTTTAGTGACTCTATAGCGACAGGGTCTGTTCCGCAGGACTGGCGCATAGCAAATGTGGTGCCAATATTCAAAAAGGGCTCTAAAAGTGAACCTGGAAATTATAGGCCAGTAAGTCTAACCTCTATTGTTGGTAAAATATTTGAAGGGTTTCTGAGGGATGTTATTCTGGATTATCTCAATGAGAATAACTGTTTAACTCCATATCAGCATGGGTTTATGAGAAATCGCTCCTGTCAAACCAATCTAATCAGTTTTTATGAAGAGGTAAGCTATAGACTGGACCACGGTGAGTCATTGGACGTGGTATATCTCGATTTTTCCAAAGCGTTTGATACCGTGCCGCACAAGAGGTTGGTACACAAAATGAGAATGCTTGGTCTGGGGGAAAATGTGTGTAAATGGGTTAGTAACTGGCTTAGTGATAGAAAGCAGAGGGTGGTTATAAATGGTATAGTCTCTAACTGGGTCGCTGTGACCAGTGGGGTACCGCAGGGGTCAGTATTGGGACCTGTTCTCTTCAACATATTCATTAATGATCTGGTAGAAGGTTTACACAGTAAAATATCGATATTTGCAGATGATACAAAACTATGTAAAGCAGTTAATACAAGAGAAGATAGTATTCTGCTACAGATGGATCTGGATAAGTTGGAAACTTGGGCTGAAAGGTGGCAGATGAGGTTTAACAATGATAAATGTAAGGTTATACACATGGGAAGAGGGAATCAATATCACCATTACACACTGAACGGGAAACCACTGGGTAAATCTGACAGGGAGAAGGACTTGGGGATCCTAGTTAATGATAAACTTACCTGGAGCAGCCAGTGCCAGGCAGCAGCTGCCAAGGCAAACAGGATCATGGGGTGCATTAAAAGAGGTCTGGATACACATGATGAGAGCATTATACTGCCTCTGTACAAATCCCTAGTTAGACCGCACATGGAGTACTGTGTCCAGTTTTGGGCACCGGTGCTCAGGAAGGATATAATGGAACTAGAGAGAGTACAAAGGAGGGCAACAAAATTAATAAAGGGGATGGGAGAACTACAATACCCAGATAGATTAGCGAAATTAGGATTATTTAGTCTAGAAAAAAGACGACTGAGGGGCGATCTAATAACCATGTATAAGTATATAAGGGGACAATACAAATATCTCGCTGAGGATCTGTTTATACCAAGGAAGGTGACGGGCACAAGGGGGCATTCTTTGCGTCTGGAGGAGAGAAGGTTTTTCCACCAACATAGAAGAGGATTCTTTACTGTTAGGGCAGTGAGAATCTGGAATTGCTTGCCTGAGGAGGTGGTGATGGCGAACTCAGTCGAGGGGTTCAAGAGAGGCCTGGATGTCTTCCTGGAGCAGAACAATATTGTATCATACAATTATTAGGTTCTGTAGAAGGACGTAGATCTGGGTATTTATTATGATGGAATATAGGCTGAACTGGATGGACAAATGTCTTTTTTCGGCCTTACTAACTATGTTACTATGTTACACATGGTGGGCCGACGTCTCCCGCGCTCCATTCCTTTCTTATACACACAGCACATGGTGGGCCGACATCTCCCACGCCCCATTCCTTTCTTATATACACAGCACATGGTGGGCCGATGTCTTCAGCGCTCCATTCCTTTCTTATACCCACTGCACATGGTGGGCCGATGTCTTCAGCGCTCCATTCCTTTCTTATACCCACTGCACATGGTGGGCCGACGTCTCCAGCGCCCCATTCCTTTCTTTTATGCACAGCACATGGTGGGCCGACGTCTCCCGCGCCCCATTCCTTTCTTATACCCACTGCACATGGTGGGCCGATGTCTCCAGCGCTCCATTCCTTTCTTATACCCACAGCACATGGTGGGCCGACGTCTCCCGCGCCCCATTCTTTTCTTTTATGCACAGCACATGGTGGGCCGACGTCTCCCGCGCCCCATTCCTTTCTTATACCTACTGCACATGGTGGGCCGACATCTCCCACGCCCCATTCCTTTCTTATATACACAGCACATGGTGGGCCGATGTCTCCAGCGCTCCATTCCTTTCTTATACCCACTGCACATGGTGGGCCGACGTCTCCCGCGCCCCATTCCTTTCTTATACCTACTGCACATGGTGGGCCGACATCTCCCACGCCCCATTCCTTTCTTATATACACAGCACATGGTGGGCCGATGTCTCCAGCGCTCCATTCCTTTCTTATACCCACTGCACATGGTGGGCCGACGTCTCCAGCGCCCCATTCCTTTCTTTTATGCACAGCACATGGTGGGCCGACGTCTCCCGCGCCCCATTCCTTTCTTATACACACAGCACATGGTGGGCCGACGTCTCCCGCGCCCCATTCCTTTCTTATACCCACTGCACATGGTGGGCCGATGTCTCCCGCGCCCCATTCCTTTCTTTTATGCACAGCACATGGTGGGCCGACGTCTCCCGCGCCCTATTCCTTTCTTATACGCACAGCACATGGTGGGCCGACGTCTTCCGCGCCCCATTCCTTTCTTATACGCACAGCACATGGTGGGCCGACGTCTTCCGTGCCCCATTCCTTTCTTATATGCACAGCACATGGTGGGCCGACGTCTCCCACGCCCCATTCCTTTCTTATACCCACTGCACATGGTGGGCCGACATCTCCCGCGCCCCATTCCTTTCTTATACGCACAGCACATGGTGGGCCGACGTCTTCCGCGCCCCATTCCTTTCTTATACGCACAGCACATGGTGGGCCGACGTCTTCCGCGCCCCATTCCTTTCTTATACCCACTGCACATGGTGGGCCGACGTCTCCCGCGCCCCATTCCTTTCTTATACGCACAGCACATGATGGGCCGACATCTCCCGCGCCCCATTCCTTTCTTATACCCACTGCACATGGTGGGCCGACATCTCCCGCGCCCCATTCCTTTCTTATACGCACAGCACATGGTGGTCCGACGTCTCCAGCGCCCCATTCCTTTCTTATACACACAGCACATGGTGGGCCGACGTCTTCCGCGCCCCATTCCTTTCTTATACACAGCACTATGAGCTATCGGTAGTGCAGGGCCCCTCTGATGAGTGGCCCCCATGGATGTATCTACTCTGTAACCCCGGGGGGACACTGCCTGGGCTCCTGGAGGTCGGGGGGCTGATCCTCAGCTCCGGGGGGGCTACCTCTCACCCAGTGGCCACTGCAGACCCCCTGTGGCACAGACGCCCCCAATCTTCCGCTGCCCCCCGGCTTCACATTGGGATGACATTCCCCTGACCTCCCCTTCTACAGCATAGACCCCATCGCTGCTGGGACTTCTGGTTCGCCGCCGTCTGTGGCGGCTCTTTCTAAGCAGAGGATTTAGGAAGCTTTTCATTCTGTGCCAGGACAAATAGTAGAAGCGTGGCGGGAGGACGACGTCTCATGAGACCTGGCGATTGCTGCAGGCTGGAGAGTGCGGGGGAAACCGTCAGCAGGCAGGGGCATCGGGCAGTGGTGGTTCGGGCGCCCCCCATAGAAATGGCCCCTCCACGTCTGATCTGGAGAAATCAAGTGCATGAGCAGTATGCAAATCAGGCTGGAGGTGCACAGGGGGCGGGCACAGCTGGGTGCACAGGGGGCGGGAACCGCTGGGTGCAGAGGGGGCGGGCACCGCTGGGTGCACAGGGGGCGGGCACCGCTGGGTGCACAGGGGCGGGCACCGCTGGGTGCACAGGGGGCGGGGACTGATGGGTGCACAGGGGGCGGGCACCGCTGGGTGCACAGGGGGCGGGCACCGCTGGGTGCACAGGGGGCGGGCACCGCTGGGTGCACAGGGGGCGGGCACCGCTGGGTGCACAGGGGCGGGCACCGCTGGGTGCACAGGGGGCGGGGACCGATGGGTGCACAGGGGGCGGGCACCGCTGGGTGCACAGGGGGCGGGGACCGATGGGTGCACAGGGGGCGGGCACCGCTGGGTGCACAGGGGGCGGGGACTGATGGGTGCACAGGGGCGGGCACCGCTGGGTGCACAGGGGGCGGGGACTGATGGGTGCACAGGGGGCGGGCACCGCTGGGTACACAGGGGGCGGGGACTGATGGGTGCACAGGGGGCGGGCTGCTGCCATGGTTACGGGTGAGGACGGGCTGTTATCCGGTAAGTGAGAATCGCGCACAGCGGCCGGTACTTCGGCATCCGATAATCCGGAGCGTCGGACGAGCGCTGCTGCAAGGTCTGAAACACCGAGCAGCGGCCGCCGCCATCAGCCGCACCGCAGACTCCTGTGCACGCTGGTCGCGGTGTGTGAACTCGTCCTTACAGGAGGCGGATTTTGTGGTGATTTTGCAGGCGCACACGGTGACGCTCCCTCCACAGGATCACGGCCGCCTCCTCACAAACCGCGGGAAGAGCGGCCGCCCCGTGTGAATAGCGGGGATCATTGCACACGTGACCCGGGCTGTTAGCCGTTTCCATGGCTACAGGCGCTCGCTGGTCGCCGCGTCCTCCGGTGGCGCTGGGTCCTAGCTCCCGCCCTCCGCGCTGATGGCTGCAGGCAGTGTGAGCCGGGGCGGGCGGGCTCTAGGGCCCCGGAGGAGGATGAGGAGGATGAGGAGGAGGATGGGCCGGGGCAGCAGATTGGCCGCTAATCCTCCGGGGCCGCCGGCAGCGCCGTCCTCAGCCGCGAGTTGTGGCCCCGATGAGCGCAGCGGAGCAGACGCTGGAGGCGGTGATACAGGTCGGGCCGGTAACGGGCGGCTGGGGGAAGGGCTGTGACCGCCGCAGTCACTCAGCGCCGCCGCCGATCACTCATTCTTCTCTCCCGCTGCAGGCGCTCTCCGCCCAGGTGCTCGGATCCCGGGAACACAAGACCCTCACAGTCCGCGGAGACTCTGCAGACCCCCGACCTGCCCGTCTGCCGGCGCGAATCCGAGAGATCGTCACCCGGAACCTGAGCCCCCCGCCGGACACTGGTGAGGACCCCCAGCCCGTGCCCCCTGCCGGAGACCCCCACACCTCCGTACCCCCCAACCCGTGTGCCCTGCCGGAGACCCCCACACCTCCGTGCCCCCCGCCGGAGACCCCCACACCTCCGTGCCCCCCGCCGGAGACCCCCACACCTCTGTACCCCCCAACCCGTGCCCCCCGCCGGAGACCCCCACACCTCTGTACCCCCCAACCCGCGTGCCCTGCCGGAGACCCCCACACCTCTGTACCCCCAACCCGTGCCCCCTGCCGGAGACCCCCACACCTCCGTACCCCCCAACCCGTGCCCCCCGCCGGAGACCCCCACACCTCCGTACCCCCCAGCCCGTGTGCCCTGCCGGAGACCCCCACACCTCCGTACCCCCCAGCCCGTGCCCCCTGCCGGAGACCCCCACACCTCTGTACCCCCCAACCCGTGTACCCTGCCGGAGACCCCCACACCTCTGTACCCCCCAGCCCGTGTGCCCTGCCGGAGACCCCCACACCTCCGTACCCCCCAGCCCGTGCCCCCTGCCGGAGACCCCCACACCTCTGTACCCCCCAACCCGTGTACCCTGCCGGAGACCCCCACACCTCTGTACCCCCCAACCCGTGTACCCTGCCGGAGACCCCCACACCTCCGTACCCCCCAGCCCGTGCCCCCTGCCGGAGACCCCCACACCTCTGTACCCCCCAACCCGTGTACCCTGCCGGAGACCCCCACACCTCTGTACCCCCCAACCCGTGTACCCTGCCGGAGACCCCCACACCTCTGTACCCCCCAACCCGTGTACCCTGCCGGAGACCCCCACACCTCTGTACCCCCCAACCCGTGTACCCTGCCGGAGACCCCCACACCTCTGTACCCCCCAACCCGTGCCCCCCGCCGGAGACCCCCACACCTCCGTACCCCCCAACCCGTGCCCCCTGCCGGAGACCCCCACACCTCTGTACCCCCCAACCCGTGCCCCCTGCCGGAGACCCCCACACCTCTGTACCCCCCAACCCGTGTACCCTGCCCGAGACCCCCACACCTCTGTACCCCCCAACCCGTGTACCCTGCCGGAGACCCCCACACCTCTGTACCCCCCAACCCGTGCCCCCTGCCGGAGACCCCCACACCTCCGTACCCCCCAGCCCGTGTGCCCTGCCGGAGACCCCCACACCTCCGTACCCCCCAGCCCGTGCCCCCTGCCGGAGACCCCCACACCTCTGTACCCCCCAACCCGTGTACCCTGCCGGAGACCCCCACACCTCTGTACCCCCCAGCCCGTGTGCCCTGCCGGAGACCCCCACACCTCCGTACCCCCCAGCCCGTGCCCCCTGCCGGAGACCCCCACACCTCTGTACCCCCCAACCCGTGTACCCTGCCGGAGACCCCCACACCTCTGTACCCCCCAGCCCGTGTGCCCTGCCGGAGACCCCCACACCTCCGTACCCCCCAGCCCGTGCCCCCTGCCGGAGACCCCCACACCTCTGTACCCCCCAACCCGTGTACCCTGCCGGAGACCCCCACACCTCTGTACCCCCCAACCCGTGTACCCTGCCGGAGACCCCCACACCTCCGTACCCCCCAGCCCGTGCCCCCTGCCGGAGACCCCCACACCTCTGTACCCCCCAACCCGTGTACCCTGCCGGAGACCCCCACACCTCTGTACCCCCCAACCCGTGTACCCTGCCGGAGACCCCCACACCTCTGTACCCCCCAACCCGTGTACCCTGCCGGAGACCCCCACACCTCTGTACCCCCCAACCCGTGTACCCTGCCGGAGACCCCCACACCTCTGTACCCCCCAACCCGTGCCCCCCGCCGGAGACCCCCACACCTCCGTACCCCCCAACCCGTGCCCCCTGCCGGAGACCCCCACACCTCTGTACCCCCCAACCCGTGCCCCCTGCCGGAGACCCCCACACCTCTGTACCCCCCAACCCGTGTACCCTGCCCGAGACCCCCACACCTCTGTACCCCCCAACCCGTGTACCCTGCCGGAGACCCCCACACCTCCGTACCCCCCAGCCCGTGCCCCCTGCCGGAGACCCCCACACCTCTGTACCCCCCAACCCGTGTACCCTGCCGGAGACCCCCACACCTCTGTACCCCCCAACCCGTGTACCCTGCCGGAGACCCCCACACCTCCGTACCCCCCAGCCCGTGCCCCCTGCCGGAGACCCCCACACCTCTGTACCCCCCAACCCGTGTACCCTGCCGGAGACCCCCACACCTCTGTACCCCCCAACCCGTGTACCCTGCCGGAGACCCCCACACCTCTGTACCCCCCAACCCGTGTACCCTGCCGGAGACCCCCACACCTCTGTACCCCCCAACCCGTGTACCCTGCCGGAGACCCCCACACCTCTGTACCCCCCAACCCGTGCCCCCCGCCGGAGACCCCCACACCTCCGTACCCCCCAACCCGTGCCCCCTGCCGGAGACCCCCACACCTCTGTACCCCCCAACCCGTGCCCCCTGCCGGAGACCCCCACACCTCTGTACCCCCCAACCCGTGTACCCTGCCCGAGACCCCCACACCTCTGTACCCCCCAACCCGTGTACCCTGCCGGAGACCCCCACACCTCTGTACCCCCCAACCCGTGCCCCCTGCCGGAGACCCCCACACCTCCGTACCCCCCAACCCGAGCGCCCTGCCGGAGACCCCCACACCTCCGTACCCCCCAACCCGTGCCCCCTGCCGGAGACCCCCACACCTCTGTACCCCCCAACCCGTGCCCCCCGCCGGAGACCCCCACACCTCTGTACCCCCAGCCCGTGTACCCTGCCGGAGACCCCCACACCTCTGTACCCCCCAACCCGTGCCCCCCGCCGGAGACCCCCACACCTCCGTACCCCCCAACCCGTGTACCCTGCCGGAGACCCCCACACCTCTGTACCCCCCAACCCGTGCCCCCTGCCGGAGACCCCCACACCTCTGTACCCCGCATCCAGTGTACCCTGCCGGAGACCCCCACACCTCTGTACCCCCCCTATCTGTGCGCTGGCTCTGGGGGTGGGGGTCCTGACGCTGGCTCCGAGGGGGGGTCCTGACGCTGGCTCTGTGGGGGGGGGGGCCCTGACGCTGGCTCTGTGGGGGGGCTTTGACGCTGGCTCTGTGGGGGGGCCCTGACGCTGGCTCTGTGGGGGGCCCTGACGCTGGCTCTGTGGGGGGCCCTGACGCTGGCTCTGTGGGGGGCCCTGACGCTGGCTCTGTGGGGGGCCCTGACGCTGGCTCTGTGGGGGGGCCCTGACGCTGGCTCTGTGGGGGGCCCCCGACGCTGGCTCTGTGGGGGGCCCCCGACGCTGGCTGTGGGGGGGGGCCCCGACGCTGGCTGTGTGGGGGGGGGGGGGGGCCGACGCGGCTGTGGGGGGGGGGCCCTGACGCTGGCTGTGGGGGGGGGGGGTCCTGACGCTGGCTCTGGGGGTGGGGGTCCTGACGCTGGCTCCGGGGGGGGGGGGGCCCCTGACGCTGGCTCTGTGGGGGGGGGCCCTGACGCTGGCTCTGTGGGGGGGGGGGGCCCTGACGCTGGCTCTGTGGGGGGGGGGCCCTGACGCTGGCTCTGTGGGGGGGGGCCCTGACGCTGGCTGTGGGGGGGGGGTCCCGACGCTGGCTGTGGGGGGGGCCCTGACGCTGGCTGTGGGGGGGGGCCCTGACGCTGGCTGTGGGGGGGGGGGGGCCCTGACGCTGGCTCTGTGGGGGGGGCCCTGACGCTGGCTGTGGGGGGGGGGGCCCTGACGCTGGCTGTGGGGGGGGGGCCCTGACGCTGGCTGTGGGGGGGGGGGTCCTGACGCTGGCTCTGGGGGGGCCCTGACGCTGGCTGTGGGGGGGGGGCCCTGACGCTGGCTGTGGGGGGGGGGGCCCTGACGCTGGCTGTG
The DNA here is from genome assembly GCF_032444005.1 of Ranitomeya imitator. Lineage (NCBI taxonomy): Eukaryota > Metazoa > Chordata > Amphibia > Anura > Dendrobatidae > Ranitomeya > Ranitomeya imitator. Next base: position 4,280,469 of record NC_091291.1, read on the forward strand.
GGGGGGGGGCCCTGACGCTGGCTGTGGGGGGGGGGCCCTGACGCTGGCTGTGGGGGGGGGGCCCTGACGCTGGCTGTGGGGGGGGGGGTCCTGACGCTGGCTCTGTGGGGGGGCCCTGACGCTGGCTGTGGGGGGGGGCCCTGACGCTGGCTGTGGGGGGGGGGTCCTGACGCTGGCTCTGGGGGGGCCCTGACGCTGGCTGTGGGGGGGGGGGGCCCTGACGCTGGCTGTGGGGGGGGTCCTGACGCTGGCTGTGGGGGGGGGGCCCTGACGCTGGCTGTGGGGGGGGGCCCTGACGCTGGCTGTGGGGGGGGGGGGGTACTGACGCTGGCTGTGGGGGTCCTGACGCTGGCTCTGGGGGGGCCCTGACGCTGGCTGTGGGGGTCCTGACGCTGGCTGTGGGGGTCCTGACGCTGGCTCCCGGTCCCTCATCGCTGTGTTCTCCCCCGGCCAGGTCTCGCTGCAGACATGTCGTCACTTCTGTCTCTACAAGAGGAGAACCGCATCCTGCAACAAGAGCTGTCGCGGGTGGAGGACCTGCTGGCGCAGAGCCGGGCGGAGCGGGACGAGCTCGCCATCAAATACAACGCCATCAGCGAGCGGGTAAGAGACCCCCTGCCCACCCCCGACCATAGCACACACCAGGACGTGACCCCCGACTCCCCTGCACCCCGCAGCCTCGGCTGTCATTTCCTCCCCTCCGCTGCCTGTCAGTGAATGGAGACGTTCTTATTACACCCAGCCTGGAATCTCTGACGGGGGTCACAACCGTACCGTATATTGAGGACGCCGTGCTGGGTGACCCCTCTAACTGCTACCCCTTACCAGCAACATCTGTATATAGGTATATGTACAGCTGCTATAACCTGGGCATCTCCTGTATATAATTATAGATGTACAGCCGGTATAACCTGGGCATCTCCTGTATATAATTATATATGTACAGCCGGTGTAACCTGGGCATGTCCTGTATATAATTATATATGTACAGCCGGTATAACCTGGGCATCTCCTGTATATAATTATATATGTACAGCCGGTGTAACCTGGGCATCTCCTGTATATAATTATATATGTACAGCTGGTATAACCTGGGCATCTCCTGTATATAATTATATATGTACAGCTGCTATAACCTGGGCATCTCCTGTATATAATTATAGATGTACAGCCGGTATAACCTAGGCATCTCCTGTATATAATTATATATGTACAGCTGGTATAACCTGGACATCTCCTGTATATAATTATATATGTACAGCCGGTATAACCTGGACATCTCCTGTATATAATTATATATGTACAGCTGGTATAACCTGGACATCTCCTGTATATAATTATATATGTACAGCCGGTGTAACCTGGGCATCTACTGTATATAATTATATATGTACAGCCGGTATAACCTGGGCATCTCCTGTATATAATTATATATGTACAGCCGGTGTAACCTGGGCATCTCCTGTATATAATTATATATGTACAGCCGGTATAACCTGGACATCTCCTGTATATAATTATAGATGTACAGCCGGTATAACCTGGGCATCTCCTGTATATAATTATATATGTACAGCCGGTATAACCTAGGCATCTCCTGTATATAATTATATATGTACAGCTGGTATAACCTGGACATCTCCTGTATATAATTATATATGTACAGCCGGTATAACCTGGGCATCTCCTGTATATAATTATATATGTACAGCCGGTATAACCTGGACATCTCCTGTATATAATTATATATGTACAGCCGGTATAACCTGGACATCTCCTGTATATAATTATATATGTACAGCTGGTATAACCTGGGCATCTCCTGTATATAATTATATATGTACAGCCGGTGTAACCTGTACATCTCCTGTATATAATTATATATGTACAGCCGGTATAACCTGGGCATCTCCTGTATATAATTATATATGTACAGCTGGTATAACCTGGGCATCTCCTGTATATAATTATATATGTACAGCTGGTATAACCTGGGCATCTCCTGTATATAATTATATATGTACAGCCGGTGTAACCTGGACATCTCCTGTATATAATTATATATGTACAGCTGGTATAACCTGGACATCTCCTGTATATAATTATAGATGTACAGCCGGTATAACCTGGGCATCTCCTGTATATAATTATATATGTACAGCCGGTGTAACCTGGGCATGTCCTGTATATAATTATATATGTACAGCCGGTATAACCTGGACATCTCCTGTATATAATTATATATGTACAGCCGGTGTAACCTGGGCATCTCCTGTATATAATTATATATGTACAGCTGGTATAACCTGGGCATCTCCTGTATATAATTATATATGTACAGCCGGTATAACCTGTACATCTCCTGTATATAATTATATATGTACAGCTGGTATAACCTGGGCATCTCCTGTATATAATTATATATGTACAGCTGGTATAACCTGGGCATCTCCTGTATATAATTATATATGTACAGCCGGTATAACCTGGGCATCTCCTGTATATAATTATATATGTACAGCTGGTATAACCTGGGCATCTCCTGTATATAATTATATATGTACAGCCGGTGTAACCTGGGCATCTCCTGTATATAATTATATATGTACAGCCGGTATAACCTGGGCATCTCCTGTATATAATTATATATGTACAGCCGGTGTAACCTGGGCATCTCCTGTATATAATTATACATGTACAGCTGGTATAACCTGGACATCTCCTGTATATAATTATAGATGTACAGCCGGACATCTCCTGTATATAATTATATATGTACAGCTGGTATAACCTGGGCATCTCCTGTATATAATGATATATGCACAGCTGGTATAACCTGGCCATCTCCTCTATATAATGGTATACTGTATGTACAGCCGGTATAACCTGGGCATCTCCTGTATATAATTATATATGTACAGCTGGTAATAACCTGGGCATCTCCTGCATATAATTATATATGTACAGCTGGTAATAACCTGGGCATCTCCTGTATATAATTATATATGTACAGCCGGTATAACCTGGGCATCTCCTGTATATAATTATATATGTACAGCTGGTATAACCTGGGCATCTCCTGCATATAATTATATATGTACAGCTGGTATAACCTGGGCATCTCCTGCATATAATTATATATGTACAGCTGGACATCTCCTGTATATAATTATATATGTATAGCTGCTATAACCTGGGCATCTCCTGTATATAATTATAGATGTACAGCTGGACATCTCCTGTATATAATTATATATGTACAGGTGGTATAACCTGGGCATCTCCTGTATATAATTATATATGTACAGCTGCTATAACCTTGGCATCTCCTGTATATAATTATATATGTACAGCTGCTATAACCTGGGCATCTCCTGTATATAATTCTATATGTACAGCCGGTATAACCTGGGCATCTCCTGTATATAATTATATATGTACAGCCGGTATAACCTGGGCATCTGCTGTATATAATTATATATGTACAGCTGGTATAACCTGGGCATCTCCTGTATATAATGATATATGCACTGCTGGTATAACCTGGCCATCTCCTCTATATAATGGTATACTGTATGTACAGCCGGTATAACCTGGACATCTCCTGTATATAATTATATATGTACAGCTGGTATAACCTGGGCATCTCCTGCATATAATTATATATGTACAGCCGGTATAACCTGGGTATCTCCTGTATATAGTTATATATGTACAGCCGGTATAACCTGGGCATCTCCTGTATATAATTATATATGTACAGCTGGTATAACCTGGGCATCTCCTGTATATAATGATATATGTACAGCCGGTATAACCTGGGCATCTCCTGTATATAATTATATATGTACAGCCGGTATAACCTGGGCATCTCCTTTATATACAGTGGCTAGAAAAAGTATTCATACTCAGTGAATGTTTCCACATTTTTTCCATGTTACACCCATCAACCTAAATATATTTTATTGGGATTTTCTGTGATACAAACACTAAGCAACAAGTATTTGTGACTGAGCTGTGGATCTGCGGCTCCTCCAGTGACCATGGGCCTCTCGGCTGCTCTCCTTTCTTGGGTTGTCCGGTTAGGTGGACGGCCATGTCTTGGGAGGTCAGGTTAGGTGGACGGCCATGTCTTGGGTTGTCCGGTTAGGTGGACGGCCATGTCTTGGGAGGTCAGGTTAGGTGGACGACCATGTCTTGGGAGGTCAGGTTAGGTGGACGACCATGTCTTGGGATGTCAGGTTAGGAGGACGGCCATGTCTTGGGATGTCCGGTTAGGAGGACGGCCATGTCTTGGGTTGTCCGGTTAGGAGGACGGCCATGTCTTGGGTTGTCCGGTTAGGTGGACGGCCATGTCTTGGGTTGTCCGGTTAGGAGGACGGCCATGTCTTGGGAGGTCAGTTTAGGAGGACGGCCATGTCTTGGGAGGTCAGTTTAGGAGGACGGCCATGTCTTGGGAGGTCAGTTTAGGAGAACGGCCATGTCTTGGGAGGTCAGTTTAGGAGAATGGCCATGTCTTGGGAGGTCAGGTTAGGTAGACGGCCATGTCTTGGGAGGTAAAGTTAGGTGGACGGCCATGTCTTGGGGTGGCGGGTTAGGTGGACGGTCATGTCTTGCATGTCTTGGGGATGCAGGTTAGGTGGACGGCCATGTCTTGGGGATGCAGGTTAGGTGGACGGCCATGTCTTGGGAGGTCGGTTTAGGTGGACGGCCATGTCTTGGGGTGGCGGGTTAGGTGGATGGCCATGTCTTGGGGTGGCGGGTTAGGTGGACGGCCATGTCTTGGGGTGGCGGGTTAGGTGGAAGGCCATGTCTTGGGGTGGCGGGTTAGGTGGACGGCCATGTCTTGGGGTGGCGGGTTAGGTGGACGGCCATGTCTTGGGGTGGCGGGTTAGGTGGACGGCCATGTATTGGGGTGGCGGGTTAGGTGGACGGCCATGTCTTGGGGTGGCGGGTTAGGTGGACGGCCATGTCTTGGGGTGGCGGGTTAGGTGGACGGCCATGTCTTGGGGTGGCGGGTTAGGTGGACGGCCATGTCTTGGGGTGGCGGGTTAGGTGGACGGCCATGTCTTGGGGTGGCGGGTTAGGTGGACGGCCATGTCTCTGTAGGTTTGCAGTTATGCCATACTCCTTCCATGTTTGGATTATGGATTGATCAGTGCTCTGTGTGATGTTCAGAGCTTGGGCCATTTTTTATAATAAATCCCGGCTTTCCTCTTCACTCCTTTATCCCTGACCTGTCTGGTGAGCTCCTTGGTTTTGAAGCTGTTTGATCCCTAATGTTCTCACACAAACCTCACAGAACAGCTGTAGTTATACTGAGAAGAAATCACACCCAGGGGGACGCAATGTACTAATAATGTGACTCCAGGGGCTGAATACTAATGCACCTCATGTTCAGATGTATATTTATACAATAATTAGTACACCCCAGTATCATTTCCTTTGTATGTCACTAATATTTGTTACCTTGTGTTTGTACCACAGAAAATCCCAATAAATAGATAAAGTCTGAGGGTGTAATGTGAGAAATGTGGAAGAGTTCACGGGGTATGAAGACTTTTTCAAGGCTCTGGGTACACGTACATCTAGTACGACCAGGGCGTCTCCTGATGTGGGGGGTCTCAGCCTCCTCTGCTTCGTGGGCCCCCGCGCGGTGTCTTGTCCGGGCAGGCAGCGGGCAGTGACGGGCGGCCGGCAGGCTCAGACTTGCCCGCTGTCACTTTGTCACTGCCGCATTCATAGCCCTCATTCTCTCATCATCTGTTCCCACCAGACCCCCCTCTGTGGATGTCGTCTCATCTCCATGGTGACCGCTGCCCCCTACACTGGGTGATGACATCACAGCTCTCCCATTATAAAGCTATAATACACCCCACCGGGCACTGTATGGCATTTTTCCCAGGATCCTGGATGACCGTACTGTACTGAGACACTGTGACGAGCCTTCAGATGTGTGTGCAGGACTTGGGTTTCACACTGTAAGCTAGTGTTTCCATTCACTGACAGCAAGCGGAGTGCAGAGCTGTAATATCCCAGATCAGTCCTTACACCGTCCTGCAATCAGCGATATCATGGCTCCAGGGGGGTCTGTTCTGTCCTGGGGGGTTTTGTTCTGTCCTGGGGACCCTGAGTGGGGTCTGTCCTGTCCTGGGGGGGGTCTGTTCTGTCCTGGGAACACTGAGGAAGGGGTCTGTCCTGTCCCTGGGACCCTGGGGGGGTCTGTTCTGTCCTGTCCCGGGGGGGGGGGGGGGAGGTCTTTCCTGTCCCTGGGACTCTGGGGGGAGGTCTGTCCTGTCTCGGGGACCCCGGGCTTTGGTGCGTGTCAGTGTGTCTGTGCAGACCCCAGGAGAGCCATCCCGTTATCCCCGGGTTGGTCAGTGGTGGCGCTGTTCACCGCCGCAGCTGTCGTCCCCCGTTATAATCTCCGGTCCGTTATATGATGACGTCTTCTCTCGGTCCGGCAGCTGGAGCAGAACCTGCGTCTGGAGACCGGCGAGCGCGAGAGAGATTCCCTGGAGACGCGGAGCCTGGCGCAGCAGAATGTGGAGCTGCGGCGGCGGCTGGAGGAGGAGCAGGCGGCGTACAAGCGTAAGCTCCAGGCCTATCAGGAGGGGCAGCAGCGGCAGGCGCAGCTCGTACAGAAGCTTCAGGCCAAGGTGAGCGAGTGACTGCAGGTGATAACAGAGTAATAGCCCTCATGTGACTTGTTCCCACGATGTCTCTCCTCGTCCCACTGGCAGGTCCTGCAGTACAAAAAACGGTGCGGAGAGGTGGAACAGCAGCTTCTAGAACGTTCCACAGAGCTGGAGCAGGAACGTCTGAGCGTGAGTCTGACCGGACACGACAGAGCGAGACCCGATCCCGAGCGTTGTGCAACATGAAGGCTGCAGCGGAGTACCCAGCTCTGCTTGCTGCCAGCGACGGCAGACGTAATGCATCGTAGCATCTAATAACCGGGCGGCCGGCAGCGATCCTGAGGCGTCGGCCTGCAATGTTGCAGTGATTAAATATAGCAGGGAATGGCAGAAATTCGCAACCCGCGCCGGGCGGACGAAGCGACGCGATGAAACCTGTGCCGGGCGGTCGAAGCGACGCGATGAAACCTGTGCCGGGCGGTCGAAGCGACGCAGCGAAACCCACGCCTGGCGGACGAAGCGACGCGCTGAAACCTGTGCCGGGCGGTCGAAGCGACGCAATGAAACCCGCGCTGGGTGGACGAAGTGACGCGATGAAACCTGCGCTGGGTGGGCGGACGAATGAAGCGACGCAATGAAACCCACGCTGGGCGGACGAAGCGACGAGCTGAAACCCGTGCCTGGCGGATGAAGCGACGCAGTGAAACCCGTGCCTGGCGGACGAAGTGACGCAGTGAAACCCGTGCCTGGCGGACGAAGCGACGCAATAAAACCCGCGCCGGGCGGACGAAGCGACGCAATGAAACCCGCGCTGGGCGAACGAAGCGACGCAATGAAACCCGCGCCGGGCGGACGAAGCAACGCAACGAAACCCACGCCGGGCGGACGAAGTGACACGATGAAACCCGTGCTGGGCGGACGAAGTGACACGATGAAACCTGTGCCGGGTGGTCGAAGCGACGCGATGAAACCTGTGCCGGGCGGACGAAGTGACCCGATGAAACCCGTGCCGGGCGGACAAAGCGACGCGATGAAACCGGCGCCGGGCGGACGAAGCGACGCAATGAAACCCGCACCTGGTGGACGAAGGGACGCAATGAAACCCGCGCCTGGCGGACGAAGTGACGCGATGAAACCCTCGCTGGAACCGCACTCCCAAGCTCCATACAATCCATGATTTATAACGTGATTTTGGCGTTTTCCGCCCAGAGCCGCCTGGAGATGACGGACTCGCGGCTGCGGCAGGAAGAGGAGAGCAGCAATGAGCTGGAGAACGCTCTGATCCGCCTGGAGGAGGAGCAGCAGAGGTATGGGCCCGCGGCTATTCACCAGATATTCTTAACTTTTTATACGCTACATCCATTATTGTAATCCCCATAATCGAAAGCATCAGGGGACAAAAGTGGCTGATAACAGAGAGCACTAGTTCACCCATTTTGGGGATTTTAGTCCCTTTTCTCCTGGTTTTGTGCCGTTGCGCTCACTCTCTTCTGCGCCCACAGAAGCGCCAGCCTGACCCAGGTGAACGTGATGCTGCGCGAGCAGCTGGACCAGGCCAACACCGCCAACCAGGCGCTGAGCGATGACCTGCGCAAACTGACGTCCGACTGGTCCAAAGCCCGCGACGAGCTGGAGCAGAAGGAGAGCGAGTGGAGGCGCGAGGAGGAGGTGAGGCACCCGAGAAACCTCCCGGGCTGTCCGTCATCATGGTGGCCATTGCATGCTGACATACCGGACTGACACGGTCTTCTCGGTGTCGCCCCCTGCAGTCCTTTAACTCCTACTTCAGCAATGAGCACAGTCGTCTGCTGTCGCTGTGGAGACAGGTTGTCGGCTTCAGGAGACATTTCAGTGAGATGAAGACCATGACGGAGAGGTGGGTGACTGGCCGGGGGTCTCTGCCGCCCTCGTGTCCGGGGTCTGACCACCCTCTATGTGCAGGGACCTGTCGGCGATGCAGAAGGAGCTGTCGCAGTCCTGTCGCTCGCTGCACGCCTCCTGCCTGAGCGTGAGCAGCTCCCTGCGCCTGGCGGAGAGCAGCGGCGTGGTGGAGAGACAGGCGGTACAGATGGCCCAGCTGGACGAGCACCTCAAGGACAAAGTGCGGGACATGATCCAGCTGCAAGCAGCCTGCGACGCCGAGAAAGCCGAGCTCAGCGTGAGGTGCGGAGCCGCCCGGGTGCCTGCCGTGGAGCCTGAGCCTGGCGCTCTGCGCGACGCTGATCTTCATTTGTATCGCAGGGCGGCAGAGATGAAGAAGACGATTGAGCGGCTGCAGAGCGACAGCAGGGACATGGAGCTGACGATCCGACAGCTGCAAGAGCAGGTACCGGGCGTCCGAGAGGAGCGGCATTTGTAGGAAGGGGTTAAACCCGACCTCCGCTATGACAGCTCACATAAGAGCTGATTAACCCTTGTGTGTAACCTGCAGTACATCAGGTCTCGTGCTCCAGTCACAGCCAAAGCTGCAAGCACAATCGGCTGGCTGCCCGTTCGTTCTGCCCCTGCTGCTTTTAATGTAGTGCATTGTGGGAGATGTAATGGCGGTGCTCCATCCAGCACGGAGAAGGACGGTGCTGTGGTTCCAGGAGTGTCGGATGTGACCGTATTCATCTGGTTCTTGCAGGAGAGGAGTCGGGTGGACGAGCGAGTGACGCTGGTAGGAGAAGAGGTGGAAGCGCTGAGGTGTGAGCGGGAGACGCTGCAGGAGACGCTGCGGGAGCTAACGCAGGTACGAGACGGGGAGGTCTGACGCCCAGCATATCCCCCGTGAGATGCCCCATTACAATGGTCACCTCATCGGGGGACATCAGTAATCGGTGATGGATTCGGTCAGTGCCGTCCTGGACGTCCCCCTTATTCCTCCATGTTGCTGTTTCCGGACCCCGCACCCACTGACTGTCCGGCCATGTGATTGTGGGTAATGGGTCCGTCCTTGTGCCGTCTCCCCCAGGCCGTCCTCAGTGATGCAGACAGTGGTCTTCAGCTCTCCACCAGTGAAAAGACCTTCGAGCTTCTGGAAAGTGAGGGTTCGGGGCTCATCCTGAGGGGTCTCTCCAGCAGCCTGCGCACGTCCTCTCCCATCCGCCGCCCCTCTCCGAACCGCAGCAGCTCCCCGAGACGCAGCCTGTCGCCAGCCTTCCGTGACTCCGTGCTGTCCGCCGTGCACTCCGCTCTCCAGAGGCGCCAGCTGCAGATCCAGGTGCGTTGTGCCCCGGTGGTCCGTGCCCCGGTGGATCATTAGTTTTGCTCTGATTGAATCAATTGTTTGCAGGAGCTGCGGGGGCGGCTGGAGGCCGGGCAGGAGACGGTGGGCACGCTGCGGAAACAGCTGAGTGACGGCGAGAACGACCGCAGGGTCCTGGAGCAGAAAATAACGCAACTGCAGAAGGATCTGGACTCGTCCACTATGAGCAAAGATGACGCGGAGCTGACGCTCTCCAGACTGCGCAGCAACTTGGAGCAGCTGAACAGGTGCAGACGCTGGGGGCCGCGCAGACTGTGGGGGGCCGCGCTGACATCACACCATGCTCATCTACTCTCTGCAGTGACCGCACCGCCCTGGAGCGCAACGTCCATAACCTGCAGGACCAGCTGGAGACGCAGCGTCAGGAGGCTGAGAAGCTGCAGCTTGCGAACAGCGACCTACAGCGGCAGAGAGACCTCCTACAGGAGGAGAAGGACGACATCTGCCAGGACCTTGACCGAGCCAAGCGAGAGGTGGACAGAGGGTGAGCGCCCGGGGGGCCACACTAAGCACAGACCCCAGAAGGGGCACAGGGGTCAGCAGATTGTGGGGGGATTGCTGAGCACCCTCTTATTCTGATCCCCAGGAACAAGAGCCAGGAGCTGCTGGATGTGAGGCTCTCGGACCTCAGGAAAGAGCTGGTCTGGGTGAAAGAGGTTCTGCATCAGTCCAACCTGGAGAAGGAGGTGCTGGAGACCGAGAAGACGGACATCGCCCAGGCGCTATCCAAGGTATAGTCCAGCAAATCCTTCCTGACACACTGTCACAAGCACCGCAGCAGTGAGCAGGCCGGTCAGGGTCTCACTCTCCGGGATGCTCCATTCACTGACTGCAAAGATCCTGAAAGTAATGGAGAATTGAACCTTTGCCCGTTATAAAGCGGCGGACGCTGGACCCGAGAATCTCTCCCAGTCCGGTGCGACAGCGAGGAGCGTGGTCACCTCCACCGGTCAATAGTGAAGTATATCGTGGCACAGCTGTGTCAGTGCTCAAGAGAGGTTTCCCACACCAGTAATCATATAGTAGATAAATATCTTGGCACTCAACTAAGTGGATAGTGATGATAAAGAAAATCAAAATTTATTACTTTGAGTAGCAGTCCAGCAAAATAAACGTTTCGGTCAAACATAAAGACCTTCTTCAGTAAACCGACTGCTGGTGTGATGGAGTATATGGGGCACTTATATATGTATGAAGGGTCCTATGTTGAAGTTTTGTAGGACCTCAATGTTGGAAGCAAATATCCGAACAAAGGATCTGAATTTTCATCCACAATAATTATGTAGAAAAGGATATATATAGAAGAGGAGCTAATATGGATGACTAGAGAGGTAAGGGGCATAAGGATGATGCCGGAGAATGAGGTAACGGACGGTATCCAATAAATAGCATGAAATAAAGTAATCCTGGCCGAACTTCAGAGTAAAGAATAGGAGCAGCGGCTAATCAGCTCCGGTATGTAATGGGCAGGAGGAGTACATCAACGCGGTATCCGCCGCTGGTTGAATGGTTGATTCAACCAGCGGCGGATACCGCGTTGATGTACTCCTCCTGCCCATTACATACCGGAGCTGACCTGCATCGCTATTCCTCTCTGGAATTTTCTTCATGATGCTTTATGCATTAGATTACCACTGCTCCTATTCTTTACTCTGAAGTTCGGCCAGGATTACTTTATTTCATGCTATTTATTGGATACCGTCCGTTACCTCATTCTCCGGCATCATCCTTATGCCCCTTACCTCTCTAGTCATCCATATTAGCTCCTCTTCTACATATATCCTTTTCTACATAATTATTGTGGATGAAAATTCAGATCCTTTGTTCAGATATTTGCTTCCAACATTGAGGTCCTACAAAACTTCAACATAGGACCCTTCATACATATATAAGTGCCCCATATACTCCATCACAACAGCAGTCGGTTTACTGAAGAAGGTCTTTATGTTTGACCGAAACGTTTATTTTGCTGGACTGCTACTCAAAGTAATAAATTTTGATTTTCTTTATCATCACTATCCACTTAGTTGAGTGCCAAGTTATTTATCTACTATACCTCCACCGGTCAGACTGCAGCTGTATATAGAGGACCCCCACTGCTCCCCAATAATCCACTGATTACACTGAACATTATGTCCCCCGTATCCCTGCAGGCGGAGATACAGCGGGCCGAGCTGGAGCTGGCGCTGAACCGGCAGAGGACGGAGGAGGCTTGTGTGCGAGACGCGTTGTCCAAGATGAGTGCCCTGAACGAGAGCCTGGCCCAGGACAAGACCGAGCTCAACAGGATCATCGCTCAGGTAAGTGAGGCCGCGGACCCCCTCACCTCAGCCGCTCGTAATGTGTGTGAGGAGTCCGGCACATGATGAGGCCACGGACCCCCACACCTCAGCCCCTCGTAATGTGTGTGAGGAGTCCGGCACACGGTGAGGCCGCGGACCCCCACACCTCAGCCCCTCGTAGTGTGTGTGTGGAGTCCGGCACATGGTGAGGCCGTGGACCCCCACACCTCAGCCCCTCGTAATGTGTGTGAGGAGTCCGGCACACGGTGAGGCTGCGGACCCCCACACCTCAGCCCCTCGTAGTGTGTGTGATGAGTCCGGCACACGGTGAGGCCGTGGACCCCTCACCTCAGCCCCTCGTAGTGTGTGAGGAGTCTGGCACACGATGAGACCACGGACCCCCACACCCTCAGCCCCTCGTAGTGTGTGTGTGAGGAGTCCGGCACACGGAGAGGCCATGGACCCCCTCACCTCAGCCCCTCGTAGTGTGTGTGAGGAGTCCGGCACATGTTGAGGCCGCAGACCCCCACACCTCAGCCCCTTGTGGTGTGTGTGTGTGAGGAGTCCGGCACGGTGAGACCGTGGACCCCTCACCTCAGCTCCTTGTAGTGTGTGAGGAGTCTGGCACACGATGAGACCACAGACCCCCCACACCCTCAGCCCCTCGTAGTGGGTGTGTGAGGAGTCTGGCACACGGTGAGGCCGCGGACCCCCTCACAACAGCCCCTCGTAGTGTGTGTGTGTGTGTGTGTGAGGAGTCCGGCACATGGTGAGGCCACGGACCCCCACACCTCAGCCCCTCGTAGTGTGTGTGTGTGTGTGAGGAGTCCGGCACACGGTGAGGCCGTGGACCCCTCACCTCTGCCCCTCGTCGTGTGTGAGGAGTCTGGCACACGATGAGACCTCGGACCCCCACACCCTCAGCCCCTCGTAGTGTGTGTGTGTGAGGAATCCAGCACACGGTGAGGCCGCGGACCCCCACACCTCAGACCCTCATAGTGTGTGTGGAGTCTGGCACACGTGAGTTAGAAGCCTCGGAGTCGCCGGCACTCATGGCCGTCTCCGTCTTGTAGCTGGAGCAGCAGCGATCCTCCCTGCAGGGGCAGAAGCATGAAGTAGAGCAGGAGAAGGCCTCCATCAGGGACGAGCTGGTCCGCCTGGAGCAGGAGAAGCTGGAGTTGGACAGCGAGCGCTACGGGCTGGATAACTCCCTGCAGGCCATGGAGCAGAGCCGGGAGAAGCTTCTGCAGGAGCAGCAGGCGCTGCGCAAAGACCGGGCCAATGTGCAAGAGCAGCTGGGGCAGGTACGGGCGGGGGCCACAGAGCATGGAATTGTGGGTAGGAGCGGTCCCTGGTATAGGACAGGTGGGTGCAGAGCATTGTGGGTAGGAGTGGTCCCTGGTATAGGACAGGTGGGTGCAGAGCATTGTGGGTAGGAGTGGTCCCTGGTATAGGACAGGTGGGTGCAGAGCATTGTGGGTAGGAGTGGTCCCCGGGATATGACAGGTGGGTGCAGAGCATTGTGGGTGGTCTTGGGCCGCGCTGTGTGTGACCGTTCTGCTGCTTCTCTTCTCTGTTAGTTGAGCCGTCAGAGGAACGTCCTGAGCGAGGACCTGGTGCAGAGCCGCAGGGAGGTGGAGCTGCAGAGCGAGTGCCTCCTCCGCGCCTCCAGAGAGAAAGAGGCGCTGATGAAAGAGAAAGGCAGTCTGGTGGTCCAGCTGACCGCCTCCGAGAGAGAGAACCGGGCGCAGGCGGAGGAGATGGCCGCCCTCAGGTATACGGACCCCCGCCCTCCGGTATACGGACCTCTGGTATACGGACCCCCGCCCTCCGGTATATGGGCCCCCGGTATACGGACCCCCGCCCTCCGGTATACGGACCCCCGCCCTCAGACCTGGTCTCGGTCCATCCCCGGTGTAATTATACCACGCGGTTATGCTGGGCTTGGACCAGCCGTCATCACTGCTCTCCTGGGCACTATTGCTTGTTCTGATGTCTGTCGGCCAGAAGGGGGCAGCATCTGTGTAACCGCACATAGCTAAGCAGCAACTGAACACACAGGCGGCAAAACAGACCTCCGGGGCTGATGGGCATCGAAGCCCCCTTGAGACTGAATGAATGGGCGAGCCCTGGAACCCCTGCGGACTGGCTTGCTGACAGGCAAGCGTTGGTGCCCCAGCGTGACTAACTGACGGGCGAGCCCTGGAGCCCTCTTGGGACTAACTGACGGGCGGGTGATCACGGGAGCCCCCGCGGGACTGACTGACTGGCGGGTGAGCAGCGGATCCCCTGCGGGAGAGGCCGACTGGTGACTGATCCCGATCGCTGTCGGCCCCCACAGGTCGGAGAAGGAAGCGCTGGAAACGGCCCTGTACGACGTCCAACAGCAGCTCGCCCACATCACCCACCGCCGAGAACAGCTGGAGGGAGAGATGCAGGGTCTGCGGCTGGCGAAGGAGGCGTTACAGGGTGAGGTCGGCTGTGTGTGCACCCTGCTCCTCGGGGGCGGCCCCCCGATAGTCTCATCACCTTGTTTCCGGCCTGTAGTGGAGGCCGGCTGTGTGTGTGTGCACCCTGCTCCTCGGGGGCAGCCCCCCGATAGTCTCATCGCCTTGTTTCTGCTCCTGTAGTGGAGGCCGGGGCAGCGCAGAGGCTGATGGAGGCCGAGATCATGAAGCTGGAGCGAGACAAGGAGGCCGTGAGCCGGAAACTGATCGGCATGGAGGAGGAAGCGAAGATCACCCTGAAGAGCAGAGAGAAGGCTCACGAAGACGACGTGGAGCGGCTGCTGCAGGAGAAGGTGGGTCTGCAGCCCTGACTGGTAGAACTACAGGTCCCAGCGGGGCGTCTGTAGGTGGTGATGCTCGGTTCTGTGTTGCAGGATGCCGTCCGTCTGGAGCTGCAGGCGGAGAAGGAAGAGTTACTCCGCCGGCTGACGCAGGAGCGCGAGGAGCTGCTGGCACGGTACGAGACTGAGCGCGAGGAGCTGAGCGAGGAGATAGCGGCGCTGCAGCAGGAGCGCGACGACGGCTTGTTACAGGCGGAGAGCGAGAAGCAGCAGGTGAGGATGAGGGGGGTCCGGCACCGCGGCACGGGGCCCATATCACAGCCCCTCATCATCTCCTCCTACGTCTCAGGCTTTATCCCTGAAGGAGTCCGAAAAAGTCACTCTAAGTGAGAAACTGGGCAGCGCGCACAGCACAATGGCCGCCCTGACCCTGGAGATGGAGCGACACAAGCGGGAGAGCCAGGCGAGGCAAGAGCAGGAGCGGGTGAGTGAGGGGGCACAGCATCGCCTGTCCTCTGTCCCCCCCCCCCCCCTTACCAGGCAGCTGGTGGGATATTGGGGTCAGCGCTGCCACCGTGTCTCATCGCCCGTCCTCTAACCCCCCGTGTCTCATCGCCCGTCCTCTACCCCCCCGTGTCTCATCGCCCCTCCTCTACCCCCCCGTGTCTCATCGCCCGTCCTCTACCCCCCCGTGTCTCATCGCCCGTCCTCTACCCCCCCCATGTCTCATCGCCCGTCCTCTACCCCCCCGTGTCTCATCGCCCGTCCTCTACCCCCCGTGTCTCATCGCCCGTCCTCTACCCCCCGTGTCTCATCGCTCGTCATCTACCCCCCCGTGTCTCATCGCCCGTCCTCTACCCCCCGTGTCTCATCGCCCGTCCTCTACCCCCCGTGTCTCATCGCCCGTCCTCTACTCCCCGTGTCTCATCGCCCGTCTTCTAGCCCCCCGTGTCTCATCGCCCGTCCTCTACCCCCCGTGTCTCATCGCTCGTCCTCTACCCCCCCGTGTCTCATCGCCCGTCCTCTACCCCCCCCCCCCCCGTGTCTCATCGCCCGTCCTCTACCCCCCGTGTCTCATCGCCCGTCCTCTACCCCCCCGTGTCTCATCGCCCGTCCTCTACCCCCCCGTGTCTCATCGCTCGTCCTCTACCCCCCCCCGTGTCTCATCGCCCGTCCTCTACCCCTCCCCCCCGTGTCTCATCGCCCGTCCTCTACCCCCCGTGTCTCATCGCCCGTTGTCACGATTCCCCTGACCGCTGTCACCAATTGGTCAGGATTCCCACCGTGACCGTCACCCCTACGTCACGGATTGAGGTGACTTTAGGCCAACAGACGGCTATCACATGTGCAGGGGGGCTTATCTTAGTTATCCCTCCACTCCACGATGTGATGAAAAACCACACACAAGGCTATTGACCTCTTAGTTTACAGCAGGGGCTTATTCTAGGTATCCCACTGCTTTTCTATATACCACGAACTGCAGGGATTTATGTATATCCCACTTACAGTTCCACTTAACACTTGCAGCTCTCTGGCGCCCCCTTACTCTCAGGTCAGATTAGGTACTGCACCCTGGGTAATTAGTCGCCAGAAAGGCTGCCTGCTATGTACTGGCTATTGGGCACGCTGCAGCGACGCGATAACTACTCCCACTCAGGCAGGAACAATAATTATCAACCCCGCAGCCGCTTCAGCATCACCCAAAATTCTGCACACTATCGGTATCACTGCCACCAGCTTCGATTAAACGGGTCCGAAGCTAACCCAACACAACAGTAACAGTAGCGTATTTCCCTTCAGAGACTTAGGGTACGGTTTAGAACAGGAGAACGCACTAATATTAAATATTATATCCCATAAAAAAAATTAGGCAGTGCTTTATCAAAAATATTTTATAAAGATGTTATAAATGAGACAATTGCACATATGTACAAGGGTAATTATAACATAAAGGGAATAAATGAGAAAAAGCAACACTCACATGTTTAAAGCATGACAGGCAACCATACGTCCCAGCTCATTTGGACGTGTGCAGGGCTCTTCCAGGAGAAGACAAGAAATCAAGCAGAAAGTGACTCCTCAGAGCCTGCCAGACACTTAAAACATTAAGGCTGTGACATCACAGAAAGGCTGGCTTATCCAGACCCTCCTCTCTCTACATTCTGCCTAAACTTTAAACTATTTTCTCTGATTTCTATAACTTCGCTACAAAACATGTCAGAGTCCTAACATACTCATAATTCATCTCGGATTAACGTGAGCATTCTAATGAGATCAAATATGTCCTATCTGAGATACATATTTACAGAGAAAACCCTACTTCTTTACCAGATGGAGTTAGAAGCCCGAGTTTCATGGGATGTGTAGATACACCGAGTGGGAATACGAATATATATTTTCATGTTCCTAACGTAAACATGGTGCATAATATCGTCCAAAAACCAAACAAAGAATATTTCATGAATTTGGAGCCACTTTTCCAGTTTTAACTAGTGCAGGTGGGAGGGGTGAGGGACTTTCTCCTCCGAGCCTGGAATTTATGACCCCAGGGCAATAAAACCCCCTTCTAGCATACAGTCCGTAGCCCTGAGAGAAACAAGGAGAGTCAGCTAGGGAAGGGGGGGTTTAGCCCACCTCATGAGCTGACGAGCAACTAAACTTATATGATATTTCATACCATATCGTGACACCCGTCCTCTACCCCCCGTGTCTCATCGCCCGTCCTCTACCCCCCCTCCCCCCGTGTCTCATCGCCCGTCCTCTACCCCCCCCCCCCCGTGTCTCATCGCCCGGCCTCTACCCCCCCGTGTCTCATCGCCCGGCCTCTACCCCCCCGTGTCTCATCGCCTGGCCTCTACCCCCCCGTGTCTCATCGCCTGTCCGCTAAGCCTCCCCCCCCCCCTGTGTCTCATCACCAGTCCTCTACCCGCCCGTGTCTCATCGCCCGTCCTTTAACCCCCCATGTCTCATCACCCGTCCTCTACCCCTCCATGTCTTATCGCCCGTCCTCTACCCCCCGTGTCTCATCGCCCGTCCTCTATCCCCCCGTGTCTCATCGCCCGTCCTCTATCCCCCCGTGTCTCATCGCCCGTCCTCTGCCCCTCAGAATGCCATCGTCGCCCTGAACTCTGAGCTGAAGACTCTCCGGGTGCAGTATGAAGAATCTCTGGTGTCTCATGAGCGAGAGCTGAAGACTCTCCATGAACAAATCCGCGATCTGGGGCGACAGCGAGAGTCGGCGCTGCGGGAGGTGAGAGCGAACTCGAGGTGTCTGCAGGGCTGTCGTTACAGTGTGTCAGCGCAGACAATCCTCTGAACCTGAACTATGAGCGGCACAAATCTCTCCTGGAAAGTGTTCAGCCGACAGTAAGCAGAGGAGGACGCGGAGATAATGACGGAGCGAGTACATGGCGCCCCCTCTGGTCATTCACAGGTAGACGAGCTAAAGACTCAGCTGTGTGCGGTGGAGGACGCCAGGGACGCCGTGCGCCGGGAGCTGATCGAATCTCACCGTCGTGTGCGGGAAAGTCAAGAGGCGGCCGAGCTCCAGAAGAAGGAAGTCCTGGAGCTGCGCCGATCGCTCAACGATGAGTCCAAAGAGAAGGAAGCCGTGCAGAGATCCAACGAGGAGCTGCGGGGAGCGGTGCGGCGGGCTGAGGGCGAGCGCATCAGGTACAGCGGCTGCGGGAATCCTGACATGACATGTCCCCGAGGGGCAGTCATCCCACCCGAGCGCGATACATGGAGGCAGTAAACCCAAGGAACTCTGCTGTCCTGGCTACCGGCGCACCCCCGTGTCTGCCCTCCTTAGTCCCGGTGGGCCTCCGCGTCTGCAGTCGCGCCCCCGCGTCTGCCCTCCTGGCTCCCATAGTGCCCCCGCGTCTGCCCTCCCGTCGCGCCCCCGCGTCTGCCCTCCCGTCGCGCCCCCGCGTCTGCCCTCCTGGCTCCCATAGGGCCCCCGCGTCTGCCCTCCCGGCGCGCCCCCGCGTCTGCCCTCCCGGCGCGCCCCCGCGTCTGCCCTCCCGGCGCGCCCCCGCGTCTGCCCTCCCGGCGCGCCCCCGCGTCTGCCCTCCCGGCGCGCCCCCCGCGGCGCGCCCCCCGCGTCTGCCCTCGCGGCTACCGGCGCGCCCCCGCGTCTGCCCTCCCGGCGCGCCCCCGCGCCTGCTCTCTTGGCTCCCGTAGCGCCCCCACGTCTGCCTCCCGACTACCGGCGCGCCCCCACGTCTGCCCTCCCGCCACGCCCCCACGTCTGCTCTCCTGGCTCCCGTAGCGCCGCCGCGCCCCCACGTCTGCTCTCTTGGCTCCCGTAGCGCCCCCACGTCTGCCTCCCGGCTACCGGCGCGCCCCCACGTCTGCCCTCCCGCCACGCCCCCACGTCTGCTCTCCTGGCTCCCGTAGCGCCCCCGCATCTGCCCTCCCGTAGCCTCCCCGCGTCTGCCCTCCCGTAGCGCCCCCGCATCTGCTCTCTTGGCTCCCGTAGCGCCGCCGCGCCCCCACGTCTGCTCTCCTGGCTCCCGTAGCGCCCCCGCATCTGCCCTCCCGTAGCCTCCCCGCGTCTGCCCTCCCGTAGCGCCCCCGCATCTGCTCTCTTGGCTCCCGTAGCGCCCCTGCGTCTGCCCTCCCGTAGCGCCGCCGCATCTGCCCTCCTGCCGCGCCCCCACGTCTGCTCTCCTGGCTCCCGTAGCGCCCCCGCATCTGCCTTCCCGTAGCGCCCCCGCTTCTGCTGTCCCAGCTCCCGTCGCTCCCCCGGTTCTCCTCACGCACCATATCAGTGATCGTGGCTCTTGGGGGGCAGCGCTGATGCAGTAGGTTGAGGGGTCCTCATCTGTAGGGTCTTTCTGCAGCTTGAAGCGCTCTAATGAGGAGAAGGAGCAGAGACTTTCGGTGCTGGAAGAGTCTTGCGCAGCTTCAGAGAAGGACTCTGCGGATCTGCGCAGCAGCCTGCGGGAGGTGGAGCGCTCTCGGCTGGAGGCGCGGAGGGAACTGCAGGATCTGCGCAGACAGGTGAGCGGGACGGGGGGGAAGATTGGGGGCAGAGACCCCAGGAGTGCTGTTGTGATCTTACAGATGCATTAGTCCATAGCGCCCCAAAGTGTGTAGAACTACAACTCCCAGCAATGTCTATCTGCCCTCTCCCACATCTGTGACCGCTATCTTCCAGCTGAAGGTCCTGGATGATGAGGGTGCTCAGCGCGGCCGGGATCTGGCCGAGGTGCAGGCGCGTCTTTCTCTGTGTGAACAGCGCGAAGAAGAGGCGCGCAGAGACGGCTTCACCCTGAAACAGAAGCTCATGGAGACGGAGAGCGGCCGCGAGGCCACCAGGAAGGAGGTGAGCGCGTGTCCATGATGTGAGATGATGGGAGTCCTGCTCCATTACCGATGTCCCCTCCTCGCTCCACAGCTCAGCGCCCTCCAGAGGAAGCTGTCGGAAGTGGAGGGCGACTTCAGCCTCCGGGAGAGGGAGCTTCAGGGCAACCTGGAGGAAGCGCGGGGCAACGAGAAGAAGCTGCTGGACAACAGCCGCAACCTGGAGATCAAGCTGCTGGCGTCCCAGGAGGAGGTCGTCCAGGTGGGCCTGAGGCTGAGCGCCAGCGAGGGCCGCGTGCACGGGCTGGAGGCCGAACTGTCCCGGCTCGAGGGGCTGAAGAGAGAACTAGAATTTAAGCTCAGCAGCGTCCACTCCGCCCTGAGGAGGTCTCTGGGGATCGGCCGTGCCGGACGTACGCCGAGCCCAGCCGTGAGGGGCCGCAGTGGCTCCCCCAAGAGGACGTTCTCCCCACTGAAGGGTAAATCTATAGTGGTGACCCCGAGCATCATCCCGGGAAGACCCCCAACATCACCGTCCACTCTTCACCCAGGATATGACAACACCTACACCACCACCACTGACGGGCGCGGCAGCCCCATCCCCCGCACAGGAAGCCCGGAACGCAGCAAGACCCCCGAGAGGGCGACGTCTCCCACACGCGGGGAGCTGCTGACCGCTGACATTGACCCGGAGGTGATTCGTGGCGCCCTGCGGGACTTCCTGCAAGAACTGCGGGACACTCAGCGAGAGCGGGTAAGAGGCGGCGTCTCTGCGTGTATTAACCCTTCATCTGTTCTTTGTCCTACAAGAACCGGTCCCCGGCCGTCCCATACTGAAGGGGTTAAGTAAGATCACTCTGGATCTATAGGTCCAGTCTAACATTGGGTGACATTACTGAGGGGCCGGTCGTGTGACTGGCAGCGCATCAGGAGCTACACCCGAGACTGGCAGCGCATCAGGAGCTACACCCGGGACTGGCAGCGCATCAGGAGCTACACCCGGGACTGGCAGCGCATCAGGAGCTACACCCGGGACTGGCAGCGCATCAGGAGCTACACCCGGGACTGGCAGCGCATCAGGAGCTACACCCGGGACTGGCAGCGCATCAGGAGCTACACCCGGGACTGGCAGCGCATCAGGAGCTACACCCGGGACTGGCAGCGCATCAGGAGCTACACCCGGGACTGGCAGCGCATCAGGAGCTACACCCGGGACTGGCAGCGCATCAGGAGCTACACCCGGGACTGGCAGCGCATCAGGAGCTACACCCGGGACTGGCAGCGCATCAGGAGCTACACCCGGGACTGGCAGCGCATCAGGAGCTACACCCGGGACTGGCAGCGCATCAGAAGCTACACCCGGGACTGGCAGCGCTTCAGGAGCTACACCCGGGACTGGCAGCGCTTCAGAAGCTACACCCGGGACTGGCAGCGCTTCAGGAGCTACACATGGGACTGGCAGCGCATCAGGAGCTACACCCGGGACTGGCAGCGCATCAGGAGCTACACCCGGGACTGGCAGCGCATCAGAAGCTACACCCGGGACTGGCAGCGCATCAGGAGCTACACCCAGGACTGGCGCTGCCTGCACCCGGGACTGGTACCAATAGTAAAATTCGTTGTCTCTTTCAGGACGATCTGCGCACTCAGGCGGCCGTCGCGGCTCGGCAGATGGTGGAGATGGAGGCCGAGAAGGATGGAGCAACCACCCGGGTGCAGCAGCTGCAGAAAGTGCTGTCAGAGGTGGAGGAGGGTGAGAAGCCTCGGGGGATGTGATTAGCGGCTGCGCTGTGACCTCCTGTCTGATACATTTCTCAATACTCTTTAGGGAAGCGCGCCACGGACGGGAAGCTCAGCAACGTGCAGACCACCCTGATACTGCAGGAGGAATCGCTGCGACGTTACGAAAGGGAGCGCAAGATGGCGCTGGAGAAAGTGGCCAGCCTGGAGCGTAGCCTGCAGGCGGCCGAGAGTGAGCAGCGGGCAGCCCAGGTAACAGGACAGTACATAGTGTCCAGTATCGCAGGACCGACTGTGGGCGCTCGCCCCGCGCTCTGAGGGACAGACTGCTTGAGCTCGCCTCGCGCTCTGGGGGACAGACTGCTTGAGCTCACCCCGCGCTCTGGGGGACAGACTGTGGGCGCTTGCCCCGCGCTCTTGGGGACAGACTGTGGGCGCTCGCCCCGCGCTCTGGGGGACAGACTGTGGGCGCTCGCCCCGCGCTCTTGGGGACAGACTGTGGGCGCTCGCCCCGCGCTCTGGGGGACAGACTGTGGGCGCTCGCCCCGCGCACCGGAAGACTGATTGGGGGGGTACTCATACCGTGGCCAACACCGGGTCCTTGTCTTCTCCTGTTAGGGGTGTTAACTGTTCACCCTCTAATTTCTGACTCAGGAAAAAATAAATAAAATGAAAACAAACGAAACAAAACTCGACGGAGACAAACGGCGCCTGAAGGAAGTGCTGGACGCTGCCGAGAATCGCAACACGAAGCTGGAGCTGTCCCGGAGGGGACTGGAAGGAGAACTGCAGAGGGTCCGGCTGGTCCTGGCCGATCGTGAGGCTGAGATGCAAGAAACGCAGCAGCGGATAGAAGGGCTGCAGAGACAGGTGATGTGCGCAGATGTAGCAGAGCCGAGCATGTCGTATCATCCTGTGTGTTCACCACATTTACATAGGACTGCAGGTAACACTGAAAACTGCAGCACAAAACACCCCCAAGAGGATTTACACGGACCCCATACCGAGCTTTCTCACGTTACACTCACAAACTTCTAAGTATTTATTGGGATTTTCTGTGACACCAACACAAAGTTGCAAATATTAGTGACGTGTAAAGGAAATGATACAGGGGTGTACTAATTATTGTAATAATATAAATCTAAACATTCTGAGGTGCATTAGTTTTCACCCCCCTGGAGTCTGAGTGACCAATTGCCCCTAGAAGTCACATTATTAGTACATTGTGTCCCCCTGGGTGTGATTTCTTTTATAACTACAGTTGTTCTGTGGAGGCCTCAGCGGTTTGTGTGAGAATATTAGGGATCGAGGAGCATCATGAAAGCCAAGGAGCTCACCAGACAGGTCAGGGATAAAGATGTGGAGAAGAGGAAAGCCGGGATTTGTTATGAAAAATAGCCCAAGCTCTGAACATCTCACGGAGCACTGATCAATGCATCATCCAAACATGGAAGGAGTATGGCACAACTGCAAACCTACCGAGACTTGGCCGTCCACCTAACCTGACCCCCCAAGACATGGCCGTCCACCTAACCTGAGCCCCCCAAGACATGGCCGTCCACCTAACCTGAGCCCCCCAAGACATGGCCGTCCACCTAACCTGAGCCCCCCAAGACATGGCCGTCCACCTAACCTGAGCCCCCCAAGACATGGCCGTCCACCTAACCTGAGCCCCCCAAGACATGGCCGACCACCTAACCTGACCCCCCAAGACATGGCCGTCCACCTAACCTGACATGGCCGTCCACCTAACCTGAGCCCCCAAGACATGGCCGTCCACCTAACCTGAGCCCCCCAAGACATGGTCGTCCACCTAACCTGACCTCCCAAGACATGGCCGTCCACCTAACCTGACCTCCCAAGACATGGCCGTCCACCTAACCTGACCTCTCAAGACATGGCCGTCCACCTAACCTGACCTCCCAAGACCTGGCCGTCCACCTAACCTGACCTCTCAAGACCTGGCCGTCCACCTAACCTGACCTACCAAGACCTGGCCGTCCACCTAACCTGACCTCTCAAGACCTGGCCGTCCACCTAACCTGACCTACCAAGACCTGGCCGTCCACCTAACCTGACCTCTCAAGCCAGGAGAGCATTAATTAGAGAAGCAGCCGAGAGGCCCATGATCACTGGAGGAGCCGCAGATCCACAGCTCAGGGGGAGAATCTGTCCACAAGACAACTATTAGTTGTTTACTCCACAAATCTGCCCTTTGTGGAAAAGCAGCAAGAAGAAAGCTATAAGAAGTCCCATGTAGGGGCAAAGTGACCATGTGGAGTAAGGGCCTTTGGTCGCATGTAACCAAAAAGCTACATGTTTTGGAAAACTAACCCTATCCACCCTGAAAACATCATCCCCTCCATCACACATAATGGTGGCAGCATCCTGCTGTGGGGAGGCTTTTCCTCAGCAGGGGCAGGGAATCTGGTCTAAGGTGACGGGAAGATGGATGAAGCTGAATACAGGGTAATCCTGGAGAAAAGCTTGTCAGAGACTACAGAAGACTTGACCCTGGGGCCTAGATTCACCTTCCAGCAGGACAACGACCCTCAACATCCTGCCAGAGCTACAATGGAGGGTGTAGATCAGAGCATATTCCTGTGTGTGAACAGCGCAGTCACCGTCCAGACCCAAATTCCAGAGAATCTGTGACAAGACGTGAAAATTACTGATCACAGAGGTCTCCATCCAATGTCACGGAGCGAGGGGGCAAAAAGAGACAGACCCCAAAAGACTGCAGAGAAAGGTGGCCCTAGAAAGTACAGACTCCAGGGGGCTGAATACTAATGCAGCTCACAATGTTTAGATTTATAATATTACAATACTTAGTACACCCCTGTATCATTTCCTTTATACATCACTAATATTTGTTACTTCGTGGAAAAGTTCACAGGGTATGAAGACTTTTTCAAGGCACTGTACATTACTTGTCCTGTATCTGACTGCACCAGCAGAATAGTGAGTGCAGCTCTGGGGTATAATACAGGATGTAACTCAGGATCAGTAATGTAATGTATGTACACAGTGACTGCACCAGCAGAATAGTGAGTGCAGCTCTGGAGTATAATACAGGATGTAACTCAGGATCAGTAATGTAATGTATGTACACAGTGACTGCACCAGCAGAATATTGAGTGCAGCTCTGGAGTATAATACAGGATGTAACTCAGGATCAGTAATGTAATGTATGTACACAGTGACTGCACCAGCAGAATATTGAGTGCAGCTCTGGAGTATAATACAGGAGGTAACTCAGGATCAGTAATGTAATGTATGTACACAGTGACTGCACCAGCAGAATAGTGAGTGCAGCTCTGGGGTATAATACAGGATGTAACTCAGGATCAGTAATGTAATGTATGTACACAGTGACTGCACCAGCAGAATAGTGAGTGCAGCTCTGGAGTATAATACAGGATGTAACTCAGGATCAGTAATGTAATGTATGTACACAGTGACTGCACCAGCAGAATATTGAGTGCAGCTCTGGAGTATAATACAGGATGTAACTCAGGATCAGTAATGTAATGTATGTACACAGTGACTGCACCAGCAGAATAGTGAGTGCAGCTCTGGGGGTATAATACAGGATGTAACTCAGGATCAGTAATGTAATGTATGTACACAGTGACTGCACCAGCAGAATAGTGAGTGCAGCTCTGGGGTATAATACAGGATGTAACTCAGGATCAGTAATGTAATGTATGTACACAGTGACTGCACCAGCAGAATATTGAGTGCAGCTCTGGAGTATAATATAGGATGTAACTCAGGATCAGTAATGTAATGTATGTACACAGTGACTGCACCAGCAGAATATTGAGTGCAGCTCTGGAGTATAATACAGGATGTAACTCAGGATCAGTAATGTAATGTATGTACACAGTGACTGCACCAGCAGAATAGTGAGTGCAGCTCTGGAGTATAATATAGGATGTAACTCAGGATCAGTAATGTAATGTATGTACACAGTGACTGCAGCAGCAGAATAGTGAGTGCAGCTCTGGAGTATAATACAGGATGTAACTCAGGATCAGTAATGTAATGTATGTACACAGTGACTGCAGCAGCAGAATAGTGAGTGCAGCTCTGGAGCATTGAATGTAAATCCTGCACAGGATGGATGGTTTTGTGCTCTGCTGACAGCTCTGCTTTGTCTCTCCAGGTGTCGGACAGCGAGGTGAAGGTGGGCTCTCTGCAGATGTGTGTAGACCGCCTGAACACGACACTAGGGAGGGTCCAGGACAGTGAGAACTCATTGAAGGAGAAGGTGCAGAGTTTGTCGGCCGCGCTCTCGGAGAGTATCTCCAGCAGCAGCTCCTCGCAGGAGAAGATGGGGCAGCTGCAGAAGATAGTGACCACCAGCGACCATGAGCGCCGCGTCCTGCAGGTCAGCGCCGTGTGCCCGCTGCAGAGCGTCGCTCCTGTGATGGAGGTGATGTGCTGAGGTCTCTGCTGATTTCCCAGGAGCGTCTGGAGGCGGCGCGGCTCGCCGTGGCGGATGGGAAGAAGCAGAACTCGGGGTTAATTGAGCAGATGCAGGAACTAAAGGACGAAATGGCTGATGGAGAACTGCGCCGCGCGGAGCTGGAAGGACAAGTGCGCCACCTGCAGGAGGTCGGTCACCGCTCGCGCTGCTTACAGGGGTCCCGCTGCCTTGTGCGTCCCCCATCATTTCCTCTTCTGTCCCTCACAGCTTCTTCGGCAGCGTCAGGAATGTGACGGCGTCTCTGTGCGCAACCTCCAGAAGCTGCAGGAAGAGCGCGATGTCCTGCAGGAGCGGCTGTGCGGGCTGCAGCGGGCGGTGGCTCAGCTGGAGGGCGAGAAGCGGGAGATGGAGCGTTCATCTCTGCGGCTGGAGAAGGACAAGAGCGCCCTGAAGAAGACGCTGGACAAGGTGAGAGGAGTGAGGCAGGGACCCCCGACATCAGCACCGCAGGGACCCCCGGCATCAGCACCGCAGGGACCGCCGGCATCAGCACCGCAGAGACCCCCGACATCAGCACCGCAGGGACCCCCGGCATCAGCACCGCAGGGACCGCCGGCATCAGCACCGCAGGGACCCCCGGCATCAGCACCGCAGGGACCGCCGGCATCAGCACCGCAGAGACCCCCGACATCAGCACCGCAGGGACCCCCGGCATCAGCACCGCAGGGACCCCCGACATCAGCACCGCAGAGACCCCCGGCATCAGCACCGCAGGGACCCCCGGCATCAGCACCGCAGGGACCCCCGACATCAGCACCGCAGGGACCCCCGGCATCAGCACCGCAGGGACCCCCGGCATCAGCACCGCAGGGAGCCCCGGCATCAGCACCGCAGGGACCCCCGACATCCAGCACCGCAGGGAGCCCCGGCATCAGCACCGCAGGGACCCCCGACATCAGCACCGCAGGGACCTCCGACATCAGCACCGCAGGGACCCCCGACATCCAGCACCGCAGGGAGCCCCGGCATCAGCACCGCAGGGAGCCCCGGCATCAGCACCGCAGGGAGCCCCGGCATCAGCACCGCAGGGACCCCCGACATCTGTACCGCAGGGACCCCCGACATCAGCACCGCAGGGACCCCCGACATCAGCACCGCAGGGACCCCCGACATCAGCACCGCAGGGACCCCCGACATCAGCACCGCAGGGAGCCCCGGCATCAGCACCGCAGGGAGCCCCGACATCCGCACCGCAGAGACCCCCGACATCCGCACCGCAGGGACCCCCGACATCCGCACCGCAGGGACCCCCGACATCCGCACCGCAGGGACCCCCGACATCAGCACCGCAGGGACCCCCGACATCCGTACCGCAGGGACCCCCGACATCCGTACCGCAGGGACCCCCGACATCCGTACCGCAGGGACCCCCGACATCTGCACCGCAAAGACCCCCGACATCCAGCACCGCAGGGACCCCTGACATCGCACCGCAGGGACCCCCGACATCTGCCCTGCAGGGATCGGTCCGCACTATTCGCACCGCAGCCGCCTTCGGCACAGTGTGTCAGTGGTGCAGCCTCAGGCTTTGGGCCGCAGGGTTCTGTGCACACAAGACGCCGGCGAGGTTTTTTGAGCATTTTTGGGGTCTTCTCCTGCGCCCGTCCTCTCGTCCGCTCCTTCTTCGGTGTATTTTTAATTTAACAATTCAGAATAGTCGTTACGGCCTCGGGGGGGTTCAGGCTTTTTGGTGCTTTATCTTTTGCGCGTCCCCCGACTTCACAGCGCTGGAAGCTTGATCGGCAGTTGTAGCCCCCTGTACATTCCTGTGCGGGGGTCCGGAGCAGCCGCTCTGCGCGGAGGATGTGCTGCAGTCTCACGCCGCCGGTGGTCTTTTCCTCCAGGTGGAGCGAGAGAAGCTGAAGACGGCGGAGGACACGTTACGCCTGTCCGCCGAGCGCGGTCGCCTGGATCGGTCACTGACTACGGTGGAGCAGGAGCTAGCGGAGGCGCAGAGCCAGGTGCAGGCGCTGGAGGTAGGCGTGGTGTGTGCATGCGGCGGCAGCGCGGGGTGCTGCGCGGGACGGGCTCCGCCTTCCTATTGGTTGCCTCATGTCATTCTTTCTCCCCTCCCCCGCCCGCTATACCGCGAAGGCGCAGCTGCACAGGGTTAGGCGCAGGATCACCGTCAGTCTGGTGAGTGAGCGCCGATGTCTCCGCCATCTTCACCCTCTGCTTTCCCGACTGTCGCCGGATCTGTTCTCTGCGCTTTCCCCCGTAACGCAGAGCGCGGCCTCCACCGGGAACGGAGATCTGCGGCGTCCGGGATCCACTCCCGATGGTGGCTCCAAAAATCCTACTCCAGTCACAGCCAGAGCTGCAAGGACATTTCTACTGCCTGGTGAACATGGAGATTTCACAAGGTGCCGCAAGCGTGATTATTCCAGTGTAGCCCGGCTGACAACAGAGAACAGCAGCCGAGAGCAGTCAGGAAATGAGAAGTGACCGCAGCTCTGGAGGTGACTGGAGGATAAGACATGATTTAAAAGCAGAATAGTGAGTACAGCTCTGGAGGATGAGACAGGATGTAACAGCAGAATAGTGACCTCAGCTCTGGAGGTGACTGGAGGATAAGACACGGTGTAGCAGCAGAATAGTGACTGCAGCTTTGGAGGTGACTGGAGGATAAGGCACGATGTAACAGCAGAATAGTGACTGCAGCTCTGGAGGTGACTGGAGTATGACTGTTCCTCTGTGATACATTGGTCTCGCGCCTCCTGTAGCGCAGAGCTCTCCGTTCCGCTGCCCGTAGATTCGGCTCCTGCGGTGAGCTGCGCCCGTGCCTTGTGCGATCCCATCCCCCGCTTCTCCTGCAGGCGCAGATCGCAGACATGGAGCAGACACATTCTCAGAGCCTGATGGAGGCGGCCGCGCGGCATCGGCAGGAGCTGCAGGTGGAGATTGAGAGACTGCGGAGCGCGCAGACCCAGGCCGAGCGCACGCTGGATGCCAGGGAGAGAGCACACCGCCTGCGGATCCGTGGCCTGGAGGAACAGGTAGACTCACAACTTGGTGGACTACATCTCCCAGCAGGCGCCCTCAAGACCTGCATCTGTATCATCTGCTGTCTGTCATCCCCAGATCTCCACCCTGAAGGAGCAGCTGCAGCAGGAACTGCGCCGGGGCCAGTCTCACTATGCGCCGCTGCTGTCCGGGAAGTGATGCGGAACTGTACCCCGGCGCCACTACTCTCCTGGAAGTGATGCGGAACTGTACCCCGCCGCTGCTGATCTCCGGGAAGTGACGCGGAACTGTACCCCGCGGCCGCTGCTCTCCTGGAAGTGACACGGAACTGTACCCCGCCGCCGCTCTCCTGGAAGTGACACGGAACTGTACCCCGGCGCCACTACTCTCCTGGAAGTGATGCGGAACTGTACCCCGCCGCTGCTGATCTCCGGGAAGTGACGCGGAACTGTACCCCGCGGCCGCTGCTCTCCTGGAAGTGACACGGAACTGTACCCCGCCGCCGCTCTCCTGGAAGTGACACGG
This sequence comes from Ranitomeya imitator, assembly GCF_032444005.1. Taxonomy (NCBI): domain Eukaryota; kingdom Metazoa; phylum Chordata; class Amphibia; order Anura; family Dendrobatidae; genus Ranitomeya; species Ranitomeya imitator. The sequence continues at coordinate 4,310,452 of NC_091291.1, forward strand.
AACTGTACCCCGCCGCTGCTCTCTTGGAAGTGACGCGGAGCTGTACCCCGCCGCTGCTGCTCTCCGGGAAGTGGCATGGAGCTGTACCCCGCTGCCGCCCTGGGGACCAAAATGTCTTCACATTTCCTTTTCTTAGGCCGGGATCACACATGCGAGAAACGCATCCGTGTCTCGCATGTGAAATCCAAGCTCTGGCGCCGGCACTCCAGAGCGGAGCGTGCGGCCGCATAGCAACACATGGAGCCGCACGCTCCGCTCCACAATGCCGGCGCTAGAGCTTGGATTAAACATGCGAGACATGGACATGTTTCTCGCATGTGTGATCCTGGCCTTACTCTGTGCCCAGCACTGATACTTGCACTGAACATATTTTTGGGTTGGGGGCACAAAACTGTGAATCACACTGAAGGGGGGCCGCAACTCTAAAGCCAATCGTGAAGGACGAAGACTCTGGACACAACATGGCGGCGGAGCGGCGCTCTCTGATTTTCTAATTTTTTCATGTAGAGAAAATGTCTATTTTATTAAAAGCAAAAAACACACAAAAATATTTCCTTGTATGAAGCGACTCTATCAGATGCGTTTTCCCGTCCCCCGCCGCAGACCAACGTCTCCCACCATCTGTGGGCTCTGAATAAATATTGGGGGACGGCGTCCAGTGAGGAAACCTCAGACTGATCCCACGAGACGCCGGGTTTCGGGATGCCGCCCGCGGGGCAAGGGTCCGGCGGTCGGGAGAGGAGATGCCGTGGGGCGAGGGTCCAGCGGTCGGGAGAAGAGATGCCGCGGGGCAAGGGTCCGGCGGTCGGGAGAGGAGACACCGCGGGGATCTACGTGAGTATTACTGATTATAGGAAAATAATAAAATGAGAAAAAAGTTACAGAATCTTCTATTCTGCTGAATCCTGTATGAAATACGAGAGGTTGTCAGGCGTGACCTATTACTGACAACCATCCCGTGCACTGTGAGAGGTTGTCAGCCCCGCCCCCTGGTGATGACAAAAGAAACTGTCCTTTGTTTTAGGTATGGGCAGAGACCTACACTACTTAACCCCCACTCCTCCATGCGTGTTTCCCTGTGCTGCCGTACTCTCCCCGCGTTTCCCTGTGCCCTCCCCATGTTTCCCTGTGCCGCCGTACTCTCCCTGCGTTTCCCTGTGCCGCTGTGCCCCCCACATTTTCATGCGCCGCTGTGCCCTCCCCACGTTTCCCTGTGCCGTCGTACTCTACCCGCATTTCCCTGTGCCACCGTACCCTCCCCATGTTTCCCTGTGCTGCCGTACTCTCCTCGCGTTTCCCTGTGCCCTTCATTTTCATGCGCCGCTGTGCCCTCCCCGTGTTTCCCTGTGCCGCCGTACTCCCCGCGTTTCCCTGTGCCGCCGTACTCCCCGCGTTTCCCTGTGCCGCCTTCCCCTCACATTTTCATGCGCCGCCGTACTCTCCCTGCGTTTCCCTGTGCCGCCGTACTCTCCCTGTGCCGCCGTACTCCCTGTTTCCCTGTGCCGCTGTACTCTCCTTACGTTTCCCTGTGCTGCCGTTCTCTCCCTGTTTCCCTGTGCTGCCGTTCTCTCCCTGTTTCCCTGTGCTGCCGTCCTCTCCCTGTTTCCCTGTGCCCCCCCCCCCCCCACACACACACACACACACACATTTTCATGCACCGCCGTGCCTCCAGATTCAGGCTCGTTCTCCGTGGCGTCTGGTAAAAATTTTCACTTTTATTTTCTTTTATACAAAACACATTAGAAAAGTGATCGGCCCGTAATGTGGAGCGGATCGCGACTCGGAGGCTACAACATGGCGGGTGGGGGACGGCGGCCGGACGAAGTGGAGCCCGCGAGGACTGAGCAGCGGGAGCTCATACAGTACACAGTGACCACCGGCGACTGGCCGGACCCCTGACTGCCGGAGAAGCCAGTCCCAAGCAGAGTCCATAGGAATACGGGGGCGCAGTGCAGTGTGCTGGGCAGAAGGCCGTGAGCCCACCGCGCCCCGACCGTGGCACAATACAGTAACATATGGGGGATATAATGGCGCCAGCCGCCTGTCCAGTAATCACACTGATGAGGGCTCGGGGCGCCTCTGCCGGCTTCTCTTGGGGGCACATCCTCTTCTAGCAGCCTCCGCAGCTCTTGGTGCACTGAGCTCCCACCGAGTGACACAGCCCACTGGACGCCACCACCCCGCAGCGGGGGAACTTGTCCCGGCACAGGTCAGCTGCGGGGAGAAGAGAGGGAGTGATGTCTCCAACATGGCCGACAGCGCAAAAACCAGAACCAGACAGTTACACTGTAATGGAGACCCTGGACGTCGGCCCCCCCAATCCTGGTTGGAGTCCCCCTTTATTGGGGTGAGTGTCACTATTGTTCATATGAGGGTATCTGGTGGCACATCGTGTATAAGGAATGAGGGGGCTGCAACATCCAGGGGCCGCGCTCACCTCTCAGGAGCTCCTCGTGGGCGCACACCGTACGGATGCAGATCTCTTTGTTGATCACATACATGCGCCGTAGGCTGGAAAGACAAAAGACGAGAATGGTGAGGAGCCGAGATGGAGAGTGAGGAGCCGGAGAATTTGACGGAGCCACTGGCCAAAACGTACCCACATGCCAGTCTACACACCAGCCGCCTCACCCACGTACTCGCAACCGCCGCCAAAGAGCTCGGCCACCTCACCCACGCACACACCCACCACCAAGGAGGTCGGCCACCTTACCCTCGCACACCCGCCGCCAAAGAGCTCAGCCACCTCACCCACGCACACACCCGCCGCCAAAGAGCTCGGCCACCTCACCCACGCACACACCCGCCACCAAGGAGGTCGGCCACCTTACCCTCGCACACCCGCCGCCAAAGAGCTCAGCCACCTCACCCATGCACACACACACCTGCCGCCAAAGAGCTCGGCCACCTCACCCACGCACACACCCGCCACCAAGGAGGTCGGCCACCTTACCCTCGCACACCCGCCGCCAAAGAGCTCAGCCACCTCACCCACGCACACACCCGCCACCAAGGAGGTCGGCCACCTTACCCTCACACACCCGCCGCCAAAGAGCTCAGCCGCCTGACCCACGCACACCTGCAACCAAGGAGCTCGGCCACCTCACCCACGCACACCCACCACCAAGGAGCTCGGCCACCTCACCCACGCACACCTGCCACCAAGGAGCAGAGCCACCTTACCCACGCACACCCACCGCCAAGGAGCTCGGCCACCTCACCCACACAGCCACCACCAAGGAGCTTGGCCACCTCACCCATGCACACCCACCACCAAGGAGCTCGGCCACCTCACCTACGCACACCTGCCACCAAGGAGCTCTGCCACCTCACCCACACACACCCGCCACCAAGGAGCTTGGCCACCTCACCCACACACACCTGCCACCAAGGAGCAGAGCCACCTTACCCACGCACACCTGCCACCAAGGAGCAGAGCCACCTTACCCACGCACCAGTCGTAGCAGAGCACAGCCACCTTATCCACACACCAAACCCCAAGGAGCTCAGCCACCTTAGCCATGCATCCACCCCCAAGGGGCTCAGCCACCTTTTCTATGTACCAGCCGTAGTGGTGCACAGCCACCTCATCCACACACCAACCCCCAAGGAGCTCAGCCACCTTAGCCATACCCACAAGGAGCAGAGCCTCCTTAGCCATGCATCCACCCCCAATGGGCTCAGTCACCTAAGCCACGCACCTGCCGCCAAGGAGTAAAGTCACCTCATCCATGCACCCACCCCCATGGAGCATAGCCACCTGATCTATGTATCACCCCATGGAGCTCAACCACCTTAGCCCCACCCCAAGTCGCTTAGCCATGCCCCACCCCAAAGGAGCATAGCCACCTTAGCCACGTATGAACCCCCCAAGGAGCTCAGTCCCCTCACCCATGCACCGAACCCCAGCAAGCTCAGCCACCATATCCATGCATCCACCCCCAAGGAACTCAGCCATCTTACCCATGCACCCACCCCCAATGAGATCAGCCACCTTTTCCATGCACCGAACCCCAACAAGCTCAGCCACCATATCCACGCACCCACCGCCAAGGAACTCAGCCACCATATCCATGCACCCACCCCCAAGGAGCTCAGCCACTGTCCACATACAGACCCCAACAGAACCAGTGCTGCTTATCCACACCCCTCCCCCGCTGACCACAGCTGCTCACCTGTACAGGCAGATCCCGTTTAGACATTGCTTGCAGGGTTTGTGCACAGAGTACAGGCGGGTGCAGGGATACTGCTCTTCACGACAATCTGTGAGAGAACACCAGTGTTATCCATCATCATCATCATCACCGTTCATCCATCATCATTATACATGAATCCGTCCTCCTCCAGCTCTGCACATGGCAGAGGGGATGTGCAGATAACAACTCAGGATGTTGGGTCCGGCCGCTGGTTGAGGCTCGCTCCTTCTCTGTCTATTGTCTTTTTTTATACCCTGGCACCCAACACCTGGGGTAGACGGCCTGCAAGACCCCCAGATCCACCCGATTAATGTACAGTCTATGGCTGGATTGAGCCACAGCTCACTTACCCAGGGGTCCGGGTTCTGTCGGTTCAGTCTGATAACTATCTGAAATGAGAGACAAACAAGTCAGCGCCGATCTCCAAGGTCACACGGAATGTTCTGCCGATCTCCGGGGTCATGTGGAACATAACGCTGATCTCCGGGGTCACGCGGAACGCTCCGCCGATCTCCGGGGTCACGCGGAACATTCCGACGATCACCAGGATCACGTGAACGTTCCACTGATCTCCGGGGTCACATGGAATGTTCTGCCGATCTCCAGGGTCACGTGGAACGCTCCGCCGATCTCCGGGGTCACGTGGAACGCTCCGCCGATCTCCGGGGTCACGTGGAACGCTCCGCCGATCTCCGGGGTCACATGGAACACTCCGCCGATCTTCGGGGTCACGTGGAACATTCTGCCGATCTCCAAGGTCACGTGGAACGTTCCGCCGATCTCCAGGGTCACATGGAACATTCAACCAATCTCTGGGGTCATGTGGAACGTTCCGCCGATCTCCAAAGTCACGTGGAATGCTCCGCCGATCTCCGGGGTCATGCGGAATGCTCCGCCGATCTCCAGGGTCACGTGGAACGCTCCGCAGATCACCAGGGTCACGTGGAACGTTCCGCAGTTCCATTTTCTTACCAAATGTTGGCGCCGGGATGATCTCCTGTTGGTTTTGCTGCTGTTGCTGAGGAACAAACTCAAAGTGGTGCAGATCGGGCTGGGTCAGGATGTGGAATCCGGTCTGGACGTGCGAGTTCGGCTGCTGCTGCGCCACGGACTGATCTACTGTGAAATCAGGGATAATAGGGGTAAGGGTCTCATTCCTGCTCATTATACAAGCGCTGCCGATGGGGTGGTAATTAGGGGACCCTCGGGGATCCCACCCTGGGCACTTACCGTCATAGTCGTAGTAATAAGGAACCTCTAAAAAAGAAAAGAGAAGCAGTAAAATAAGGGTCCAGAGCCAAATATCGGGGCCTGGAGCCAAATATCCGGGACCGGGCTGCCATATATGAGAGGCGGGAGCTGAGGACTCGCCCTACACCGCGGGTATCCGCAGGCGTCACTGGCTCCTGATGTCACAAGATTCGTCCTGCCACCTCTGGGAGGAAGGCGCCGCTCCTGGCCATGGCCGGTACTACAGCTCAGCCCAATTCACAGGATCGGTAGACAGTAAAACAGACCCCGTCCCGATCTCTCACCGCCCCTTTAATGGGACTGTCCATTGTGTAATAAAGTTCAGTCACCAGAATTACCGACAGGGGATCGCGCCGGCCCTTTAAATGTAACACGCTCCATATATATACAAATGGGGGGGGGGGTGTCCCTGGAGTTATTTAGGGGTCTCCTGCAGGAGGGCGCATTGTACACAGGGTGCTGCCGTCTTCTTACCTGTGGGGCCATCATATTGGGCATTTGCTTCAAACTGTTGAGCCCAAATTCCTGAAAAAACACAATGAACACGGGGTCATTATATATCGGATGCCCCCGTACAGGAGCGGACCGCGGGGGCCGCCATGTTGGATGAGATCAGCAACGTCAGCTGGTGACGGTCGTCACTTACCCTGGATGCAAAGGATGAGAAGACAAGCGGCACGCATGGCGGCAGGAAGCGGTCAGACCTGGAACATAACAGTCAGAATGAACGATGCCCTCAGAGCAGCGCTCACACAGCAGCGCGGCACAATGTGAGCCCCCGAGCAACAACGTGTGCCCCGACTTCACCAACAGCCGTGCCGGGATCCCCCATAACATCATACAACTGCCAGCAGACGGGAAGACCCTGGGGGTGCGCGGACTGACAGACATGAGGGGGCGCTAAGGACAGTCTGGGGGTCTTGTACACCAAGATCGAGCTTGTGAGACCAAGACATGGCGGCCAGAACGCTACCGTGATCACATGATCGAGCCCTGGGTCCTGGAACACAGAATGGAGGAGACAAACTGGTTGCTAGGAGACGCTTGTTACATTGTATCAACAGCAACCATTCCCATTCTGATGGAAGAGACATCCTGTCATTACCCCTTATCTCCCCATGTGTGACCCCATCCACCCCTCCCCCGCTTATTATCCCATGTCTCCCCTTCCCCATCTGTGACCCGTCCGCCCCTACCCCTGTCATTTCTCCATGTCTCCCCTCCCCCACCTGTGACCCCATCCGCCTCTACCTCCATTATTACCCCATGTCTCCCCTCCCCCCACCTGTTACCCGTCTGCCCCTGTCCCCGTCATTACCCCATTTCTCCCCTCCCCCCACCTGTGACCCTGTCCGCCCCTACCCGTCATTACACCTTGTCTCCCCTTCCCCCACCTGTGACCCCATCCGCCCCTACCCCTCATTACACCATGTCTCCCCTCCCCCCATGTGTGACCCCGTCTGCCCCTACCCCTGTCATTACCCCATGTGTGCCCTCCCCCCACATGTGACCCCATCCACCCCTACCCCTGTCATTACCCCATGTCAGGAACTTGAGGTATTTGATTGTGTATTATCACGCACACTGAGCTCTGCTACATTCAAGAGTAGAGAACAGACGCTGTGGGCCATTATGACCCCCCCTCTTCTCTGCCTGCTGCTATGTGTGTAATTCAAAACCCTCTCTAGAATTACTGAAGTTTTATTGCTCTAAGCTGCAAGCAGATCTCCCTACACTCCTCATTCCCCCCTTCCATCTAATACTAGTTGGAACTGGTGTAAAGCCCTGATGCTTCTTTGTTAGATTAAAGTTATATATATTGGCACCGATTTGGGCTAGAGAGATAAGCATTACATATTCCGGATGTCCATTGGTAGATCCATCACTCACTGAAAGCACTAGCAGCTAAACGCAATGAGTGCAAAGTGCGGATTTCTCAGTAAGCGGTTCATGTAATTACTCCATGTGTACACTTAAAAGAATCTCCATGATGTGGGGCACATTCTGATCATCGTGTCTTCCTGATACGAGATTCATACAGCAAGATATGCATAAAAAATAGTTTTCATATTATAAGTAAAGGGGAGCTGTCAGCCTCTAAGTGATCTCACCACAGGGGGAGTGCCTGGGTTTCCGGCTAGTAATGACTTAGTGAGACAGCATTTTTGCAGCATCTTTTGTTCGGGGTCCTGCTGCTGTACAGAGGGGTGCTATGCATCTGGATATATGCTCACCCTTCCCCCCAGCACACGGCCAGCCAAGATGATACATGGCATAACGACCTGTAAGTGTTCTTTTCAGTTTTAATCCCATTTTATTTGTAATTGTATTGTACACTTGATTTGTCTTCTTTATAATATCTTTTATACTTTGTAAACACTGCCTACCTTTTTTTGGAGTAAAATATGAAATTACTAGCTTTGCCTCTCCTTGCTCTATAATGAACTGTTGTGCCCTCTGAAGTAAATTACGCTACTGATTTGGGTTGGCTCCGGACCCGTTAATCCTTGGAAAATCGGAGCTGGTGGCAGCATACTTTGTTCTGTGCGTTTGGAAGGCTTTTATAGCAACGGCGGCGTTGATAATTATTGTTCCCGCCTGAGTGGGAGTAGTTAAATTGCCATCGCTGCTGCGTGCCCAATAGCCAGTACATAGCAGCCAGCCTGTCTGGCGACTAATTATCCTAGGTGCAGTACCCTGACTGACCTAAGGGTACGGGGGACGCCAGAGAGATGCAAGTTCCAAACCAGAACTGGGAAGTGGGATATAGATAAATCCCCTTCAGAAGGAACCAAACAACCCCGGTTTGTGACAAATTGGTGTGATTGGTGGGGATAATAAAGGTATCTTCCCCGTGTACTATGACATAGTGGTGGGATCCCTGACATATTCAGTGGTGTGATCTGTGACACCCCATGTCTCCCCTCCCCCCACGTGTGACCTCGTCAGCCACTACCCCTGTCATTACCCCATGTCTCCCCCCACCCCCCATGTGTGACCCCATCCGCCCCTACCCCTGTCATTACCCCATTTTTCCCCTCCGTCGCTCATTACTTCGCATCCTCCCTCAGATTCTTTCTTGCCGTCTGATCAAAGTTTCAGGAAATCATTACCAGCGAGATCCTGGGCATCGTGCCCAAGGGCAGAGGGGGTCCATCATTACACACATCTGCATCTAGCGGCCCCCCACAGAGACAGACGAAACGGCACAAACTAATCAGATAAATCACATTTATGGGACTAATCTTCCAATCAACTGGATTTTTCACTGCTCCAAATTCTTCTGCAGAACAAGAGTCCAAACATTTTATAGGTTGTAAAGAACTGAGAACGGTGATTTGCGGGATCTGCAGCCGGTGTTTTCTTGCCCCTCTGGAGTGGCGCTTTCCATTGAAGCCCCCCCGGCCTCCAGTCACCTTTTGGTGTCTTCACCATTTTTCACGGCTGATCCGATCCTGCGGCTCCATCTTGTGACAGTAGCTTCTGACTGGCTGGAAGTCAGAAGTTACATCCCAAGTTCTCAATACAAGTCTAGGAGAGCCAGAACGTGGCCAGAAGAGGCCAAAAAGAGGCCAGAACACGAACATAAGGAGGCCAGAATGAGGACAGAAGAGGTCACAATGTGGCCAGAACGAGGACATAATGAGGCCAAAACAGGCCAGAAGAGGCCAGAACGAGGACATAATGAGGCCAAAACAGGCCAGAAGAGGCCAGAACGAGGACATAATGAGGCCAAAACAGGCCAGAAGAGGCCAGAATGAGGACATAATGAGGCCAAAACAGGCCAGAAGAGGCCAGAACGAAGACATAATGAGGCCAAAACAGGCCAAAACAGGCCAGAAGAGGCCAGAATGAGGACATCATGAGGCCAGAACGAGGACATAATGAGGCCAAAACAGGCCAAAAAGAGGTCAGAATGAGGCCAGAAGAGGCCAGAACAAGGACATAATGCGGCCTGAAGGAGGACAGAACGAGGCTCTCATAGACTTATATTGAAAAGTGACCTTCGCGCAGCTCTATGAAACACTGGAGCTGCAGGTTGGTCACTTTTCGCCAGAAATCAAGGGAGCGGCGGTGAAAAGACACAAACGCTGGAAGGGGAGTATGAGACGAGGACTCACGTTTACAGTCCCATTCTAATGGTGCAATAAAGAAAAACACTGGAGTGGGGCTTTTTATGACATCACATTACTGACATCAGAAGCTTTTCCACCATAAATCTCCTTAGGCCGAGTCCATGTCACATCGGAGCTTCTGGGATTTCTCCGCCACAATTCTGCATCTATTGATCTTGGGAGTTTTTGGAGAGTTTCTGCCTGAAATTATCCTCATGATATCAGAATCGCCCACAGAGCTGCTGTTCTAATGTGATCGTCCCCCCACCCTCACAGATCTTCTGCTGAGGATACTCCAGAGGTTCTCAATAAGGCTGAGGTCAGGGGAGGGTGGTGGCCACACCATGAGTCTCTCTCCTTTATGCCCATAGCAGCCAATGAATCAGAGGTTTCCCTGCAGCATGAGATGGGACATTGTCAGCAGGAGACGGGGCATTGTCAGCAGGAGAAGGGACATTGTCAGCAGGAGACAGGGAATTGTCAGCAGGAGGAGGGACATTGTGAGCAGGAGATGAGCACTGTCAGCAGGAGACGAGGCATTGTCAGCAGGAGACGGGGAATTGTCAGCAGGAGGAGGGACATTGTGAGCAGGAGATGGGCACTGTCAGCAGGAGATGGGACATTGTCAGCAGGAGACGGGGCATTGTCAGCAGGAGACGGGGCATTGTCAGCAGGAGAAGGGACATTGTCAGCAGGAGAAGGGACATTGTGAGCAGGAGATGGGCACTGTCAGCAGGAGACGAGCCATTGTCAGCAGGAGACGAGCTATTGTCAGCAGGAGACGAGGCATTGTCAGCAGGAGACGAGGCATTGTCAGGAGACAAGGCATTGTCAGCAGGAGACAGGGAATTGTCAGAAGGAGACAGGGAATTGTCAGAAGGAGAAGGGGCATTGTGAGCGGTAGATGGGGCATTGAGGTCACTTTTACACCTTCAGGGACCCTAAAGGGTCTACCAGCTCTTTCCCTGATTATGGCCTAAACATGACTCCGTCCCAGGTTGATATCACTGCCTTGTTGGCTCATGGTTGCCGTCCACCAACCATCCACTACTCCATACATCTAGACCATCCAGGGTTGTACAGCATCATCACTAGTGATGAGCGAATATACTCTTGAGGAAAACTAAATCTCTGAGCACTAAAAAATACTCGGAAGTCACCCGAGCATGCTCGGGAAATCTCGAGTAACGAGTATATTCGTTCATCCCTAATCATCACTAAACATGGCTGGTTTATAATGAGTCTTTATGCATGTCAGGGCCTATCGAGCCATTTCTGCTTGTGAGCATCATTTAGGGGATGCCAAATAGTATGTTTATGCTCACTGCTGCCTTTGGAGGATCCTACACCTTGAGTTTGCAGACTCCAGCGGCTTGCGCAGCTTCACATACCTGTCTGCTGCTTGGTAATTGGATTTTAGCAGATGTTCTCTTGATCTGATGCATTTTTCTGGCAGTAACCTTCCTCATTATGTCTTTATCTGCAGGAACATTCCTCATTATGTCTTCATCTTCAGGACCCTTCTTCATTATGCCTTTATCAGCATGAACCATCCTCATTATGTCTTTAGCTCAAGGAACCTTGCTCATTATGTCTTTATCTGCAGGAACCTTCTTCATTATGCCTTTATCTGCATATATCGTCTGTGCTCTGCATCAGCTGCATCTCTTCATAGTACGATGATTGATCGTGATTAGGTTTCTGTGAATTATCTAATGTTTTCTCACCTTGTCCGCGGCATTACGTTTGTGACGTTTTTCGGCAGCAGAGATCCTTTTTCTTTCACATATTGCAGGAAACCTGTGGCTGTTCATTAATGTGTAATATTCATCTTAAAGAGTTTTCCTTTCGTTGGGCACCTGACAACTAATTATCACAGGAGTCTGACTGAAGTCAGTGATTTAAAGACCCCAAGACAAAGACCCTCATTGAGGTTATGAGAAAAACAAAAAAATGACATCTTTATGGCAGCGACATAAAATCTGCAGAATAATTTGGAACGTGGTGCATTGTGGATGATTTCTTACTCTGCAGCATTTTTTTCCCCACACCTGCCTAAGACTTTTGCACAGCGCTGTACAACCAGCAGTGTTAAGGCTGCAAACCCATGTACATCTCACAGCTCAGTAGTGATCACCTGCATGCTGGGGGTTATACTCCACCTGCAACAATACAGGGCGATACTGTACGCCCGCAGCGCTAACGTTCGACTCCCACCGGCGCAGACATAACACGATCCTGACGGTAATGTGAGCAGTTTATGTTATTATCCGGGAAGTTCAGAGAAGGCTGGAGGAAAGCCAAATCCTGTAGCCCCCGCAGCACAGCGAGTCCAGACAAGACCCCGCGCTGGTCACATTCAGACCCACAGACGAGGCACCTAGAGCCATAGACCCCCACAGGGCCTCAGACGAGGCAACTAGAGCCATAGACCCCCACAGGGCCTCAGCGGAGGCACGCAGAGCCATAGAGCCAACCACAGGGCCTCAGATGAGGCACCTAGAGCCATAGACCCCCCACAGGGCCTCAGATGAGGCACCTAGAGCCATAGACCCCCACAGGGCCTCAGATGAGGCACCTAGAGCCATAGACCCCCACAGGGCCTCAGCCGAGGCACCTAGAGCCATAGACCCCCACAGGGCCTCAGCCGAGGCACGCAGAGCCATAGACCCAACCACAGGGCCTAAAACGAGGCAACTAGAGCCATAGACCCCCACAGGGCCTCAGACAAGGCAGCCAGAGCCATAGACCCACCACAGAGCCTCAGACGAGGCACCTAGAGCCATAGACAAGGCCACAGAGCCTCAGACGAGGCACCCAGAGCCACAGACCCACCACAGGGCCTCAGACGAGGCACCTAGATCCATAGACCCACCACAGAGCCTCAGACGAGGCACCTAGAGCCATAGACCCCCACAGGGCCTCAGATGAGGCACCTAAAGCCATAGACCCCCACAGGGCATCAGCCGAGGCAACTAGAGCCATAGACCCCCACAGGGCCTCAGCGGAGGCACGCAGAGCCATAGACCCCCACAGGGCCTCAGACGAGGCACCTAGAGCCATAGACCCCCACAGGGCCTCAGCGGAGGCACGCAGAGCCATAGACCCCCACAGGGCCTCAGACGAGGCACCTAGAGCCATAGACCCCCACAGGGCCTCAGCGGAGGCACGCAGAGCCATAGACACAACCACAGGGCCTCAGACGAGGCACCTAGAGCCATAGACCCCCACAGGGCCTCAGCGGAGGCACGCAGAGCCATAGACCCAACCACAGGGCCTAAGACGAGGCAACTATAGCCATAGACCCATCACAGAGCATCAGACGAGGCAGCCAGAGCCATAGACCCGGCACAGACCCACCACAGAGCCTCAGACGAGGCACGTAGAGCCATAGACCCATCACACAGCCTCAGATGAGGCACCCAGATCTCCCACAGCTGAGGCACGTGGCGCCAATAGTGTTTTAGGGCTTCATGTACTGAGCAACTAGCGACCTTATTAATCGCCACAATCAGGTCAGACGTGAAGGTCGCGGTCACATGACATTCGGTCGGACATGTATTGGATCATATTTTGGGCCTCTATTTTCTCCAGTCTTTTCTGAAAGTTTACACGCCCTTCCCGGAGTCACAGGTGGCGCTGGCACGATGTCGCTCACAGGTAGTCACTTGTAGGTCACATTTTCCATTTTTTGCTGCCAGACTTGGGGGGTCTCAGGTTTATTTTGCTGCTTGCTGGCAGCTCGTCACACAAACCCTGCAAACAGGAGGGAGAAAAAGATGGTGGCATCCAAGTGCCAACCAGGACCCCAGAAGAAAGCCCCCCGCCCAGGAGCCGCACGGACTCGTCCCATCAACCATCTGTGAGGGTCAGTAAGAAGCGTCGTGTGACTTCTTGTCTCTAATGATCAGCTCCTTATTGTGGACCCCAAGACCCCGCACATTAGGTATCTTCATGGTGGGACGCAATAGATCCACAAAATATACCTCCTCCTGTCACTGAGGAATGGGATGGAAACCGCAGGGACCCCATAATTATGTCCCTGCCTGGACCCCGATCACGGCACAGGTGTCGGCAGGTGGAGCTCACAGCCGTGTACAGAGGTGTCAGAGGTGGACATATGGTGTCCGGTCAGCTGCTGCGGAGGCTCCATGTGCTGGTGACCCCCGCACCCTACAACCCCCAGCCCCGGGAGCCCCCTGAGCCCGCACCCTACAACCCCCAGCCCCGGGAGCCCCCTGAGCCCGCACCCTACAACCCCCAGCCCCGGGAGCCCCCTGAGCCCGCACCCTACAACCCCCAGCCCCGGGAGCCCCCTGAGCCCGCACCCTACAACCCCCAGCCCCGGTAGCCCCCTGAGCCCGCACCCTACAACCCCCAGCCCCGGGAGCCCCCTGAGCCCGCACCCTACAACCCCCAGCCCCGGGAGCCCCCTGAGCCCGCACCCTACAACCCCCAGCCCCGGGAGCCCCCTGAGCCCGCACCCTACAACCCCCAGCCCCGGTAGCCCCCTGAGCCCGCACCCTACAACCCCCAGCCCCGGGAGCCCCCTGAGCCCGCACCCTACAACCCCCTGCCCCGGGAGCCCCCTGAGCCCGCACCCTACAACCCCCAGCCCCGGGAGCCCCCTGAGCCCGCACCCTACAACCCCCAGCCCCGGGAGCCCCCTGAGCCCGCACCTTACAACCCCCAGCCCCGGGAGCCCCCTGAGCCCGCACCCTACAACCCCCAGCCCCGGGAGCCCCCTGAGCCCGCACCCTACAACCCCCAGCCCCGGGAGCCCCCTGAGCCCGCACCCTACAACCCCCTGCCCCGGGAGCCCCCTGAGCCCGCACCCTACAACCCCCAGCCCCGGGAGCCCCCTGAGCCCGCACCCTACAACCCCCTGCCCCGGGAGCCCCCTGAGCCCGCACCCTACAACCCCCAGCCCCGGGAGCCCTCTGAGCCCGCACCCTACAACCCCCTGCCCCGGGAGCCCCCTGAGCCCGCACCCTACAACCCCCTGCCCCGGGAGCCCCCTGAGCCCGCACCCTACAACCCCCAGCCCCGGGAGCCCCCTGAGCCCGCACCCTACAACCCCCTGCCCCGGGAGCCCCCTGAGCCCGCACCCTACAACCCCCTGCCCCGGGAGCCCCCTGAGCCCGCACCCTACAACCCCCAGCCCCGGGAGCCCCCTGAGCCCGCACCCTACAATCCCCAGCCCCGGGAGCCCCCTGAGCCCGCACCCTACAACCCCTGCATCCCTAGCCCACAACTCTCGCACCCCCAGCCATTGCACCCCCACAACACCCCCCAGACCTCGCACCCCCACAACGCCCCCAGACATTGCACCTTCACAACACCCCCCCAGACCTTGCACCCCCACAACACCCCCCCAGACCTCGCACCCCCACAACACCCCCCCAGACATCGCACCCCCACAACACCCCCCCAGACATCGCACCCCCACAACACCCCCCCCCCAGACCTTGCACCCCCACAACACCCCCCCAGACCTCGCACCCCACAACACCCCCCCAGACCTCGCACCCCCACAACGCTCCCACCCCTGCGCCCCTCACAAGTACAGGAAGCCTTTGTTCCCTTCATTTTGTGGTTCATACAGGATGGAAACATCTGGGATTCATCAGCAAATCCCCCTCTAACCCCCCATCCAAAACCCAGGACAGCCCACCCTCCCAGCCCCCACCCCCCACCCCCCTCATTCCCTTTTATACTTTTCCAGCTGTGAACAAGGGGATAAAAGGCAAAAAACAGACAAAATTCAGGACTTGGCAGCTGCCCAGGAAGACAAACTAATTACAGGCGGCGGCGGGGAGGGGGCACCGGAGACCCCAGAAAACTCTGAACTCTACAGAACCCCCTATAGATCCCATAAACTGAACCCAGGGACACCAGAACAATGCAGAGTTTATGGGGGAACCATTGCCCCCCAAACCGCCACAGCCCACAATGCACCAGGGAGTGACACTAAGGGGTTAATGACGCGGATGTCCCTTATATGGAGATATCAATGTCCTGTCTGTGAATAGTAATGAGTATGTAGATGAGGGGGCGGGGCCAGCAGTGATTGTTACAATGTAGCGCAAATCTGATACATTCAATGAAATCACAAAATAGAAATGAATGAGACCCCAACACAGAGACCCCCAACTGCAACAGTGCGGGCTGTCCGGGGGCAACTGAGCCGGGGGTCCTGTGCTGGGGGTAGTAGAGTCTGGGGGTCCTGTGCGGGGGGGGGGGCGTAGAGTCTAGGGGTCCTGTGCGAGGGGGATATCGTACAGTCTGGGGGTCCTGTGCTGGGGGTTGTAGAGTCTGGGGGTCCTGTGCGAGGGGGATATCGTAGAGTCTGGGGGTCCTGTGCTGGGGGTCGTAGAGTCTGGGGGTCCTCTGCGAGGGGGATATCGTAGAGTCTGGGGGTCCTGTGCGGGGGAGATATCGTAGAGTGTGGGGGTCCTGTGCGGGGGGGGGGGGTCGTAGAGTCTGGGGGTCCTGTGCGGGGGGGATATCGTAGAGTCTGGGGGTCCTGTGCGGGGGGGATATCGTAGAGTGTGGGGGTCCTGTGCGGGGGGGGGGGGGTCGTAGAGTCTGGGGGTCCTGTGTGGGGGGGATATCGTAGAGTGTGGGGGTCCTGTGCGGGGGGGGGAGGGTCGTAGAGTCTGGGGGTCCTGTGCGGGGGGGGGGGGTCGTAGAGTCTGGGGGTCCTGTGCTGGGGGTCATAGAGTCTGGGGGTCCTGTGCTGGGGGTCGTAGAGCCTGGGGGTCCTGTGCTCGGGGTAGTAGAGTTTGGGGGTCCTGTGTGGGGGGGGGTGTCGTAGAGTCTGGGGGTCCTGTGCTGGGGGAAGGGGGGGGGGGTCGTAGAGTCTGGGGGTCCTTGAGTCTGGGGGTCCTGTGCTAGGGGTCGTAGAGTCTGGGGGTCCTTGAGTCTGGGGGTCCTGTGCTGGGGGTCGTAGAGTCTGGGGGTCCTGTGCTGGGGGTCGTAGAGTCTGGGGGTCCTGTGTTGGATGATGGCAAAATCGGGATTCTGTGCTGGGAGAATATTCCAGGGTCCTGTCCAGGTGGGGGACACACAGTCTGGGGTCCTGCCTGGGAGTAGCAGAATTTGGGTGGTCCTGTCCTGGGGGGCAGCCATGTCTGGGTGGTCATCTCATAGGAGTAGCAGTGCCTAAGGGACCTGGGCTGGGGAACAAAAAAGTCTGGAGGTCCTGTCCTGGAGGGCAGCATAGTTTGGGGGTCCTATCCTGGGGGACAGCAGAGTCTGGGGGTCTTGTCCTGGGGGTCTTACCAGAGGGTAGTGCTGTGGGCTCCGGCTCTCTTCGCTCTCGCAGTCTCTTGATCTTCTCTATTTCTGAGGCTCCTCACAAGGGGACAAATCCCTACATCATCCGCGCTGCTCCGCTGGGTCCTAGAGAAACAGGATAATCACAAGGAAAGAGTCAACTCCTGACCCCCCCCAGATACAGCCAGGTGCGGACTGGCCCGCAGGCTAACAGGGGAATCCACGGTGGACCCCCAACACCACTGTATGGGCAATACTGGGCATAATTCACCCTGTACAGAAAAAAGCAGCGTCTCATCATTCATAAACCATTCATTGCCCAGTGTATTATTATATAGAGATAGAGGGAAATGCGGGTGATATATCCTGCAGATTATTACACCACTGACCTCTCTGCAGAGCATCGCTCCTCCACCTCCTGACAGATACAGAGTGATATATCCTGCAGATTATTACACCACTGACCTCTCTGCAGAGCAGCGCTCCTCCACCTCCTGACAGATACAGAGTGATATATCCTGCAGATTATTACACCACTGACCTCTCTGCAGAGCATCGCTCCTCTACCTCCTGACAGATACATAGTGATATATCCTGCAGATTATTACACCACTGACCTCTCTGCAGAGCATCACTCCTCCACCTCCTGACAGATACATAGTGATATATCCTGCAGATTATTACACCACTGACCTCTCTGCAGAGCATCGCTCCTCCACCTCCTGACAGATACACAGTGATATATTCTGCAGATTATTACACCACTGACCTCTCTGCAGAGCATCGCTCCTCCACCTCCTGACAGATACACAGTGATATATCCTGCAGATTATTACACCACTGACCTCTCTGCAGAGCATCGCTCCTCCACCTCCTGACAGATACATACTGATATATCCTGCAGATTATTACACCACTGACCTCTCTGCAGAGCATCGCTCCTCCACC
This sequence comes from Ranitomeya imitator, assembly GCF_032444005.1. Taxonomy (NCBI): domain Eukaryota; kingdom Metazoa; phylum Chordata; class Amphibia; order Anura; family Dendrobatidae; genus Ranitomeya; species Ranitomeya imitator. The sequence goes on from NC_091291.1 coordinate 4,328,240, forward strand.
TCCTGACAGGTACACAGTGATATATCCTGCAGATTGTTACACCACTGACCTCACTGCAGAGCATCGCTCCTCCATCTCCTGACAGATACATAGTGATCTATCCTGCAGATTATTACACCACTGACCTCTCTGCAGAGCATCGCTCCTCCACCTCCTGACAGATACATACTGATATATCCTGCAGATTATTACACCACTGACCTCTCTGCAGAGCATCGCTCCTCCACCTCCTGACAGATACACAGTGATATATCCTGCAGATTATTACACCACTGACCTCTCTGCAGAGCATCGCTCCTCCACCTCCTGACACATACAGAGTGATATATCCTGCAGATTATTACACCACTGACCTCTCTGCAGAGCATCGCTCCTCCACCTCCTGACAGATACAGAGTGATATATCCTGCAGATTATTACACCACTGACCTCTCTGCAGAGCATCGCTCCTCCACCTCCTGACAGATACAGAGTGATATATCCTGCAGATTATTACACCACTGACCTCTCTGCAGAGCATCGCTCCTCCACCTCCTGACAGATACATAGTGATATATCCTGCAGATTATTACACCACTGACCTCTCTGCAGAGCATCGCTCCTCCACCTCCTGACAGATACACAGTGATATATCCTGCAGATTATTACACCACTGACCTCTCTGCAGAGCATCGCTCCTCCACCTCCTGACAGATACACAGTGATATATCCTGCAGATTATTACACCACTGACCTCTCTGCAGAGCATCGCTCCTCCACCTCCTGACAGATACATACTGATATATCCTGCAGATTATTACACCACTGACCTCTCTGCAGAGCATCGCTCCTCCACCTCCTGACAGGTACACAGTGATATATCATGCAGATTATTACACCACTGACCTCTCTGCAGAGCATCGCTCCTCCACCTCCTGACAGATACAGAGTGATATATCCTGCAGATTATTACACCACTGACCTCTCTGCAGAGCATCGCTCCTCCACCTCCTGACAGATACAGAGTGATATATCCTGCAGATTATTACACCACTGACCTCTCTGCAGAGCATCGCTCCTCCACCTCCTGAGATATAGTGATATATCCTGCAGATTATTACACCACTGACCTCTCTGCAGAGCATCGCTCCTCCACCTCCTGACAGATACATAGTGATATATCCTGCAGATTATTACACCACTGACCTCTCTGCAGAGCATCGCTCCTCCACCTCCTGACAGATACATAGTGATATATCCTGCAGATTATTACACCACTGACCTCTCTGCAGAGCATCGCTCCTCCACCTCCTGACAGATACATAGTGATATATCCTGCAGATTATTACACCACTGACCTCTCTGCAGAGCATCGCTCCTCCACCTCCTGACAGATACACAGTGATATATCCTGCAGATTATTACACCACTGACCTCTCTGCAGAGCATTGCTTCTCCCCCCCGTGACAGATACATAGTGATATATCCTGCAGATTATTACACCACTGACCTCTCTGCAGAGCATCACTCCTCCACCTCCTGACAGATACATAGTGATATATCCTGCAGATTACACCACTGACCTCTCTGCAGAGCATCGCTCCTCCACCTCCTGACAGATACAGTGATATATCTTGCAGATTATTACACCACTGACCTCTCTGCAGAGCATCGCTCCTCCACCTCCTGACAGATAGTGATATATCCTGCAGATTATTACACCACTGACCTCTCTGCAGAGCATCGCTCCTCCACCTCCTGACAGATACATAGAGATATATCCTGCAGATTATTACACCACTGACCTCTCTGCAGAGCATCGCTCCTCCACCTCCTGACAGATACATAGAGATATATCCTGCAGATTATTACACCACTGACCTCTCTGCAGAGCATCGCTCCTCCACCTCCTGACAGATACAGTGATATATCCTGCAGATTATTACACCACTGACCTCTCTGCAGAGCATCGCTCCTCCACCTCCTGACAGATACACAGTGATATATCCTGCAGATTATTACACCACTGACCTCTCTGCAGAGCATCGCTCCTCCACCTCCTGACAGATACACAGTGATATATCCTGCAGATTATTACACCACTGACCTCTCTGCAGAGCATCGCTCCTCCACCTCCTGACAGATACATACTGATATATCCTGCAGATTATTACACCACTGACCTCTCTGCAGAGCATCGCTCCTCCACCTCCTGACAGGTACACAGTGATATATCCTGCAGATTGTTACACCACTGACCTCACTGCAGAGCATCGCTCCTCCATCTCCTGACAGATACATAGTGATCTATCCTGCAGATTATTACACCACTGACCTCTCTGCAGAGCATCGCTCCTCCACCTCCTGAGATATAGTGATATATCCTGCAGATTATTACACCACTGACCTCTCTGCAGAGCATCGCTCCTCCACCTCCTGACAGATACATAGTGATATATCCTGCAGATTATTACACCACTGACCTCTCTGCAGAGCATCGCTCCTCCACCTCCTGACAGATACATAGTGATATATCCTGCAGATTATTACACCACTGACCTCTCTGCAGAGCATCGCTCCTCCACCTCCTGACAGATACATAGTGATATATCCTGCAGATTATTACACCACTGACCTCTCTGCAGAGCATCGCTCCTCCACCTCCTGACAGATACACAGTGATATATCCTGCAGATTATTACACCACTGACCTCTCTGCAGAGCATTGCTTCTCCCCCCCGTGACAGATACATAGTGATATATCCTGCAGATTATTACACCACTGACCTCTCTGCAGAGCATCACTCCTCCACCTCCTGACAGATACATAGTGATATATCCTGCAGATTACACCACTGACCTCTCTGCAGAGCATCGCTCCTCCACCTCCTGACAGATACAGTGATATATCTTGCAGATTATTACACCACTGACCTCTCTGCAGAGCATCGCTCCTCCACCTCCTGACAGATAGTGATATATCCTGCAGATTATTACACCACTGACCTCTCTGCAGAGCATCGCTCCTCCACCTCCTGACAGATACATAGAGATATATCCTGCAGATTATTACACCACTGACCTCTCTGCAGAGCATCGCTCCTCCACCTCCTGACAGATACATAGAGATATATCCTGCAGATTATTACACCACTGACCTCTCTGCAGAGCATCGCTCCTCCACCTCCTGACAGATACAGTGATATATCCTGCAGATTATTACACCACTGACCTCTCTGCAGAGCATCGCTCCTCCACCTCCTGACAGATACACAGTGATATATCCTGCAGATTATTACACCACTGACCTCTCTGCAGAGCATCGCTCCTCCACCTCCTGACAGGTACACAGTGATATATCCTGCAGATTATTACACCACTGACCTCTCTGCAGAGCATCGCTCCTCCACCTCCTGACAGATACATAGTGATATATCCTGCAGATTATTACACCACTGACCTCTCTGCAGAGCATCGCTCCTCCACCTCCTGAGATATAGTGATATATCCTGCAGATTATTACACCACTGACCTCTCTGCAGAGCATCGCTCCTCCACCTCCTGACAGATACATAGAGATATATCCTGCAGATTATTACACCACTGACCTCTCTGCAGAGCATCGCTCCTCCACCTCCTGACAGATACAGTGATATATCCTGCAGATTATTACACCACTGACCTCTCTGCAGAGCATCGCTCCTCCACCTCCTGACAGGTACACAGTGATATATCCTGCAGATTATTACACCACTGACCTCTCTGCAGAGCATCGCTCCTCCACCTGACAGATACACAGTGATATATCCTGCAGATTATTACACCACTGACCTCTCTGCAGAGCATCGCTCCTCCACCTCCTGACAGATACACAGTGATATATCCTGCAGATTGTTACACCACTGACCTCTCTGCAGAGCATCGCTCCTCCACCTCCTGACAGATACACAGTGATATATCCTGCAGATTACTACACCACTGACCTCTCTGCAGAGCATCGCTCCTCCACCTCCTGACAGATACAGAGTGATATATCCTGCAGATTATTACACCACTGACCTCTCTGCAGAGCAGCGCTCCTCCACCTCCTGACAGATACATAGTGATATATCCTGCAGATTATTACACCACTGACCTCTCTGCAGAGCATCGCTCCTCCACCTCCTGACAGATACACAGTGATATATTCTGCAGATTATTACACCACTGACCTCTCTGCAGAGCATCGCTCCTCCACCTCCTGACAGATACACAGTGATATATCCTGCAGATTATTACACCACTGACCTCTCTGCAGAGCATCGCTCCTCCACCTCCTGACAGATACATACTGATATATCCTGCAGATTATTACACCACTGACCTCTCTGCAGAGCATCGCTCCTCCACCTCCTGACAGGTACACAGTGATATATCCTGCAGATTGTTACACCACTGACCTCTCTGCAGAGCATCGCTCCTCCACCTCCTGACAGATACACAGTGATATATCCTGCAGATTATTACACCACTGACCTCTCTGCAGAGCATCGCTCCTCCACCTCCTGACAGATACACAGTGATATATCCTGCAGATTGTTACACCACTGACCTCTCTGCAGAGCATCGCTCCTCCACCTCCTGACAGATACACAGTGATATATCCTGCAGATTACTACACCACTGACCTCTCTGCAGAGCATCGCTCCTCCACCTCCTGACAGATACAGAGTGATATATCCTGCAGATTATTACACCACTGACCTCTCTGCAGAGCAGCGCTCCTCCACCTCCTGACAGATACAGAGTGATATATCCTGCAGATTATTACACCACTGACCTCTCTGCAGAGCATCGCTCCTCCACCTCCTGACAGATACATAGTGATATATCCTGCAGATTATTACACCACTGACCTCTCTGCAGAGCATCGCTCCTCCACCTCCTGACAGATACACAGTGATATATTCTGCAGATTATTACACCACTGACCTCTCTGCAGAGCATCGCTCCTCCACCTCCTGACAGATACACAGTGATATATCCTGCAGATTATTACACCACTGACCTCTCTGCAGAGCATCGCTCCTCCACCTCCTGACAGATACATACTGATATATCCTGCAGATTATTACACCACTGACCTCTCTGCAGAGCATCGCTCCTCCACCTCCTGACAGGTACACAGTGATATATCCTGCAGATTATTACACCACTGACCTCTCTGCAGAACATCGCTCCTCCACCTCCTGACAGATACAGTGATATATCCTGCAGATTATTACACCACTGACCTCTCTGCAGAGCATCGCTCCTCCACCTCCTGACAGATACATAGTGATATATCCTGCAGATTATTACACCACTGACCTCTCTGCAGAGCATCGCTCCTCCACCTCCTGACAGATACATAGTGATATATCCTGCAGATTATTACACCACTGACCTCTCTGCAGAGCATCGCTCCTCCACCTCCTGACAGATACATAGTGATATCTCCTGCAGATTATTACACCACTGACCTCTCTGCAGAGCATCGCTCCTCCACCTCCTGACAGATACAGAGTGATATATCCTGCAGATTATTACACCACTGACCTCTCTGCAGAGCATCGCTCCTCCACCTCCTGACAGATACAGAGTGATATATCCTGCAGATTATTACACCACTGACCTCTCTGCAGAGCATCGCTCCTCCACCTCCTGACAGATACAGAGTGATATATCCTGCAGATTATTACACCACTGACCTCTGCAGAGCATCGCTCCTCCACCTCCTGACAGATACACAGTGATATATCCTGCAGATTACTACACCACTGACCTCTCTGCAGAGCATCGCTCCTCCACCTCCTGACAGATACACAGTGATATATCCTGCAGATTATTACACCACTGACCTCTCTGCAGAGCATCGCTCCTCCACCTCCTGACAGATACACAGTGATATATCCTGCAGATTATTACACCACTGACCTCTCTGCAGAGCATCGCTCCTCCACCTCCTGACAGATACACAGTGATATATCCTGCAGATTATTACACCACTGACCTCTCTGCAGAGCATCGCTCCTCCACCTCCTGACAGATACATAGAGATATATCCTGCAGATTATTACACCACTGACCTCTCTGCAGAGCATCGCTCCTCCACCTCCTGACAGATACACAGTGATATATCCTGCAGATTATTACACCACTGACCTCTCTGCAGAGCATCGCTCCTCCACCTCCTGAGATATAGTGATATATCCTGCAGATTATTACACCACTGACCTCTCTGCAGAGCATCGCTCCTCCACCTCCTGACAGATACAGAGTGATATATCCTGCAGATTATTACACCACTGACCTCTCTGCAGAGCATCGCTCCTCCACCTCCTGACAGATACATAGTGATATATCCTGCAGATTATTACACCACTGACCTCTCTGCAGAGCATCGCTCCTCCACCTCCTGACAGATACAGAGTGATATATCCTGCAGATTATTACACCACTGACCTCTGCAGAGCATCGCTCCTCCACCTACTGACAGATACAGAGTGATATATCCTGCAGATTATTACACCACTGACCTCTCTGCAGAGCATCGCTCCTCCACCTCCTGACAGATACATAGAGATATATCCTGCAGATTATTACACCACTGACCTCTCTGCAGAGCATCGCTCCTCCACCTCCTGACAGATACATAGAGATATATCCTGCAGATTATTACACCACTGACCTCTCTGCAGAGCATCGCTCCTCCACCTCCTGACAGATACACAGTGATATATCCTGCAGATTATTACACCACTGACCTCTCTGCAGAGCATCGCTCCTCCACCTCCTGACAGGTACATAGTGATATATCCTGCAGATTATTACACCACTGACCTCTCTGCAGAGCATCGCTCCTCCACCTCCTTACAGATACATAGTGATATATCCTGCAGATTATTACACCACTGACCTCTCTGCAGAGCATCGCTCCTCCACCTCCTGACAGGTACACAGTGATATATCCTGCAGATTATTACACCACTGACCTCTCTGCAGAGCATCGCTCCTCCACCTGACAGATACACAGTGATATATCCTGCAGATTATTACACCACTGACCTCTCTGCAGAGCATCGCTCCTCCACCTCCTGACAGATAGATAGTGATATCTCCTGCAGATTATTACACCACTGACCTCTGCAGAGCATCGCTCCTCCACCTCCTGACAGATACACAGTGATATATCCTGCAGATTATTACACCACTGACCTCTCTGCAGAGCATCGCTCCTCCACCTCCTGACAGATAGATAGTGATATCTCCTGCAGATTATTACACCACTGACCTCTGCAGAGCATCGCTCCTCCACCTCCTGACAGATACACAGTGATATATCCTGCAGATTACTACACCACTGACCTCTCTGCAGAGCATCGCTCCTCCTCCTCCTGACAGATACACTAATACATCCTGCAGATTATTACACCTCTGACCTCTGCAGAGCATCGCTACTCCTCCTCCTGACAGATACACTAATACATCCTGCAGATTATTACACCACTGACCCCTCTGCAGAGCATCGCTCCTCCACCTCCTGACAGATACAGTGATAAATCCTGCAGATTATTACACCACTGACCTCTCTGCAGAGCATCGCTCTGCATTCTCCTCTGTGTCACCTCAGGGTCTGCAGTTTGTCTCCTTTTGATGATTTCTCAGCTGCGCTCATTGTGTTCGGACTTCTCGCCCAGAATTGAGGATCTTGGATCCGCTCCTAATTGTTGTTTATAGGACCTGAGCTCTTCTGTAAGCTGTGAGCGGTCCGGGGATGAGTCCAGATGCCGAGAGCCCCGGGGGCCAGATCTGAACCTCTGCAGAACTGCTGCTCAGTGCCAGGCGGCTGCCGGAAAGCTACAGACCAGTCAGTATGCCATGGTGACTATCCGGCTGGTTGTCAGCGGTCCTGGGCGATGGCTGAGGTTTAGAGTGTGAGCTCTTCGGTTCCTACGGTGACTGCCTGTGCGGATGCTGAGGACTCGTCCGCCCGCGCTCTACGTGTAATATCCGGAGAGGTCTCCTGCCCCAGATCTCGCCTTCCTGGGATGGAGCCCGCAGTGTAAAGAATGGCGGTTCTGTCCTGCGCTCACCCCAGTGCTGAGCGTGGCTGTAACTGTACGGCTGGGAGCACAAGTTCTGACACATTTTGAGGCTTCATGTTTTTGTTCTTTAGTCCTTGTTTCTATGGTTACTGACAGAATCATAAACATTCCGCACATTGTTACATATTATTGACAAACATATGAAGCTTCTGTGAGGTCTCAATATTCTCCGCGCTCCCGCCCCTTATCCTCCGCGCTCCCGCCCCTTATCCTCCCACCCCTCGATCCTCCCGCGCTCCCGCCCCTTATCCTCCGCGCTCCCGCCCCTTATCCTCCGCGCTCCCGCCCCTTATCCTCCGCGCTCCCGCCCCTTATCCTCCGCGCTCCCGCCCCTTATCCTCCCGCCCCTTATCCTCCGCGCTCCCGCCCCTTATCCTCCCGCGCTCCCGCCCCTTATCCTCCGCGCTCCCGCCCCTTATCCTCCGCGCTCCCGCCCCTTATCCTCCGCGCTCCCGCCCCTTATCCTCCCGCGCTCCCGCCCCTTATCCTCCGCGCTCCCGCCCCTTATCCTCCCGCGCTCCCGCCCCTTATCCTCCGCTCTCCCGCCCCTTATCCTCCCACCCCTCGATCCTCCCGCGCTCCCGCCCCTTATCCTCCGCGCTCCCGCCCCTTATCCTCCCGCGCTCCCGCCCCTTATCCTCCGCGCTCCCGCCCCTTATCCTCCGCGCTCCCGCCCCTTATCCTCCCGCGCTCCCGCCCCTTATCCTCCGCGCTCCCGCCCCTTATCCTCCCGCGCTCCCGCCCCTTATCCTCCGCTCTCCCGCCCCTTATCCTCCCACCCCTCGATCCTCCCACGCTCCCGCCCCTTATCCTCCGCGCTCCCGCCCCTTATCCTCCCACCCCTCAATCCTCCCACGCTCCCGCCCCTTATCCTCCGCGCTCCCGCCCCTTATCCTCCGCGCTCCCGCCCCTTATCCTCCGCGCTCCCGCCCCTTATCCTCCGCGCTCCCGCCCCTTATCCTCCCACCCCTCGATCCTCCCACGCTCCCGCCCCTTATCCTCTGCGCTCCCGCCCCTTATCCTCCCGCCCCTCATTCCCCCGCCTCTCATTCCCCCGCCCCTCATTCCCCCCACACTCCCGCCCCTCATTTCCCCGCCTCTCATTCCCCCCCGCCCCTCACTCCATCCCGCCCCTCGTTCCCCCCGCGCTCCCGCCCCAACTGTAGACAATGAATTAGTCTCAGGTATATAAGATACTTGTAATATTTACAATGTAGCAATTACTATCACTACAACAATAGATCCCCATTCTTTACCCTGCAGGCTGTCTCCTGAAATATAAACTCTGTTGACTGAATATATTTCATGATCAGACCCTGAGCAATGAGACAGATATGATATCCGCTCCCGGGGGCAACCTGCAGGTGGGCAGCCATTGCTCCGGTGCCGCACCCTTCCTGCAGCAGGTGATTGTTGCCCACGGTCCAATTTCCTTTCTAACTTTATCATAAATTACATCAATAAATAATAGAAAATATAAAGTTTATTGTCAGCCGCATCTCATCAATGTGGTTTATACCAAGAAGGTACCAAGTCAGAGCAGAAAGTGCCGCAGAGATCACGGAAGAGGGAGACTGTTCTATCACCGAGGCCAGAATCCTGCAACACTGTGTACGGACCCCACAATGTGGAACCAGGACCCCAGGACCATGAGGGCAGGAATGTGATAGTCATGGGCCGGAGAATGACACAGGCAGGCGCAATGAGTGGCCCGCATCCTGTGCCCACAATACGGCCTCAGCGGACAGTTACTGCACGATATGTGGTGCCATAGCCGGGGTACGACAAGGTGTACGGAGCCACAGGGCGGTATAACACGGGATGGAAGTAGTATTAAAGGGAACCTGTCACCCCGTTTTTTCAGATTGAGATAAAAATACCAGTAAATAGGGCCTGCGCTGTGCGTTACTATAGTGTATGTAGTGTACCCTGATTCCCCACTGATGATGCCGAAATACCTTACCAAAGTCGCCGTTTTCGCCTGTCAATCAGGCTGGTCTGGTCGAATGGGCGTGGTGACATCGCTGTTTCTTCCCCCAGATCTTGCTCATTTTTCTGTTGGTGGCGTAGTGGTTTGCGCATGCCCAACTGCCGAATCCACTGCGCAGGTGAAGAAAAAGAGCGCGATCTGCGCTATTCCCCTGGTTATCGGTGGGGGCGGCCATCTTCCTGAGGCCGCGCATGCGCAGATGGAGTGCTCTGCTGCCCGGGGCTTCAGGAAAATGGCCGCGGAAAGCCGCACGTGCGGAGATTGAGATCGCGGCGGCCATTTTTCTGAAGCAGAGATGCGAACTCAGCTTCAGAAAAATGGCCGCAGTGATCTCCATCTGCACACGCGCGGCTTTCTGCGGCCATTTTCCCGAAGCCCCGGGCAGCAGAGCACTCCATCTGCGCACACGCGGCCTCAGGAAGATGGCTGCCCCCACGATAACCAGGGGAATAGCGCAGATCGTGCTCTTTTTCTTCACCTGCGCAGTGGATTCGGCAGTTGGGCATGCGCAAACCACTACGCCACCAACGGAAAAATGAGCAAGATCTGGGGGAAGAAACAGCGATGTCATCACGCCCATTCGACCAGACCAGCCTGATTGACAGGCGAAAACGGCGACTTTGGTAAGGTTTTTCGACAGCATAGGTGGGGAATCAGGGTACACAAAATACACTATAGTAACGCACAGCTCAGGCCCTATTTACTGGTATTTTTATCTCAATCTGAAAAAACGGGGTGACAGGTTCCCTTTAAGTGGAGATGTCCTCAGAAATCCCATGCAGAACTGAATTGTAGCAGTAGGTGGCGCTGTGTCATCATTCCAGCTACTACAGTACACCACTGCTGACACAGCGCCATCTAGTGCTATAATACAGGTACTACATATACAATCCGTTCCCACATTCATTTTTGCTCTCATCTGACATCAGTTGTGCAATCGGCCTCGACCCCAATATAAGAAAACCCTGAGCCCCTATAATAATGATATGGGACAGATTGATGCAGAACAATTAACCTCAGCATTAAATCTAGTGCATTTAGAAAATTATCAACACTTAATTACACAGCAAAAAAAAAAACAATGCCCAGCGAGCAGCAGACTGTGCCCGACCATCGCTGCAGATCTCATCGTCATTCCTGGGAATCTCAAGGAACAAACAAAAAGTAACAGAACAGACGGGATATATAAATGAGGCGCGAGATGACGGAATAAGGTGCGTTGTTTTTGTGGAGTGAGCGCCCCCGACAGTAAAATCTGCAGCACAGACATAAAACAGAAATAAATAAGAGGCGGCCATGGTCGTCTGGAGATAAGCGGCCGTGTCCAGTGTGATGAGCGGCGTCGCTGTCCTCGGCGATCATCTGCGGAGCCGACATATTCCCTGAGAGTTCAGAGGCCGTGGATCCACCATGGCACAACCTGCATCAGACCGGACCCCCAGACTGGGGCACGAGGAAATCCTTCAACTTTGCTAAATAAAACAGGCAATTCCCTAATTTAATGTCATTATCGGCATCACGCCGTCTGGCTGCCAATAACCTTCCCCCGAGAATCTGACAGCAGGTTGTAATGGGGGATCTAGAACCCGGAACAGTCTAGAACCCAGAAGTCTAGAACCCGGCTCGGAGGAAGCTGGGCGGCTACAGAGCGCGATGCAGGAATTCGCTAGTCTGCCCTGCACAGGAGCACAGTGATGGTCCCCAGCGCAGCCGTCCTGGTGGTCTTGGCTTCCCGTGCATTGTGAGCGGAGGAGCAGACAAGTGAATGGAGAGGGGCATTCGCCTGGGAGTTTGGGGTCCCAGCCCGGCGCTCTCCGACACACTGCTGCCCAGTCAGGAGCCCCCATCTCCGCAGACCGTGCACAGTAACGGGGGGCAGCACCAGCTCCCCGAACCTCCTGCTACCTGGGGTGCTTGGAGTGGCTGGGGTGCAGAGTCTGGTCTATAGGGGGCCAGTTGTGCTGCCCCCGGAGCTGCTGCTCCAGCTTCTTGTAAACTTTTTTGGGTTCCTTCTTTTTTCGCACTTTCCTTAAGCAGCTTAAATATCCGTGATCCAGAGCCATCTGGGAGAAAGCGGAGACTGTCAGCATGGTGACCCGATGGCGGGCAGGTCGCCCCAGCCCCCCACACACGAGCCCCCGATATCACTCACCTCCACGATGAAAGCGGCGATGAAGTTCACGGCTGCAATTCCAATTAACACAAACTTAAAGCTGAAGTCGCTGATGACTTGGAGATCCAGGAGCGACACCATGAACTTCAGGGGAAAGAGCGTGATCCAGAGCATCATGGCGAGGAGCACGAGGAGGGCGGCGAGGAACAGCACTGGGGGGAAACGGAACAGGTCACTGGGGGGGGGGAAACGGCACAGGTCACTGGGGGGGGGGAAACGGCACAGGTCACTGGGGGGGGGGGAAACGGCACAGGTCACTGGGGGGGGGGGGGGGAACGGCACAGGTCACTGGGGGGGGGGGGGGGGGGAACGGCACAGGTCACTGGGGGGGGGGGAAACGGCACAGGTCACTGGAGGGGGGAAACGGCACAGGTCACTGGGGGGGAAACGGCACAGGTCACTGGGGGGGGGGGGGAACGGCACAGGTCACTGGGGGGGGGGGAAACGGCACAGGTCACTGGGGGGGGGGAAACGGCACAGGTCACTGGGGGGGGGGAAACGGCACAGGTCACTGGGGGGGGGGAAACGGCACAGGTCACTGGGGGGGGAAACGGCACAGGTCACTGGGGGGGGAAACGGCACAGGTCACTGGGGGGGGGAAACGGCACAGGTCACTGGAGGGGGGGAAACGGCACAGGTCACTGGAGGGGGGAAACGGCACAGGTCACTGGGGGGGGGGGAACGGCACAGGTCACTGGGGGGGGGGGGGGGAACGGCACAGGTCACTGGGGGGGGGGAAACGGCACAGGTCACTGGAGGGGGGAAACGGCACAGGTCACTGGGGGGGAAACGGCACAGGTCACTGGGGGGGGGGGGGAACGGCACAGGTCACTGGGGGGGGGGGAACGGCACAGGTCACTGGGGGGGGGGGAACGGCACAGGTCACTGGGGGGGGGAAACGGCACAGGTCACTGGGGGGGGGGGAACGGCACAGGTCACTGGGGGGGGGGGGGAACGGCACAGGTCACTGGGGGGGAAACGGCACAGGTCACTGGGGGGGGGGAAACGGCACAGGTCACTGGGGGGGGGGGAAAACGGCACAGGTCACTGGGGGGGGGGGGGGGGGGAACGGCACAGGTCACTGGCGGGGGGGAAACGGCACAGGTCACTGGGGGGGGGAAACGGCACAGGTCACTGGGGGGGGGGGAAACGGCACAGGTCACTGGGGGGGGGAAACGGCACAGGTCACTGGGGGGGGGAAACGGCACAGGTCACTGGGGGGGGGGGAAACGGCACAGGTCACTGGGGGGGGGAAACGGCACAGGTCACTGGGGGGGGGGAAACGGCACAGGTCACTGGGGGGGGGAAAAGGCACAGGTCACTGGGGGGGGGAAACGGCACAGGTCACTGGGGGGGGGAAAACGGCACAGGTCACTGGGGGGGGGAAACGGCACAGGTCACTGGGGGGGAAACGGCACAGGTCACTGGGGGGGGGGGAAACGGCACAGGTCACTGGGGGGGGAAACGGCACAGGTCACTGGGGGGGGGAAACGGCACAGGTCACTGGAGGGGGGGAAACGGCACAGGTCACTGGGGGGGAAACGGCACAGGTCACTGGGGGGGGGGGGGAACGGCACAGGTCACTGGGGGGGGGGGGGGGGGAACGGCACAGGTCACTGGGGGGGGGGAAACGGCACAGGTCACTGGAGGGGGGAAACGGCACAGGTCACTGGGGGGGAAACGGCACAGGTCACTGGGGGGGGGGGGGAACGGCACAGGTCACTGGGGGGGGGGGAACGGCACAGGTCACTGGGGGGGGGGGGAACGGCACAGGTCACTGGGGGGGGGGGGAAACGGCACAGGTCACTGGGGGGGGGGGAAACGGCACAGGTCACTGGGGGGGGGGAAACGGCACAGGTCACTGGGGGGGGGGAAACGGCACAGGTCACTGGGGGGGGGGGGAAACGGCACAGGTCACTGGGGGGGGGGAAACGGCACAGGTCACTGGGGGGGGGGAAACGGCACAGGTCACTGGGGGGGGGGAAACGGCACAGGTCACTGGGGGGGGGGAAACGGCACAGGTCACTGGGGGGGGGGAAACGGCACAGGTCACTGGGGGGGAGGGAAACGGCACAGGTCACTGGGGGGGGGGAAACGGCACAGGTCACTGGGGGGGGGGAAACGGCACAGGTCACTGGGGGGGGGGGGGAAACGGCACAGGTCACTGGGGGGGGGGGAACGGCACAGGTCACTGGGGGGGGGGAAACTGCACAGGTCACTGGGGGGGGGGGAAACGGCACAGGTCACTGGGGGGGAAACGGCACAGGTCACTGGGGGGGGGAAACGGCACAGGTCACTGGGGGGGGGAAACGGCACAGGTCACTGGGGGGGGGAAACGGCACAGGTCACTGGGGGGGGGAAACGGCACAGGTCACTGGGGGGGGGGGGGAACGGCACAGGTCACTGGGGGGGGGAAACGGCACAGGTCACTGGGGGGGGGGGGGAACGGCACAGGTCACTGGGGGGGGGGAAACGGCACAGGTCACTGGGGGGGGGAAACGGCACAGGTCACTGGGGGGGGGGGAAACGGCACAGGTCACTGGGGGGGGAAACGGCACAGGTCACTGGGGGGGGGGAAACGGCACAGGTCACTGGGGGGGGGAAACGGCACAGGTCACGGGGGGGGGGGGAAACGGCACAGGTCACGGGGGGGGGAAACGGCACAGGTCACTGGGGGGGGGGAAACGGCACAGGTCACTGGGGGGGGAAACGGCACAGGTCACTGGGGGGGGGGAACGGCACAGGTCACTGGAGGGGGGAAACGGCACAGGTCACTGGGGGGGGGGGAAACGGCACAGGTCACTGGGGGGGGGGAAACGGCACAGGTCACTGGGGGGGGGAAACGGCACAGGTCACTGGGGGGGGGAAACGGCACAGGTCACTGGGGGGGGGGGGGGAACGGCACAGGTCACTGGGGGGGAAACGGCACAGGTCACTGGGGGGGGGGGGAAGCGGCACAGGTCACTGGGGGGGGGAAACGGCACAGGTCACTGGGGGGGGGGAACGGCACAGGTCACTGGGGGGGGGGAGAAACGGCACAGGTCACTGGGGGGGGGGGAACGGCACAGGTCACTGGAGGGGGGAACGGCACAGGTCACTGGGGGGGGGAAACGGCACAGGTCACTGGGGGGGGGAAACGGCACAGGTCACTGGGGGGGGGAACGGCACAGGTCACTGGGGGGGGGGGGGGAAACGGCACAGGTCACTGGGGGGGGGAAACGGCACAGGTCACTGGGGGGGGGAAACGGCACAGGTCACCGGGGGGGGGGGGAAACGGCACAGGTCACTGGGGGGGGGGGAAACAGCACAGGTCACTGGGGGGGGGAACGGCACAGGTCACTGGGGGGGGGGGGGGAAGCGGCACAGGTCACTGGGGGGGGGAAACGGCACAGGTCACTGGGGGGGGGAACGGCACAGGTCACTGGGGGGGGGGGGGAAACGGCACAGGTCACTGGGGGGGGGAAACGGCACAGGTCACTGGGGGGGGGGAAACGGCACAGGTCACTGGGGGGGGGGGGAAACGGCACAGGTCACTGGGGGGGGAACGGCACAGGTCACTGGGGGGGGGGGAAGCGGCACAGGTCACTGGGGGGGGAACGGCACAGGTCACTGGGGGGGGGAAACGGCACAGGTCACTGGGGGGGGGGGGAAACGGCACAGGTCACTGGGGGGGGGGAAACGGCACAGGTCACTGAGGGGGGGAACGGCACAGGTCACTGGAGGGGGGAAACGGCACAGGTCACTGGGGGGGGGGGGAAACGGCACAGGTCACTGGGGGGGGGGAAACAGCACAGGTCACTGGGGGGGGGGGGAACGGCACAGGTCACTGGGGGGGGAAACGGCACAGGTCACTGGGGGGGGGAAGCGGCACAGGTCACTGGGGGGGGGAAACGGCACAGGTCACTGGGGGGGGGGAAACGGCACAGGTCACTGGGGGGGGGGAAACGGCACAGGTCACTGGGGGGGGAAACGGCACAGGTCACTGGGGGGGGAAACGGCACAGGTCACTGGGGGGGGGAAACAGCACAGGTCACTGGGGGGGGGAAACAGCACAGGTCACTGGGGGGGAAACAGCACAGGTCACTGGGGGGGGGGACAGCACAGGTCACTGGGGGGGGAAACAGCACAGGTCACTGGGGGGGGAAACAGCACAGGTCACTGGGGAGGGGAAACAGCACAGGTCACTGGGGGGGGGGGGGGAACAGCACAGGTCACTGGGGGGGGAAACAGCACAGGTCACTGGGGGGGGAAACAGCACAGGTCACTGGGGGGGGAAACAGCACAGGTCACTGGGGGGGGGAAACGGCACAGGTCACTGGGGTGGGAAACGGCACAGGTCACTGGGGGGGGGGGAAACAGCACAGGTCACTGGGGGGGGGGAAACAGCACAGGTCACTGGGGGGGGAAACAGCACAGGTCACTGGGGGGGGAAACAGCACAGGTCACTGGGGGGGGAAACAGCACAGGTCACTGGGGGGGGGGGAAACGGCACAGGTCACTGGGGTGGGAAACGGCACAGGTCACTGGGGGGGGGGAAACAGCACAGGTCACTGGGGGGGGGAAACAGCACAGGTCACTGGGGGGGGAAACAGCACAAGTCACTGGGGGGGGGGAAACAGCACAAGTCACTGGGGGGGGGGGGAAACAGCACAGGTCACTGGGGGGGGGAAACGGCACAGGTCACTGGGGGGGGGAAACGGCACAGGTCACTGGGGGGGGGAAACGGCACAGGTCACTGGGGGGGGGGAAACGGCACAGGTCACTGGGGGGAAACGGCACAGGTCACTGGGGGGGGAAACGGCACAGGTCACTGGGGGGGGGAAACAGCACAGGTCACTGGGGGGAAACGGCACAGGTCACTGGGGGGGGAAACGGCACAGGTCACTGGGGGGGGGGAAACAGCACAGGTCACTGGGGGGGGGAAACAGCACAGGTCACTGGGGGGGGGAAACAGCACAGGTCACTGGGGGGGGAAACAGCACAAGTCACTGGGGGGGGGGGGGAAACAGCACAGGTCACTGGGGGGGGGGGAAACAGCACAGGTCACTGGGGGGGGGAAACAGCACAGGTCACTGGGGGGGGGGAAACAGCACAAGTCACTGGGGGGGGGGGAAAACAGCACAGGTCACTGGGGGGGGAAACAGCACAGGTCACTGGGGGGGGGGGGAAACGGCACAGGTCACTGGGGGGGGAAATGGCACAGGTCACTGGGGGGAAACGGCACAGGTCACGGGGGGGGGGAAACAGCACAGGTCACTGGGGGGGGGAAAACAGCACAGGTCACTGGGGGGGGGGGGAAACAGCACAGGTCACTGGGGGGGAAACAGCACAGGTCACTGGGGGGGGGGGAAACAGCACAGGTCACTGGGGGGGAAACAGCACAGGCAGGAGATGGCGAGTACATTGAGGACATCGGAGAGGCGACAGGAGCACATCACTATCCAGAGGCCGCCCAGCACTGACAGATGCCCCTGGTGTCCCGCTTCCCCCGTCCATCCTACACCGTGCCCTCAAGTGGCGGCCGCAGCCCCGACTCTGCCCGGCAGCTTCTCACCGTTTGTGTACAGCGGCTTCCGGAAAGGATATCCCTTAGAGAGGACGACCGCGAGAATCAGGTACTGGAATCCAGAGACACAGAAGACGGCCGTGTTCTCATCATTGGGCAGGTGCTGCGGCACGGTGCTTGTGATATTGACCGGAACAAACCTGCAGACAGAAACAACCACCCCACCAATAACATCGGAAAAGAGTTTGTATGTTCTCCACGTGTTTGCGTGGGTTTCCTCCGGGTTCTCCGGTTTCCTCCCACTTTCCAAAGACATACTGATAGGGAATGTAGATTGTGAGCCCCATCGGGGACAGCGACGATGATGTGTGCAACCTGTAAAGCGCTGCAGAATTAATGGCGCTATATAAGTGAGTAAAAGAAATAAATGACTGATGAGAAGAAAGGAGAGGAGCGGAATAGTGATCTGCATTCTGGGAAACGGCCACTAGATGGCAGGAGAGGAGATGAATCAGAGACCAAGACCAGTAAACACCAGGGCTAAGGGGCGACACGGAAATATAATAATAATTTTTATTTATATAGCACCAACAAATTCCGCAGCACTTTACAATAAGCGGGGACATGTACAGACAATATACAGAAAGCAGAAGACTGGGGGTGCGGTATAACGGGTGTGTCAGGTTGTGGGGTGCGGGGCGATGCGGTATTACATCTGTACATGTCAGGTTATAGGGTGCGGATGATGCGGTATTACACGTGTCAGGTTATGGGGTGCGGATGATGCGGTATTACACAGGTGTCAGGTTATGGGGTGCGGGTGATGCGGTATTACACACGTGTCAGGTTATGGGGTGCGGGCGATGCGGTATTACACGTGTCAGGTTATGGGGTGCGGATGATGCGGTATTACACAGGTGTCAGGTTATGGGGTGCGGGCGATGCGGTATTACACAGGTGTCAGGTTATGGGGTGCGGGTGATGCGGTATTACACGTGTCAGGTTATGGGGTACGGGTGATGCGGTATTACACGTGTCAGGTTATGGGGTGCGGATGATGCGGTATTACACAGGTGTCAGGTTATGGGGTGCGGGCGATGCGGTATTACACAGGTGTCAGGTTATGGGGTGCGGGTGATGCGGTATTACACAGGTGTCAGGTTATGGGGTACGGGTGATGCGGTATTACACAGGTGTCAGGTTATGGGGTGCAGGTGATGCGGTATTACACGTGTCAGGTTATGGGGTACGGGTGATGCGGTATTACACGTGTCAGGTTATGGGGTGCGGGTGATGCGGTATTACACAGGTGTCAGGTTATGGGGTGCGGGTGATGCGGTATTACACGTGTCAGGTTATGGGGTGCGGGTGATGCGGTATTACACAGGTGTCAGGTTATGGGGTGCGGGTGATGCGGTATTACACGTGTCAGGTTATGGGGTGCGGGTGATGCGGTATTACACGTGTCAGGTTATGGGGTGCGGGTGATGCGGTATTACACAGGTGTCAGGTTATGGGGTGCGGGGGATGCGGTATTACACAGGTGTCAGGTTATGGGGTGCAGGCGATACGGTATTATACAGGTGTCAGGTTATGGGGTGCGGGTGATGCGGTATTACACGTGTCAGGTTATGGGGTGCGGGTGATGCGGTATTACACAGGTGTCAGGTTATGGGGTGCGGGTGATGCGGTATTACACAGGTGTCAGGTTATGGGGTGCAGGCGATACGGTATTATACAGGTGTCAGGTTATGGGGTGCGGGTGATGCGGTATTACACGTGTCAGGTTATGGGGTGCGGGTGATGCGGTATTACACAGGTGTCAGGTTATGGGGTGCGGGTGATGCGGTATTACACACGTGTCAGGTTATGGGGTGCGGGCGATGCGGTATTATACAATGACATAGGCGGGTTATTCCGCCCTGCGCTGTACTCACCACGTCTGGGATTGGATCAGGAAGAAGGCCAGCAGCTGGCCCAGGAGGATCATGCTGGTCTGTGCGATCAGGCTTCCTAGTACCGGGATACTGATCAATGTGCCCAGCGGCCGCCTCACCCCCAGCACACTGGCCGGCCCCGTCCTGCCCATTAGCACCGCCACGGTGGTGGTGATCACCAGGTCAAACAGGAGGAACTGGAGGTCGCCCAGGTTGGTGTCCACCTGTAAAACCGATAATATCAGAAGAACCGTAATGCTGCACGGCTGGGGGGGGGGGATAGATCGGCTGCAGCCCCCGACCCCAATACATGGAGGGCAGACCCCCGTCACTCACCGTATACAGGATGAGCACGCTGATGAACTGGGTCAGGCTGTACAAGGCCATGTACTTGAACATCTCGAAGGAGGTCTCCAGCGAGCAGCGGCCCTCCCTGCAAGACACGCGGCACCGAGGAAGAAAGAACAGAGGACAGGTAATGAGGGCCGAGACCACCACAGCCGAGACAGCAGAAGCTTCCGGATCAGCGCACCGCAGCTTCAGCTACTTGTGGTTTATAGTCAGTGTGCTGGTAACAGAAGTCAGTATAAAGCATGGGGGAGGCTGAGCGCAGCCATCACGCTCACCGTGCCAGGCGTTGTACACCCTCCGCCGGTCACCGGCACGGACCAGACTGAACCAATCATGTGTCAGCCCGGTCACTACCGAGAACCGGGTGAATATTAATGAGCGACACTAATGGCCGCCTACCGGATGACGATGGGGACACACTCGATGTTCCCGACTCTGGATGTAAACGGGGACGCGACTGAAGCTTCGGCGTCGGACAGCGAGATTCCCACATCGGCCGCCTTCAGGGCTCCGCAGTCATTGGCTCCGTCACCGCACATCCCGACACAGTAGCTGCACGACACCGGAGGGAATGGTCAGACCTGCAGAGGACGGCGCACCCCCACCCACGGTACACGCCACGCTGGGCCTGTCCTTATACAAAGATTGGGGCCACGGAACCATGGAGAGCACTGGACCCAGCGTGTCCCATAGAGGAGCCGCCCCACCGCCCTGGTCATGTCCTGGGGCAGAGAAGCCATCACCGGAGGGAATGGTCACAGACCTGCAGAGGACGGCGCTCCCCCACCCACGGTACACGCCACGCTGGGCCTGTCCTTATACAAAGATTGGGGCCACGGAACCACACGGATCACTGCAATAATAATGGCCGGTGTGTCCCCTGGGGCAGAGAAGCCATCACCGGAGGGATAACTCACGTACTTGAGATCCTGGAAATCGCGCACCAGCTGCGTCTTCTGCTCCGGCGACATCCGGGCGAAAACTGCGGCATGAATAAGAATCTGCGGATGGAGACGACAACGCAATGAAGCTCGACGCCACAGTCCGAGGCCTCATCCCTCACATCGGACGCTGCAGACTGCGCAGGGCGCCCAGAAGGATAGAGACTGCAGCTTTGGATGTGACTGGAGAAGATGAAGGATCTGTATCCGCTGTCCCAGCGTCTTACCTTGGGCTTGAGCTCGGGGAAGAAGTCCGACAACACTGCAAATGATTT
Source organism: Ranitomeya imitator (assembly GCF_032444005.1). Lineage (NCBI taxonomy): Eukaryota > Metazoa > Chordata > Amphibia > Anura > Dendrobatidae > Ranitomeya > Ranitomeya imitator. The sequence goes on from NC_091291.1 coordinate 4,349,518, forward strand.
CCCGTTCATTGCGAAGCAGTATGGCTGCCTCTCCAGGAACAGCCGCCCCTGCTGGTACAGTCCCTGCAGGAGGAGACGTGGTGGTGAGCGCAGATAGCGGACCCCCAGACAGACCACATTGTGGTGAGCCGGCGTCCGCCCACTTCCCTCTCTGGTGCATCTCGTAGATATTACGGTGTTACTCCGGCAGCATTGGACGGTGAGCGACGCCGATGTCTGCACACGCCGGCCACATATCGTGCACCCCCGATGCAGCAATGTGGGGCGACAACTCACCTCTCTGTTCTCCTCCGACATCGTCGGCTCTGACGGAATGAACTTCAGCGTGGCCGAGCTGCTGTACGTCGGCGGAGACGCGTTCACAAAGAAAACCTTCTCTGCCGGCTCCACCAGCTGACAGCTCCGGGCGACGTTCACAGCCGTCAGCATGTTGTCCCCTGCAGAGCGAGGAGCGTCAGTGTCACGGCCGGCGTAGCCACGGTCCTGCGGCCAGCGAGCCACTCACCCGTCACCATCACGGTCCGTATTTCCGCATTCCTTAGCGAGTAGATGACGGGGGCCGTCTCCGGTTTAAGGACATTTTTCATCACCAGGAATCCCGAAAAAATGAGATCACGTTCCGCCAAATCTCTGCAAGATATGAAAGGACGGAAGAAATTGGAATCATCTCGGACACAAAGCGGGGGGCAGTGCCGCAGACAGAGGGGGCCGATCCGATTCCCGAGACACAAACCTGGTGATGGACTGCGCCTCCTCGAACGTTCGCACCGTCTGCAGCGGTTTATGAGCGAAGCCCAGGACCCGGTAGCCGTCCTGCGTGTACTGGCGAAGCATGGCTGTGAAGTCGGGCGGCACTGCGGTGAGAACAACAATTATACCACAACGGCACAGACAGCGATGGAGCAGCCCTGCTCACCACCCGCAGGGACAGTCAGCGGCCCTCACCTGTGTCCGGCCTGCACAGACTGCCCACCATCTCGGGGGCCCCCTTCATGTAGAGCTCCGGCAACGCAGCTCCCGGCACTGTGGCTATGACGCTCATTCTTTGCAAACCGGAAGAAAAGGGGAATCTCTGCAGGACGCCCACGGGCACCTGGTGCTTCTGGGGGAGAGAAAGAGGAGGATGAAACCAAATCCCCTCCTGCGAGACACATGAGATGGCGGCACTTCTGCGGAGCATCGCCGTCATACCGCAACACAGGACGAGGAGGGGACAGGACGGAGTGCAAAGTATTTACCGGGCCAAGAGGCTGCTCCTCCAGACTTGGGGGCTTCATAACCGACAGAACTTTAGTCCCAAAAATCTCGATTGTTTGTGGATCCGCATCTCCGTCTTCCAGGGTCTGCAGGAGATAGAAGCCATCAAAAGGAGTGAAAAGTTGTGTGCAAATCCTTGTATGAGAAGAGTTCTGCGATTTACAGACTCACTAAATGTAATTCCATTCATTGACAGCAAGCAGAAACATGGAGGAAGTCGCAGAACTGTTCATTATAGGAGAACCGAGCTTTGGGCATCGGCCCGTTATAATGAGAAGTTTCAGGGGTCACACACGCGGGACCCCGGATCCTCACCCAGCCTGTAGACTCCACCATCTTCAGATCCATCAGGTCACCAATAGGCTGCCCGCCGAGGAGAGTGACGGCGTGACAGGAGGCCAGAGAATACAACAAGTGACCATCGGGGAGGGAACGCGCGTCGTGGACGATCGGCAGGAAGCTGATGTTCTCCAGGGGGACGACACCCCAAACATCCAGGCCTTCCTCAGTGAGGGTCCCGGTCTGTGGGCAGCCAAAAGGGTGAGAATTTATACTGACCCCCTGACAACTCCGCTCATAAATCCGAACTGACAAAAAAAAAAAAAAGCGTACCTTATCAAAGCAGACCATCTTGATCTTGCCGCTGACGTTGATGCGTGGGGGGCTGATGCAGAATATGCCCTTCTTCTTCAGCCGGCTCTGGGCGTAAATCGTTCCTACTGTCATGGCGGCCGGAAGAGCAGGTGGCACAATGATCGTGATGACATCCAGGGCTTTTATAATGATCTCAGAGACGGCAGCCTGCCCAGGAGACAGGGAGGGGATCAGCGTCACGTGCCAGGGGCACCGGCGGGCGGCACAGGACACCTACCTTATACAAGAGGTGGAGGATGATGCTGTAGATGGTGCCAATGATGGCTGCAAAAAAAGCGGGAGAAAGTGATCAGATCTGGAACCAGACACCCAGGACAGAGAGTAACGGATGTATTCTACCCCACGGCTGCTAATCAAAGGGGGGTGCAGGGACCGGCACCACGGCTGCTAATCAAAGGGGGGTGCAGGGACCGGCACCATAGCTGCTAATCAAAGGGGGGTGCAGGGACCGGCACCACGGCTGCTAATCAACAGGGGGTGCAGGGACCGGCACCACGGCTGCTAATCAAAGGGGGGGTGCAGGGACCGGCACCACGGCTGCTAATCAACGGGGGGTGCAGGGACCGGCACCACGGCTGCTAATCAAAGGGGGGGTGCAGGGACCGGCACCACGGCTGCTAATCAAAGGGGGGTGCAGGGACCGGCACCACGGCTGCTAATCAACAGGGGGTGCAGGGACCGGCACCACGGCTGCTAATCAAAGGGGGGTGCAGGGACCGGCACCACGGCTGCTAATCAAAGGGGGGTGCAGGGACCGGCAGCATATTTAGTGCTGAACCCTCACCGAATACGGCCAAGACAAGGACAAACCAGAGGGAGTCCCGGTAGAACTTGAAGCGGATGGGTTTGGGGTGCAGGATGGAGCTGATGAGATTTCCCTTCACACTGCAAAAGCCTAAAAGGAAAAAAGAAAAACAACAAAAGATTTACAAGTCTGAAAACATGTAAAGTGGATGTAACAGAACGTCCATCTCTGGACACAGGAGCGCAGCTCTGGAGGAGCGCAGCTCTGGAGGATCACACGGGTGTAACGATTCCCGGCTGTAGTCTCCTGCCGTCTGACCCATAACAATAATTCCCTTTTTCCTCCATCACTGATGGCGGGTCCTCATGTCATACCCGTCTTTACGACAACGGCGGTGACTTCCTTGTCCACGTAGCTCTTGGCCTGGAGGATTTGGGTTCCACAGAATAAAGTATGGCGGCGATGGGCGTCCGAGGAGTAAGGTGTATCCGCTGTAGAGGGGCCGTCAGGTAAGGGGGTCTTCATTTCGGGCACACTTTCACCTTTAAAAAAAAAAATAAATATCAAAAGGGAGCATTGTATGCAGTATAATGAAGTCTTGTGACGGCGGGGGATAGACGGCGGCCACTCACCGGTCAGCATGCTCTCATTCACCATACACTCCCCGGACAGCAGGGCGGCGTCACACGGCATCAACAGCGCCCCCGGAGGAAGGAGGATGCAGTCACCGGGAACCAGATCCATGGAGTTCACCATCAGCTCTTCTGAGAACGAGAGAAGGGGATGATGAAGATTCAGGTCTCACACACAATGGTGGAGCAGCACGGTCCGCAGCTACACACCCCACACCTGAGCCGCCACCACGCAACACCTACACCTGTGCACCATCATACCACCCTGTGGAGCTGCCATCCGGACCCTACTCCCGCGCCTGGGGCACCACCATCCGGACCCTACTCCCGCGCCTGGGGCACCACCATCCGGACCATACTCCCGCACCTGGGATGCCACCATCCGGACCATACTCCCGCACCTGGGATGCCACCATCCAGACCCTACTCCCGCACCTGGGATGCCACCATCCAGACCATACTCCTGCACCTGGGATGCCACCATCCGGACCATACTCCCGCGCCTGGGGCACCACCATCCGGACCATACTCCCGCGCCTGGGGCACCACCATCCAGACCATACTCCTGCGCCTGGGGCACCACCATCCAGACCATACTCCTGCGCCTGGGGCACCACCATCCAGACCATACTCCTGCGCCTGGGACGCCACCATCCAGACCATACTCCTGGGTCTGGGATGCCACCATCCGAACAATACTCCCACACCTGCGGCACCGCCATCCACAATCTACACCTGCGCCGCCATATAGAACCTGCACCCAAGCTGCTATTTGGACCCTACACCAGTGCCTGCGGCCTCCCAATTGAGACCCTAAATCCGTGTTTGCAGCAGCTCAATCCAGACCCTACACCGGTGCCTGCGTCCCCACTGTGCAAGCTGCGTACCTGTGCACCCCCACACCTGTCCTGCAGCCGCCCTCGCATCCTTCACACTATGTAGGATGGGCACTCACCTCCGGTCGCTCTTCGCACGGTCACGCTCACCGCCAGCTTCACCATATTGTGCAGGGTGACACTTTGCTGGGGAGACAGGAGCAATGCATTGTGGGATGTGAAGCGGCAGAACGATTCCCCATCTGATTATCGGGGTATATAATATACCGCCTGCGGAGGGGATGGAGGCAGCGGTGACCTCACCTTCCTGGTCTCGTACAGCGAGATGGTGATGGAGATGACGGAGATGACGATGATGCAGCCGGCGTAGTAGTAATATCCCTCACACAGCCACAGCACCACGCTGAACACTTGGAAGATGTAGAAGGGATTCAGGACCTGGCAGGAGAGACACAATCACCGAACGTGGGGGAAAGATGGCGCCGGACACAGCCTGGACGAGAGCGGGCACGAGGCGCAGGGAAGTCGGCACTCCGGGATCACGAGCAGCGGAGCAGAACTCACCTCGTCGACTAGAAGCTGCCCGTAGGATTTAACGGGGACGTCAATTTCATTAGGACCATAGATCAGCTTCCTGGGGGAAAGAAAATGGAGTCAATGGTTCATAAAGGACAAAGGAAGCCCGCAGCCTCCTCTCTAGCACTGCTGCCCTCCTCCCGGGGCCCACAGCCTCCTCCCCAGGTCCCACAGCCTCCTCTCCAATGCAGCCGCCCTCCTCCCGGGGCCCACAGCCTCCTCCCCAGGTCCCACAGCCTCCTCTCCAATGCAGCCGCCCTCCTCCCAGGGCCCACAGCCTCCTCCTCAGGGCCCGCAGCCTCCTCTCCAATGCAGCCGCCCTCCTCCCGGGGTTCACAGCCTCCTCCCCGGGGCCTACAGCCTCCTTTCCAATGCAGACGCCCTCCTCCCCAGGTCCCGCAGCCGCCTCCTCAGGGCCCGCAGCCTCCTCTCCGATGCAGCCGTCCTCCTCTCCAAGACCCACAGCCTCCTCTCCAATGCAGCCTCCTCTCCAATGCAGCCGCCCTCCTCCCGGGGCCTACAGCCTCCTCCTCAGGGCCCGCAGCCTCCTTTCCAATACAGACGCCCTCCTCCCCAGGTCCCGCAGCCTCCTCTCCAATGCAGCAGTCCTCCTCCCCGAGGCCCACAGCCTCCTCCCCTGGGCCCAGAGCCTCCTCTCCGATACAGCAGTCCTCCTCCCCAGGTCCAGCAGCCTCCTCCCCGGGGCCCACAGCCTCCTCTCCATAGCCTGCAGCCTCCTCCCCGAGTCCCACAGCCTCCTCCCCGGGGCCCACAGCCTCCTCCCCGGGGCCCAGAGCCTCCTCTCCGATACAGCAGTCCTCCTCCCCAGGTCCCGCAGCCTCCTCCCCAGGTCCAGCAGCTTCCTCCCCGAGGCCCACAGCCTCATCCCCAGGTCCTGCAGCCTCCTCCCCATGTCCAGCAGCCTCCTCCCCGAGGCACACAGCCTCCTCTCCATAGCCTGCAGCCTCCTCCCTGAGTCCCACAGCCTCCTCCCCGAGGCCCACAGCCTCCTCCCCGGGTCCCGCCGCTCACCTGTTATCGCGATCTGATTGGCTGAGGCCGGACTTATACTTATGAACCTCTCCGCACGTTAACCCTTCGTCCAGTGAACTGCGAGCAGAAATATTTGCAGTAATTTCCCGTGTGACCAGAAGACCTGTCATAGTAGCATGAAGTCTACAGGGAGCCCCCCGACCACCTTACCTGACTTTTATGAAGGCCATGGCCGCCGGTCTCCAGATGTAGCGCATCCCCTCGAACACAAAGTATCGCAGGATGTTCGCCTGAAAACCGCACACCCGGCGTTACTGACACGCAGACCCGAGGGGGCACAAGACCCCAATAATTCACACATTGATGATATTGGGACAGCTGTGGATGACGGCGGCTCCTCACCTCCTCCTTGTGGTGCAGCTGAATCGTGTCCTTGAAGTCCTCCTCTTCCCCAACTGCGAGAGCCACGCTGCCCCCCGCTGCGGACCCCAGCTGCCCGGCGTTGTCCACCTGCAGGCTGTGCACATCAGACATATTATCCCCGATGGACGCGCTTTACCTCCGCACGCCCACAACTGTGCCGCCATATAGGTTGTGTAGTGCTACAGACGCACCTGGGATCCACGCCGCGCTCCTCCCGCACCTCCACAATGCAGATCTGACCGAAGACATCCTGAAAGCACAGACGGCGGCGTTACCCCACGGGGGCGACAGGCAGGACCCCCCACAGTGACGGCCACTTACCTTCACCACCAGCGTGTCGGCCTCGGCCAGGGAGCAGCGGCGGCGGGTGGCCAGGACGAGGAGTCGAGGCTTCCAGTGGAAGAGGATGAGGGGGAGCCCCAGGGCGAGGACGCAGAGGACGTAGCAGACAACCGTGCGCCATCTTACTCTGCAGTACCCACAAAGCTCCTGCAAAAAGAAAGGGGGCGCACAGGGCGGGTCAGTCACCGGCTACGGGGGCGCGCTCACCGTACACTGTCGCCCCCCAGTATCACTCACCATGCGAGGCTTCGGGGTCCACACCGGCACCGTCCCGTAGCCGCTGCTCTGCCGGCTGCCCAGCAGCTCGCTGCTATCTGCGAACACAAAGCCCATAGTGTGAGTGCGGAGAACCCTGCAACTGGCTGATACCAGAGAGCAACAGCGGAGCAAGAAACTGAATCACCTGTGCAGCAAACACAGGGAGACCCTATAAAGACTGATACCAGCGAGCAACAGCGGAGCAAGAAACTGAATCACCTGTGCAGCAAACACAGGGAGACCCTATAAAGACTGATACCAGCGAGCGACAGCGGAGCAAGGAACTGAATCACCTGTGCAGCAAATACAGGGAGACCCTATAAAGACTGATACCAGCGAGCGACAGCGGAGCAAGGAACTGAATCACCTGTGCAGCAAACACAGGGAGACCGTATAAAGACTGATACCAGCGAGCGACAGCGGAGCAAGAAACTGAATCACCTGTGCAGCAAATACAGGGAGACCCTATAAAGACTGATACCAGAGAGCAACAGCAGAGCAAGAAACTGAATCACCTGTGCAGCAAATACAGGGAGACCCTATAAAGACTGATACCAGAGAGCAACAGCGGAGCAAGACACTGAATCACCTGTGCAGCAAATACAGGGAGACCATATAAAGACTGATACCAGCAAGCAACAGCAGAGCAAGGAACTGAATCACCTGTGCGGCAAATACAGGGAGACCCTATAAAGACTGATACCAGAGAGCAACAGCGGAGCAAGGAACTGAATCACCTGTGCAGCAAATACAGGGAGACCCTATAAAGACTGATAACAGAGAGCAACAGCGGAGCAAGGAACTGAATCACCTGTGCAGCAAATACAGGGAGACCCTATAAAGACTGATACCAGAGAGCAACAGCGGAGCAAGGAACTGAATCACCTGTGCAGCAAATACAGGGAGACCCTATAAAGACTGATACCAGCGAGCAACAGCGGAGCAAGGAACTGAATCACCTGTGCAGCAAATACAGGGAGACCCTATAAAGACTGATACCAGAGAGCAACAGCGGAGCAAGGAACTGAATCACCTGTGCAGCAAATACAGGGAGACCATATAAAGACTGATACCAGAGAGCAACAGCGGAGCAAGAAACTGAATCACCTGTGCGGCAAATACAGGGAGATCCTATAAAGACTGATACCAGAGAGCAACAGCGGAGCAAGAAACTGAATCACCTGTGCAGCAAACACAGGGAGACCCTATAAAGACTGATACCAGAGAGCAACAGCGGAGCAAGAAACTGAATCACCTGTGCAGCAAATACAGGGAGACCATATAAAGACTGATAACAGAGAGCAACAGCGGAGCAAGGAACTGAATCACCTGTGCAGCAAATACAGGGAGACCCTATAAAGACTGATACCAGCGAGCAACAGCGGAGCAAGGAACTGAATCACCTGTGCAGCAAATACAGGGAGACCCTATAAAGACTGATACCAGAGAGCAACAGCGGAGCAAGAAACTGAATCACCTGTGCAGCAAATACAGGGAGACCATATAAAGACTGATAACAGAGAGCAACAGCGGAGCAAGGAACTGAATCACCTGTGCAGCAAATACAGGGAGACCCTATAAAGACTGATACCAGCGAGCGACAGCGGAGCAAGGAACTGAATCACCTGTGCAGCAAATACAGGGAGACCCTATAAAGACTGATACCAGCGAGCAACAGCGGAGCAAGGAACTGAATCACCTGTGCGGCAAATACAGGGAGACCCCATAAAGACTGATACCAGCGAGCAACAGCGGAGCAAGGAACTGAATCACCTGTGCAGCAAATACAGGGAGACCCTATAAAGGCTGATAACAGAGAGCAACAGCGGAGCAAGGAACTGAATCACCTGTGCAGCAAATACAGGGAGACCCTATAAAGGCTGATACCAGAGAGCAACAGCGGAGCAAGGAACTGAATCACCTGTGCAGCAAATACAGGGAGACCCTATAAAGGCTGATACCAGAGAGCAACAGCGGAGCAAGAAACTGAATCACCTGTGCAGCAAATACAGGGAGACCCTATAAAGACTGATACCAGAGAGCGACAGCGGAGCAAGAAACTGAATCACCTGTGCAGCAAATACAGGGAGACCCTATAAAGACTGATACCAGAGAGCAACAGCGGAGCAAGGAACTGAATCACCTGTGCAGCAAATACAGGGAGACCATATAAAGACTGATACCAGAGAGCAACAGCGGAGCAAGGAACTGAATCACCTGTGCAGCAAATACAGGGAGACCATATAAAGACTGATACCAGAGAGCAACAGCGGAGCAAGGAACTGAATCACCTGTGCAGCAAATACAGGGAGACCCTATAAAGACTGATACCAGAGAGCAACAGCGGAGCAAGGAACTGAATCACCTGTGCGGCAAATACAGGGAGACCCTATAAAGAATGATACCAGAGAGCGACAGCGGAGCAAGAAACTGAATCACCTGTGCAGCAAATACAGGGAGACCCTATAAAGACTGATAACAGAGAGCAACAGCGGAGCAAGGAACTGAATCACCTGTGCAGCAAATACAGGGAGACCCTATAAAGAATGATACCAGCGAGCGACAGCGGAGCAAGGAACTGAATCACCTGTGCAGCAAATACAGGGAGACCCTATAAAGACTGATACCAGAGAGCAACAGCGGAGCAAGGAACTGAATCACCTGTGCGGCAAATACAGGGAGACCCTATAAAGAATGATACCAGAGAGCAACAGCGGAGAAAGAAACTGAACCACCTGTGCGGCAAATACAGGGAGACCCTATAAAGAATGATACCAGAGAGCAACAGCGGAGCAAGAAACTGAATCACCTGTGCAGCAAATACAGGGAGACCCTATAAAGACTGATACCAGAGAGCAACAGCGGAGCAAGAAACTGAATCACCTGTGCAGCAAATACAGGGAGACCCTATAAAGAATGATACCAGAGAGCAACAGCGGAGCAAGGAACTGAATCACCTGTGCAGCAAATACAGGGAGACTATATAAAGAATGATACCAGAGAGCAACAGCGGAGCAAGGAACTGAATCACCTGTGCAGCAAATACAGGGAGACCCTATAAAGGCTGATACCAGAGAGCAACAGCGGAGCAAGGAACTGAATCACCTGTGCAGCAAACACAGGGAGACCCTATAAAGACTGATACCAGAGAGCAACAGCGGAGCAAGAAACTGAATCACCTGTGCAGCAAATACAGGGAGACCATATAAAGGCTGATACCAGAGAGCAACAGCGGAGCAAGGAACTGAATCACCTGTGCAGCAAACACAGGGAGACTATATAAAGAATGATACCAGAGAGCAACAGCGGAGCAAGGAACTGAATCACCTGTGCAGCAAATACAGGGAGACCCTATAAAGACTGATACCAGAGAGCAACAGCGGAGCAAGAAACTGAATCACCTGTGCAGCAAATACAGGGAGACCATATAAAGGCTGATACCAGAGAGCAACAGCGGAGCAAGGAACTGAATCACCTGTGCAGCAAACACAGGGAGACTATATAAAGAATGATACCAGAGAGCAACAGCGGAGCAAGGAACTGAATCACCTGTGCAGCAAATACAGGGAGACCATATAAAGACTGATACCAGCGAGCAACAGCGGAGCAAGGAACTGAATCACCTGTGCAGCAAATACAGGGAGACCATATAAAGACTGATACCAGAGAGCAACAGCGGAGCAAGGAACTGAATCACCTGTGCAGCAAATACAGGGAGACCCTATAAAGACTGATACCAGAGAGCGACAGCGGAGCAAGGAACTGAATCACCTGTGCGGCAAATACAGGGAGACCCTATAAAGAATGATACCAGAGAGCGACAGCGGAGCAAGAAACTGAATCACCTGTGCAGCAAATACAGGGAGACCCTATAAAGACTGATAACAGAGAGCAACAGCGGAGCAAGGAACTGAATCACCTGTGCAGCAAATACAGGGAGACCCTATAAAGAATGATACCAGCGAGCGACAGCGGAGCAAGGAACTGAATCACCTGTGCAGCAAATACAGGGAGACCCTATAAAGACTGATACCAGAGAGCAACAGCGGAGCAAGGAACTGAATCACCTGTGCGGCAAATACAGGGAGACCCTATAAAGAATGATACCAGAGAGCAACAGCGGAGAAAGAAACTGAACCACCTGTGCGGCAAATACAGGGAGACCCTATAAAGAATGATACCAGAGAGCAACAGCGGAGCAAGAAACTGAATCACCTGTGCAGCAAATACAGGGAGACCCTATAAAGACTGATACCAGAGAGCAACAGCGGAGCAAGAAACTGAATCACCTGTGCAGCAAATACAGGGAGACCCTATAAAGACTGATACCAGAGAGCAACAGCGGAGCAAGGAACTGAATCACCTGTGCAGCAAACACAGGGAGACTATATAAAGAATGATACCAGAGAGCAACAGCGGAGCAAGGAACTGAATCACCTGTGCAGCAAATACAGGGAGACCCTATAAAGGCTGATACCAGAGAGCAACAGCGGAGCAAGGAACTGAATCACCTGTGCAGCAAATACAGGGAGACCCTATAAAGGCTGATACCAGAGAGCAACAGCGGAGCAAGGAACTGAATCACCTGTGCAGCAAATACAGGGAGACCCTATAAAGACTGATACCAGAGAGCAACAGCGGAGCAAGGAACTGAATCACCTGTGCAGCAAATACAGGGAGACCCTATAAAGGCTGATACCAGAGAGCAATAGTCTGCGCACATCTCGCCGCTGCGGACACCAGTGATCAGGAGTGAAGTCCAGAAAGGAACAAAGAACGCGCCGAGGACCCAGACAGAGAATGCTGAGGGTTGTAGTCCGCGAGGGATCTGCATCCTCCTCACAAGCAGAGTAGTATCTCTGTGGTCAGAATGGCTGATAACAGAGAGCAATGGCTCCTCAGCGAGTCATCACAGGGGAGGGCACGAGGCTCCGCTTCATGATCCGGGCGCGACTTCCATAATCAGCGACCACTAATCCAATCATCACATCCGATCCGGCCTCACTACAACGACTGCATCCGGCGAGTACTACAAGTCCCAGCATCCTGCGCTGTGTGCACAGGGGACGTCCACAGGACCCTCCCTGTGACAACAGCAGGCGAGTACTACAAGTCCCAGCATCCTGCGCTGTGTGCACTGGGGACGTCCACAGGACCCTCCCTGTGATGACAGCAGGCGAGTACTACAAGTCCCAGCATCCTGCGCTGTGTGCACTGGGGACATCCACAGGACCCTCCCTGTGATAACAGCAGGCGAGTACTACAAGTCCCAGCATCCTGCGCTGTGTGCACTGGGGACGTCCACAGGACCCTCCCTGTGATGACAGCAGGCGAGTACTACAAGTCCCAGCATCCTGCGCTGTGTGCACTGGGGACATCCACAGGACCCTCCCTGTGATAACAGCAGGCGAGTACTACAAGTCCCAGCATCCTGCGCTGTGTGCACTGGGGACGTCCACAGGACCCTCCCTGTGATAACAGCAGGCGAGTACTACAAGTCCCAGCATCCTGCGCTGTGTGCACTGGGGACATCCACAGGACCCTCCCTGTGATAACAGCAGGCGAGTACTACAAGTCCCAGCATCCTGCGCTGTGTGCACTGGGGACGTCCACAGGACCCTCCCTGTGATGACAGCAGGCGAGTACTACAAGTCCCAGCATCCTGCGCTGTGTGCACTGGGGACGTCCACAGGACCCTCCCTGTGATGACAGCAGGCGAGTACTACAAGTCCCAGCATCCTGCGCTGTGTGCACTGGGGACGTCCACAGGACCCTCCCTGTGATGACAGCAGGCGAGTACTACAAGTCCCAGCATCCTGCGCTGTGTGCACTGGGGACGTCCACAGGACCCTCCCTGTGATAACAGCAGGCGAGTACTACAAGTCCCAGCATCCTGCGCTGTGTGCACTGGGGACGTCCACAGGACCCTCCCTGTGATAACAGCAGGCGAGTACTACAAGTCCCAGCATCCTGCGCTGTGTGCACTGGGGACGTCCACAGGACCCTCCCTGTGATAACAGCAGGTGAGTACTACAAGTCCCAGCATCCTGCGCTGTGTGCACTGGGGACGTCCACAGGACCCTCCCTGTGATAACAACAGGCGAGTACTACAAGTCCCAGCATCCTGCGCTGTGTGCACTGGGGACGTCCACAGGACCCTCCCTGTGATGACAGCAGGCGAGTACTACAAGTCCCAGCATCCTGCGCTGTGTGCATCGGGGACGTCCACAGGACCCTCCCTGTGATGACAACAGGCGAGTACTACAAGTCCCAGCATCCTGCGCTGTGTGCACTGGGGACGTCCACAGGACCCTCCCTGTGATAACAGCAGGCGAGTACTACAAGTCCCAGCATCCTGCGCTGTGTGCACTGGGGACGTCCACAGGACCCTCCCTGTGATAACAGCAGGTGAGTACTACAAGTCCCAGCATCCTGCGCTGTGTGCACTGGGGACGTCCACAGGACCCTCCCTGTGATAACAGCAGGCGAGTACTACAAGTCCCAGCATCCTGCGCTGTGTGCACTGGGGACGTCCACAGGACCCTCCCTGTGATAACAGCAGGCGAGTACTACAAGTCCCAGCATCCTGCGCTGTGTGCATCGGGGACGTCCACAGGACCCTCCCTGTGATGACAGCAGGCGAGTACTACAAGTCCCAGCATCCTGCGCTGTGTGCACTGGGGACGTCCACAGGACCCTCCCTGTGATGACAGCAGGCGAGTACTACAAGTCCCAGCATCCTGCGCTGTGTGCACTGGGGTCGTCCACAGGACCCTCCCTGTGATAACAGGCGAGTACTACAAGTCCCAGCATCCTGCGCTGTGTGCACTGGGGACGTCCACAGGACCCTCCCTGTGATAACAGCAGGCGAGTACTACAAGTCCCAGCATCCTGCGCTGTGTGCACTGGGGACGTCCACAGGACCCTCCCTGTGATGACAGCAGGTGAGTACTACAAGTCCCAGCATCCTGCGCTGTGTGCACTGGGGACGTCCACAGGACCCTCCCTGTGATAACAGCAGGTGAGTACTACAAGTCCCAGCATCCTGCGCTGTGTGCACTGGGGACGTCCACAGGACCCTCCCTGTGATGACAGCAGGTGAGTACTACAAGTCCCAGCATCCTGCGCTGTGTGCACTGGGGACGTCCACAGGACCCTCCCTGTGATAACAGCAGGTGAGTACTACAAGTCCCAGCATCCTGCGCTGTGTGCACTGGGGACGTCCACAGGACCCTCCCTGTGATAACAACAGGCGAGTACTACAAGTCCCAGCATCCTGCGCTGTGTGCACTGGGGACGTCCACAGGACTCTCCCTGTGATGACAGCAGGCGAGTACTACAAGTCCCAGCATCCTGCGCTGTGTGCACTGGGGACGTCCACAGGACCCTCCCTGTGATGACAGCAGGCGAGTACTACAAGTCCCAGCATCCTGCGCTGTGTGCACTGGGGACGTCCACAGGACCCTCCCTGTGATAACAGCAGGTGAGTACTACAAGTCCCAGCATCCTGCGCTGTGTGCACTGGGGACGTCCACAGGACCCTCCCTGTGATGACAGCAGGCGAGTACTACAAGCCCCAGCATCCTGCGCTGTGTGCACTGGTGACGTCCACAGGACCCTCCCTGTGATGACAGCAGGTGAGTACTACAAGTCCCAGCATCCTGCGCTGTGTGCACTGGGGACGTCCACAGGACCCTCCCTGTGATAACAGCAGTGACGTCTGTTTGCACGGAGTCCGGTCATAATTCAGCCGATATCAGGAGAGGAAACCGGAGTAAGAAACAGAACAGGAGCAACGCCAGGTACAGAGATCAGCGCAGCAGTGTAAAGCACGAGAGCAGGGAAAAGGGGCGTCACCAACGTGGATCAGTGATGTAATGTATGTACACAGTGACTGCACCAGCAGAATAGTGAGTGCAGCTCTGGGGTATAATACAGGATGTAACTCAGGATCAGTAATGTAATGTATGTACACAGTGACTGCACCAGCAGAATAGTGAGTGCAGCTCTGGGGTATAATACAGGAGGTAACTCAGGATCAGTAATGTAATGTATGTACACAGTGACTGCACCAGCAGAATAGTGAGTGCAGCTCTGGGGTATAATACAGGAGGTAACTCAGGATCAGTAATGTAATGTATGTACACAGTGACTGCACCAGCAGAATAGTGAGTGCAGCTCTGGAGTATAATACAGGAGGTAACTCAGGATCAGTAATGTAATATATGTACACAGTGACTGCACCAGCAGAATAGTGAGTGCAGCTCTGGGGTATAATACAGGAGGTAACTCAGGATCAGTAATGTAATGTATGTACACAGTGACTGCACCAGCAGAATAGTGAGTGCAGCTCTGGGGTATAATACACGATGTAACTCAGGATCAGTAATGTAATGTATGTACACAGTGACTGCACCAGCAGAATAGTGAGTGCAGCTCTGGGGTATAATACAGGATGTAACTCAGGATCAGTAATGTAATGTATGTACACAGTGACTGCACCAGCAGAATAGTGAGTGCAGCTCTGGAGTATAATACAGGAGGTAACTCAGGATCAGTAATGTAATATATGTACACAGTGACTGCACCAGCAGAATAGTGAGTGCAGCTCTGGGGTATAATACAGGAGGTAACTCAGGATCAGTAATGTAATATATGTACACAGTGACTGCACCAGCAGAATAGTGAGTGCAGCTCTGGGGTATAATACAGGAGGTAACTCAGGATCAGTAATGTAATATATGTACACAGTGACTGCACCAGCAGAATAGTGAGTGCAGCTCTGGGGTATAATACAGGAGGTAACTCAGGATCAGTAATGTAATATATGTACACAGTGACCGCACCAGCAGAATAGTGAGTGCAGCTCTGGGGTATAATACAGGATGTAACTCAGGATCAGTAATGTAATAAATGTACATAGTGACTGCACCAGCAGAATAGTGAGTGCAGCTCTGGGGTATAATACAGGAGGTAACTCAGGATCAGTAATGTAATGTATGTACCCAGTGACTGCACCAGCAGAATAGTGAGTGCAGCTCTGGGGTATAATACAGGATGTAACTCAGGATCAGTAATGTATGTACACAGTGACTGCACCAGCAGAATAGTGAGTGCAGCTCTGGGATATAATACAGGATGTAACTCAGGATCAGTAATGTAATATATGTACACAGTGACTGCACCAGCAGAATAGTGAGTGCAGCTCTGGAGTATAATACAGGATATAACTCAGGATCAGTAATGTAATCTATGTACACAGTGACTGCACCAGCAGAATAGTGAGTGCAGCTCTGGAGTATAATACAGGATGTAACTCAGGATCAGTAATGTAATGTATGTACACAGTGATTGTACCAGCAGAATAGTGAGCGCAGCTCTGGGGTATAATACAGGATGTAACTCAGCATCAGTAATGTATGTACACAGTGACTGCACCAGCAGAATAGTGAGTGCAGCTCTGGGGTATAATACAGGAGGTAACTCAGGATCAGTAATGTAATATATGTACACAGTGACTGCAGCAGCAGAATAGTGAGTGCAGCTCTGGAATATAATACAGGATGTAACTCAGGATCAGTAATGTATGTACACAGTGACTGCACCAGTAGAATAGTGAGTGCAGCTCTGGGGTATAATACAGGAGGTAACTCAGGATCAGTAATGTAATGTATGTACACAGTGACTGCACCAGCAGAATAGTGAGTGCAGCTCTGGAGTATAATACAGGATGTAACTCAGGATCAGTAATGTAATGTATGTACACAGTGACTGCACCAGCAGAATAGTGAGTGCAGCTCTGGGGTATAATACAGGATGTAACTCAGGATCAGTAATGTATATACACAGTGACTGCACCAGCAGAATAGTGAGTGCAGCTCTGGGGTATAATACAGGATGTAACTCAGGATCAGTAATGTAATGCATGTACACAGTGACTGCACCAGCAGAATAGTGAGTGCAGCTCTGGAGTATAATACAGGATGTAACTCAGGATCAGTAATGTAATGTAGGTACACAGTGACTGCACCAGCAGAATAGTGAGCGCAGCTCTGGAGTATAATACATGATGTAACTCAGGATCAGTAATGTATATACACAGTGACTGCAGCAGCAGAATAGTGAGCGCAGCTCTGGGGTATAATACAGGATGTAACTCAGGATCAGTAATGTATATACACAGTGACTGCAGCAGCAGAATAGTGAGCGCAGCTCTGGGGTATAATACAGGCTGTAACTCAGGATCAGTAATGTAATGCATGTACACAGTGACTGCACCAGCAGAATAGTGAGTGCAGCTCTGGAGTATAATACAGGATGTAACTCAGGATCAGTAATGTATATACACAGTGACTGCAGCAGCAGAATAGTGAGCGCAGCTCTGGGGTATAATACAGGATGTAACTCAGGATCAGTAATGTATATACACAGTGACTGCAGCAGCAGAATAGTGAGCGCAGCTCTGGGGTATAATACAGGATGTAACTCAGGATCAGTAATGTATGTAATGTATGTACACAGTGACTGCACCAGCAGAATAGTGAGTGCAGCTCTGGGGTATAATACAGGATGTAACTCAGGATCAGTAATGTAATGCATGTACACAGTGACTGCACCAGCAGAATAGTGAGTGCAGCTCTGGGGTATAATACAGGATGTAACTCAGGATCAGTAATGTATGTACACAGGGACTGCACCAGCAGAATAGTGAGTGCAGCTCTGGGATATAATACAGGATGTAACTCAGGATCAGTAATGTAATAAATGTACATAGTGACTGCACCAGCAGAATAGTGAGTGCAGCTCTGGAGTATAATACAGGATGTAACTCAGGATCAGTAATGTAATGTATGTACACAGTGACTGCACCAGCAGAATAGTGAGTGCAGCTCTGGGGTATAATACAGGATGTAACTCAGGATCAGTAATGTAATGTATGTACACAGTGACTGCACCAGCAGAATAGTGAGTGCAGCTCTGGAGTATAATACAGGAGGTAACTCAGGATCAGTAATGTAATATATGTACACAGTGACTGCACCAGCAGAATAGTGAGTGCAGCTCTGGGGTATAATACAGGAGGTAACTCAGGATCAGTAATGTAATATATGTACACAGTGACTGCACCAGCAGAATAGTGAGTGCAGCTCTGGGGTATAATACAGGAGGTAACTCAGGATCAGTAATGTAATGTATGTACACAGTGACTGCACCAGCAGAATAGTGAGTGCAGCTCTGGGGTATAATACAGGAGGTAACTCAGGATCAGTAATGTAATATATGTACACAGTGACCGCACCAGCAGAATAGTGAGTGCAGCTCTGGGGTATAATACAGGATGTAACTCAGGATCAGTAATGTAATAAATGTACATAGTGACTGCACCAGCAGAATAGTGAGTGCAGCTCTGGGGTATAATACAGGAGGTAACTCAGGATCAGTAATGTAATGTATGTACCCAGTGACTGCACCAGCAGAATAGTGAGTGCAGCTCTGGGGTATAATACAGGATGTAACTCAGGATCAGTAATGTATGTACACAGTGACTGCACCAGCAGAATAGTGAGTGCAGCTCTGGGATATAATACAGGATGTAACTCAGGATCAGTAATGTAATATATGTACACAGTGACTGCACCAGCAGAATAGTGAGTGCAGCTCTGGAGTATAATACAGGATATAACTCAGGATCAGTAATGTAATCTATGTACACAGTGACTGCACCAGCAGAATACTGAGTGCAGCTCTGGAGTATAATACAGGATGTAACTCAGGATCAGTAATGTAATGTATGTACACAGTGATTGTACCAGCAGAATAGTGAGCGCAGCTCTGGGGTATAATACAGGATGTAACTCAGCATCAGTAATGTATGTACACAGTGACTGCACCAGCAGAATAGTGAGTGCAGCTCTGGGGTATAATACAGGAGGTAACTCAGGATCAGTAATGTAATATATGTACACAGTGACTGCAGCAGCAGAATAGTGAGTGCAGCTCTGGAATATAATACAGGATGTAACTCAGGATCAGTAATGTATGTACACAGTGACTGCACCAGTAGAATAGTGAGTGCAGCTCTGGGGTATAATACAGGAGGTAACTCAGGATCAGTAATGTAATGTATGTACACAGTGACTGCACCAGCAGAATAGTGAGTGCAGCTCTGGAGTATAATACATGTATGTACACAGTGACTGCACCAGCAGAATAGTGAGTGCAGCTCTGGGGTATAATACAGGATGTAACTCAGGATCAGTAATGTATATACACAGTGACTGCACCAGCAGAATAGTGAGTGCAGCTCTGGGGTATAATACAGGATGTAACTCAGGATCAGTAATGTAATGCATGTACACAGTGACTGCACCAGAATAGTGAGTGCAGCTCTGGAGTATAATACAGGATGTAACTCAGGATCAGTAATGTAATGTAGGTACACAGTGACTGCACCAGCAGAATAGTGAGCGCAGCTCTGGAGTATAATACATGATGTAACTCAGGATCAGTAATGTATATACACAGTGACTGCAGCAGCAGAATAGTGAGCGCAGCTCTGGGGTATAATACAGGATGTAACTCAGGATCAGTAATGTATATACACAGTGACTGCAGCAGCAGAATAGTGAGCGCAGCTCTGGGGTATAATACAGGATGTAACTCAGGATCAGTAATGTAATGCATGTACACAGTGACTGCACCAGCAGAATAGTGAGTGCAGCTCTGGAGTATAATACAGGATGTAACTCAGGATCAGTAATGTATATACACAGTGACTGCAGCAGCAGAATAGTGAGCGCAGCTCTGGGGTATAATACAGGATGTAACTCAGGATCAGTAATGTATATACACAGTGACTGCAGCAGCAGAATAGTGAGCGCAGCTCTGGGGTATAATACAGGATGTAACTCAGGATCAGTAATGTATGTAATGTATGTACACAGTGACTGCACCAGCAGAATAGTGAGTGCAGCTCTGGGGTATAATACAGGATGTAACTCAGGATCAGTAATGTAATGCATGTACACAGTGACTGCACCAGCAGAATAGTGAGTGCAGCTCTGGGGTATAATACAGGATGTAACTCAGGATCAGTAATGTAATAAATGTACATAGTGACTGCACCAGCAGAATAGTGAGTGCAGCTCTGGAGTATAATACAGGATGTAACTCAGGATCAGTAATGTAATGTATGTACATAGTGACTGCACCAGCAGAATAGTGAGTGCAGCTCTGGGGTATAATACAGGAGGTAACTCAGGATCAGTAATGTAATGTATGTACACAGTGATTGTACCAGCAGAATAGTGAGTGCAGCTCTGGAGTATAATACAGGATGTAACTCAGGATCATTAATGTAATATATGTACACAGTGACTGCACCAGCAGAATAGTGAGTGCAGCTCTGGAGTATAATACAGGATGTAACTCAGGATCAGTAATGTAATGTATGTACACAGTGATTGTACCAGCAGAATAGTGAGCGCAGCTCTGGGGTATACCGGTTACTCTTCCTCGGAGCTGGTGACGGTTCTGTATTGGATCCTGGGAACTCTAATATTACAGGAATCTGTGATCCGTGACGCCATTGAGGAGATTGCTGTCGGGCTGCATTCATCTCAGCATTGGAACGTGACCTGAATGTATGGCTATGAAGTAGCAGGGCCTGGCCCGCTGACACTTCTGGTCTACGCACATACCAGGCCATTACCTGCTCTCCGCCTCAGTCTATACGTCGCCCATAATGCAGATTCCAGCAGAGGACGGAGGGCTTATGGCACAGATCAGTCCATATAGCGAGGTCGCTGGCAGGACCCCGAGGGGCACATTGGAAGGACCCTTAAGAGCCCGAGTCCGGCCATCCCGAGGCCACAGTCTTCATACAGGCCGGCACTCTTACACCCAAACATTAAAGTTTTACTCACTTTTATAGCGCCATCATATACCGAAGCGCTGTAAGACTGTCCCCATCGGGGCCCACAATCAACACGGAGAAAACTCCAAAAAAAACAAGGAGAACGTACAAACCCGGGCAAATGTTATGGCACAAAGTTCGCCCCGAGTTTCTTGTGTTTCCCCAACACTCCAGACACATAGTGACAAGCAATGTAACAAGTAAGGCCCGATGGGGACAGTGATGATGTCTGTACAGCGCTGCGGTATATGATGGCGCTATGTAAATATAATAAATACTAAGTCACCATCAGAGTTCTAGTCATCGCCTCCGGTATCAGATGTGCGACCGCCCCGTCCACGCTCACCTGTGTCAGCCGCCGATCACACGGATCACTGGTGGGCGGCCGGGGACACGACGGTTCTGCTCCACCTGCGCTGCACAGCTCCGGGGAAACAGGTGTCAGACTGCAGCGACAACCTGAGCACACAAGAAATGCGACTGATCACACCCACTGCTCAAACCGCCACATGGCAGCCACGGAAAGCTGCAATACAACCGGTTTTTCCATCTGACCTCAGAGTATAAAGATGCAGATACCAGAAGGGAGGAACGCGGGCAAGAAAAGGAGGCCGAGACACAAATCCTGGCAAATACAAGCCAAGACCAGGACATGATCACCAGCGTCACCGAGAAAGTATATTACACCAGTACACAGCAGGAGAAAAGGAGACCACAACATGACTGCTATAATACCGCCCCTACATGCAAGAGTAGAACTACTATAATACTGCTCCTATGTACAAGAATATATCTACTACAATACTGCTCCTATGTACAAGAATATAACAACTACTATAATACTGCCCCTATGTACAAGAATATAACTACTATAATACTGCTCCTATGTACAAGAATATAACTACTATAATACTGCTCCTATGTACAAGAATATAACTACTATAATACTGCTCCTATGTACAAGAATATAACTACTATAATACTGCCCCCTATGTACAAGAATATAACTACTATAATACTGCCCCCTATGTACAAGAATATAACTACTATAATACTGCCCCCTATGTACAAGAATATAACTACTATAATACTGCCCCTATGTACAAGAATATAACTACTATAATACTGCCCCCTATGTACAAGAATAGAACTACTATAATACTGCCCCTATGTACAAGAATATAACTACTATAATACTGCCCCCTATGTACAAGAATATAACTGCTATAATACTGCCCCTATGTACAAGAATATAACTACTATAATACTGCTCCTATGTACAAGAATATAACTACTATAATACTGCCCCTATGTACAAGAATAGAACTACTATAATACTGCTCCTATGTACAAGAATATAACTACTATAATACTGCTCCTATGTACAAGAATATAACTACTATAATACTGCCCCTATATACAAGAATATAACTACTATAATACTGCTCCTATGTACAAGAATATAACTACTATAATACTGCTCCTATGTACAAGAATATAACTACTATAATACTGCTCCTATGTACAAGAATATAACTACTATAATACTGCTCCTATGTACAATAATATAACTACTATAATACTGCCCCTATGTACAAGAATAGAACTACTATAATACTGCCCCCTATGTACAAGAATATAACTACTATAATACTGCTCCTATGTACAAGAATATAACTGCTATAATACTGCTCCTATGTACAAGAATATAACTACTATAATACTGCCCCTATGTACAAGAATATAACTACTATAATACTGCCCCTATGTACAAGAATATAACTACTATAATACTGCTCCCTATGTACAGGAATATAACTGCTATAATACTGCTCCTATGTACAAGAATATAACTGATATAATACTGCCCCTATGTACAAGAATATAACTACTATAATACTGCCCCCTATGTACAAGAATATATCTACTATAATACTGCTCCTATGTACAAGAATATAACTACTATAATACTGCTCCTATGTACAAGAATATAACTACTATAATACTGCCCCTATGTACAAGAATATAACTACTATAATACTGCCCCCTATGTACAAGAATATAACTACTATAATACTGCTCCTATGTACAAGAATATAACTACTATAATACTGCTCCTATGTACAATAATATAACTACTATAATACTGCCCCTATGTACAAGAATAGAACTACTATAATACTGCCCCCTATGTACAAGAATATAACTACTATAATACTGCTCCTATGTACAAGAATATAACTGCTATAATACTGCTCCTATGTACAAGAATATAACTACTATAATACTGCCCCTATGTACAAGAATATAACTACTATAATACTGCCCCTATGTACAAGAATATAACTACTATAATACTGCTCCCTATGTACAGGAATATAACTGCTATAATACTGCTCCTATGTACAAGAATATAACTACTATAATACTGCCCCTATGTACAAGAATATAACTACTATAATACTGCTCCTATGTACAAGAATATAACTACTATAATACTGCTCCTATGTACAAGAATATAACTACTATAATACTGCTCCTATGTACAATAATATAACTACTATAATACTGCCCCTATGTACAAGAATAGAACTACTATAATACTGCCCCCTATGTACAAGAATATAACTACTATAATACTGCTCCTATGTACAAGAATATAACTGCTATAATACTGCTCCTATGTACAAGAATATAACTACTATAATACTGCCCCTATGTACAAGAATATAACTACTATAATACTGCCCCTATGTACAAGAATATAACTACTATAATACTGCTCCCTATGTACAGGAATATAACTGCTATAATACTGCTCCTATGTACAAGAATATAACTGATATAATACTGCCCCTATGTACAAGAATATAACTACTATAATACTGCCCCCTATGTACAAGAATATAACTACTATAATACTGCCCCCTATGTACAAGAATATAACTACTATAATACTGCTCCTATGTACAAGAATATATCTACTATGATACTGCTCCCTATTCTATAGGCGGAATAATCTGGTCATCGCGTCTTGTCTGCCTTTCACACTATTCGGGATGTATATGGCGGTTGGTTATAACTTTAGAAGTGAGGAGCGGATCAGGATTAGGGATTCTTAGCGGAGACATAACTATCACTCCCAGGCTTCTCTGTCAGAGGACGCTGAGGGTTGTATCAGGTATCCGCAGATATAGCGGGCGCAGTAGTCGGCATGACGTCAGGTCCTGAACCTTAGGTCGGTACTATGGGGTGGTAACACTTTTGGAGGGTTCATGTACAGAGCACAAACGCTATCCCCCACCTTCCATAGGGACGGACATCCCCGATTGTGGCGGCTGAGCGGACCCCCATAGAAAGCGCAGTCAGGAATCCGAGATCCAGAAGGAATCATTGTGGGGTCAGGTCCATGACCCCAGCGGATGATTGGAATTCCCCCACATACATGTTACATCCGTGCTCCCCCAGGCCCTGGTGGCCCCATTACCAGATCTCGCCACAGGATCTACAGGATCCCCAGAATCTGACCGCGACTGGAATCAGTGGCAGGAGTTCTTCACTATCCAATCAGCGGCATTAATAACGTGTTCCTGACCCGCGGAGACGATAACGAGCTTCCGCCAGTCAATCATTAACCCAAATCTACTGAGCGAGGAGGAAGCGGGATCTCGCGGATTACAGGACGGAAAACGGCTTAAAGGGACAGCGGCTGCTTTCACCAGCTGATTACCCCGCACTCCCACTTGTGCACGAAGGGTTTTATCAAGGGTTAAAGGCAAAGTCTTCCCACTAGGAATGGATAGTAATAAATGTTAAAGTGAAAGCTCAGATGCCACCGTTCATGGCGACCCGCTCATCATCGCATTACCGCCAGCCATGTGCGCACCGCAGTGCTCCGCCAGTACGAGGTATAGCGCTGCGCACCAGGCGGAAGAGGCCGACGATCCGGCCAGCAGACAACGGAGGACACCAGGCTGGACCCAGGACCGTTGTGTGGTCACTGGATGTCATGGGATACAACCCCCCGCCATAGGCGCACAGGTCCTGGAACACAACCCCCCGCCATAGGCGCACAGGTCCTGGAACACAACCCCCCGCCCCACAGGTCCTGGGACGCAACCCCCCGCCCTGGGCGCACAGGTCCTGGAACACAACCCCCCGCCCCACAGGTCCTGGGACGCAACCCCCCGCCCTGGGCGCACAGGTCCTGGGACGCAACCCTCCACCCGCCACAGGCGCACAGGTCCTGGGACGCAACCCTCCACCCGCCACAGGCGCACAGGTCCTGGGACGCAACCCTCCACCCGCCACAGGCGAACAGGTCCTGGGACGCAACCCTCCCCCCGCCACAGGCGCACAGGTCCTGGGACGCAACCCTCCACCCGCCACAGGCGCACAGGTCCTGGGACGCAACCCTCCACCCGCCACAGGCGCTCAGGTCCTGGGACGCAACCCTCCCCCCGCCACAGGCGCCCAGGTCCTGGGGCACAACCACCTCTTGCCACAGGCGCCCAGGTCCTGGGGCACAACCACCTCTTGCCACAGGCGCCCAGGTCCTGGGGCACAACCACCTCTTGCCACAGGCGCCCAGGTCCTGGGGCACAACCACCTCTTGCCACAGGCGCCCAGGTCCTGGGGCACAACCACCTCTTGCCACAGGCGCCCAGGTCCTGGGGCACAACCACCTCTTGCCACAGGCGCCCAGGTCCTGGGGCACAACCACCTCTTGCCACAGGCGCCCAGGTCCTGGGGCACAACCACCTCTTGCCACAGGCGCCCAGGTCCTGGGGCACAACCACCTCTTGCCACAGGCGCCCAGGTCCTGGGGCACAACCACCTCTTGCCACAGGCGCCCAGGTCCTGGGGCACAACCACCTCTTGCCACAGGCGCCCAGGTCCTGGGGCACAACCACCTCTTGCCACAGGCGCCCAGGTCCTGGGGCACAACCACCTCTTGCCACAGGCGCCCAGGTCCTGGGGCACAACCCCCCTGGCCCGGGCGCCCAGGTCCTGGGGCACAACCCCCTGGCCCGGGCGCCCAGGTCCTGGGGCACAACCCCCTGGCCCGGGCGCCCAGGTCCTGGGGCACAACCCCCTGGCCCGGGCGCCCAGGTCCTGGGGCACAACCCCCTGGCCCGGGCGCCCAGGTCCTGGGGCACAACCCCCTGGCCCGGGCGCCCAGGTCCTGGGGCACAACCCCCTGGCCCGGGCGCCCAGGTCCTGGGGCACAACCCCCTGGCCCGGGCGCCCAGGTCCTGGGGCACAACCCCCCACCACAGGCGCACATGTCCTGGGGCACAACCCCCGCCCCGGGCGCAAAGGTCCTGGGGCACAAATCCCCTCCCCCCCCCCGGCGCACAAGTCCTGGAAGACAGTCTAAGAAACCCAACAATTGCAGTGCCTGCCCCTGAGAGCAGCAGACGGCTGGGGAGGGCACTGCCAGGAAAGAGGAAGCTGTGAATACAATGCATCACCCCTCCCGAGAGATCGCCCTGACACGCACCATACGCTCTGGGGGGCAGGTGTGCGGCCGCCTCGATCATGGGGTCCAGCTCATTTTATTTTTAATTAAAAGAGTTTCTCAGTTTGTTGCCCAAAGGCTTAACCCCAAAACAAAGTGGTCCGTACTCACTCCCCGCCGCTGCGCTGGGTCCCAGTGTCTGCTGACAGGACTGCAGCGGTAATGTCACCACCACTGGACAGGACCGCTGCTGCCAATCACAGAGCGCAAGCAGTCTGACACTGTCTACATCAACATGACCACGGGGCTCAGTGATTGGCTGCAGCGAGCAGTAGTTGTGATGTCACCACTGAGTCATATCAGCGAAGATGGGGGGGGGGGGGCAGCCTGAGAAGATGGAACATTCCGGTAATCAAAAAAAGAAACGTGTCCTTAAAGGGCCGCCACACAATCTGCATCAAATACCATCTATTACTCCCTGTTATCAGCCATTACTGGGGACGGTGATTACACTGGGATGAGTGGTGGGAGGTGTAGAGATCCCCTGGATTACTGTAGATCTCCTGTACTATTATACCTGCAGACCCTTCCATCCATTAATGCCGGATATTGGCGGCGTCCGGGCAGGTATCGGCAGACGTGGCATCAGCAGACGTGGCATCAGCAGACTGGCATCAGCAGACGTGGCATCAGCAGACGTGGCATCAGCGTGGCTATCCCCTCG